>NC_139344.1:253396862-253781862 GCF_055883805.1 Amblyomma maculatum
CCCTAGATGCAGACCTGTCAGATGTTAATGTAGGCGACCTACCAGCCATACGCATCAACCAATTATTAGCCGTTTGCAGGCTTTCAGCTGATGAGCAACGAGAGACCGATGTACGCAAATGGCGAGCGTGGGCAGCCGAAGTGCGAGATTTTGACTGACTTAGGCGCTGGGGCGTCCTCCTCACGAGACAGCGGCTTGCCAGATAGGGTGTTGTACCCAATGACCAGTGTGCCAACTGCGGTGCTCTCGAGATCCTCGCTCATGTTTTTTTCGAACGTGTAGTTGCGAGAACAATGTGGCGGCTCGCATATATAGGATGTTTAACGTCCGCATGAACCCCGGCGTAATGCGCCGACGCACCCCTTTTAAACTCCTTGTGTTCTGTGTGGTTCTGTTTGGGTTGTGGCATCGCAGGTGCCTCGCTGAGCAATGCACCCAGCCTTGCAGAGGCTGCGCCTCGTCATCTGGAAGTATCTGTCTGGACTGTTAGAAACTGACGGCGAGACGCGGTTTCTGCGGGGCGCTGGCACACACGCTTCTATGTTGTACGAGGCAGCAGACATGATATGCCTGTCGTCCTTTATTAGAAACCTCCTCGTTTATACTGTTTTCTCCTCTCAGGGGAATCGTGTTATCTTTAGTTTATTATGCATATGTAACCTATACTGTTTTGTATAGTGCTTTGTTTTGTGAGTAATGTGCGTTTTTCTATGTATGTATGTACCCAGTAAATTCTCTTTTTGAGTAGAATTTATTATGTGCATAGGCATGTATGAACTTAGGAATTGGAGGGTCCTGGCTGTTTTGCGGTACACACGCAAAACTTTCAATGTTTTCAAGCATGCTTTCAATGCTGTATGGGATAAGAACAATGTTCTACACAAATTTAAATGAAGAACGGATACACCGGGGAGGAAGAATTCTTCTGACGATTTTTTAGACGATTTATCTTTGTTGTGAACAGAATAATAACCGCAGCTATCCTTACGTACGTGGAAGGGAGGGAAGTATTTTTTAAGGTGTGATGGTCTGAATCCATAGAGTAATAAGGCTACGCAAGTGTTATTGTTGCAAAGTTCCTGTATGAGATATATACTCAGTGTGTGTCGTGAGCAAAAGTGATATACAACATTCAGCCGGTGACGGAGCTCGGGAAAACGGCATAATAAGGCCATATAGGGGTAGAGACAGCGAGCGTGACATATGCATGTGGATAAAATTGGGCACCGCCACTTTTGTCTCGATCCTAAGTAGCTGTTGTTAGATGAAGTCGCAATGCACTTTTCCCGAGCTCCGCCACCGGTTGAGTGTACATGACTGAGTGCTTGTCAGACCAATAAGCGTCCAAGAGAAATCTACCTGAGTTTTGTAGATTAGTATGAAAAATAAAATTATTTTTAAAGGTCCCTGATCCGATAGCTGTTACACGTGGAATACAGCAAGGATGCCTACTCTTATCTATTCTCTTCGTGCTTTGTATAGAACCTTTATTGTAGCAGATCCAAAACTTTAAATTTATACGTGGTTTCCCTCTTCCAGATCAGAGTGAGATTGGAGTTTCAGCATATACTGGTGACATTTCTCTATTCATAAGGAACGTTGATAGTAATAGGGCATTTTGGCTGTAGCTGCCAAAACGCAGCTGCCGGCTTTAGGGTTCGAACTTGGGTACTCTGGTGAAGTGTACTCATGATTTCTCACAGTTTCACTATTTTCACACTTTCACTAACACCACAGTGAAATGTTGATACATTACCCCCACAAACGCCCTGAATCCAGATACGACCTGGGAAGTATTTTGGAGGAACCCATTGTTTAAAAAGCCGCTTGGTTGTTGCTGCGACTGTGGGAAGGTGGAAAAGAAAATGCACAGGCCTGCCAACCACCTCTGGTTGAGGTATGACGTACCGCTGCTTGTTTTGAAGAAAGGAGAAAACGGTAGTCGGCCGTCTTACCAGCAAGTGCTTTTTTGACCAGCTAGCGTTCGCGCTTGTCTCTAACTCGTTGGCGTTTACACTCAGGTGCGGCGCAAGAACGCAAACGAGAGAAACGATAAGCACTAAAGCTAGCCGTAAGCATTTAGCCGATGTTCGTGCTTATTTCATTTTTCCTCGCCGCGCGGCTGAGAAGTGCACTGTGAGATCACGGGTGCGCATAGTACGCGTTCTTTTGCCGTCGGTGAGACATACGATGCGCCTACGACGACAGCTGCGCTTTCAAAGATTATTTACAAGTTGCGCCCACAGTAGTCTAGTACTCAGTAGACCTCGTTCCTAGAGGGCATCGCGACTAAGACGTTCTCTCAACAAGCTCCCCTAGGGACAACAATGGACAAATACTTTGTGGGCTCGACATGTTGAGACGTAAAGGTGCGCTCCATACTGAACGTAACATGTTTAGCTCTAGACTTCATTTAAATTGCTTATGTTCGCTCATGGTGTTCTTATGTTGCTTATGTTCGATGGTGTACCAGCATCGGAGATCAACAACACATTAGTCGTCTTTACCAGTTAGGTGAATCAGCCGAAAACACAACAAATAACAATAATAGGTTATGCCTTTCGGAGTATAATTACTTCTTTCTGAGTTTGCTGTTTGCTTTACGGCTCTTCTATGTGTATGTATGCGTAAGAGATCACGTCTGTCCAGCGCGTTGCATTCACAGGCATATCAATTGCCAGGTGCCAACCGCACTCGCATAGTTAGTTTTGTCACACGCCTTCGAGCTTCAAGATACAACGTTTAACCTTGGGAAAATTGGTTGGGAGGAAAGGTAGACGGCGTTAAGATGCCTGTGCCCATTGCCACCCCAACCTCTCCATGAGAGAAGAGGGACGGAAGGCGTAAAAAAACAAGAGCGAAAGGGGCGCACCAGGAGGGAAGGTCTCGATTAATATCATCCCCTTGGGTTAATATCATCCCCTTGGGTTTTTCGGCTGGCTACACTACGTGGCAACGTCACGCGCTGACAATAACAACATTACTTACGAGAAAGAATTGCTTCAAGTTTTGATTTTTTTTTTCTAGAAGTATTAATAAATGGAACAATCTAACTAACGACATTGTAACCCAAGGCTCAGTGCTATTATTTCAATCTCATTTTGTGTTTATGTGGCGTTTGATCTTTTTGTATTTATTTTTTCAGTTACAGTTGTGTTTTTGTGTTGCGTCGCATTTCAGCTGATGCTTGTGTGTGCACGTAGTGAGTGACGTCATGCGTCTTCCGTTATGTACCGCTGCATTTTGTATACTTCGTTTTTTTTTTCTGTCTGAATCCACCCTGCCAAGGTCTTGGAAACAAGACCACAGTATAAATTAATAATAATTTAATTATATATTATTTAATTAACGGGATATAACATTGCTCTGCACATGGGCGGCTTTTCAATTTTCCGTCACTGACGAAGATACATCAACAAATTCAAGGTGATTAGAACTTTCTCAAAAATGTATTGCCACATGGATGCGCTGATGAAGATGCCAGTGACAATTACTCGCTTATTGCAATACGATCTCAGACAGTTTCTTTTTCGCTACCAGGCTTAGGCCAGCCAGCGTATAAGTCAGCCAGCACCCTTGAGGAGTCGCGATGCGATCACACGGTGTATCAATTATTGCGTCCTCGTATGCGCCTCTCGGCCTCCATTATTTGTTGATCGCATTTCCGGTCAGCGAGTTTTATCTGCGCTTCATCGTGGGCTTCGTCGCAGCACCAAATTTCAGCCCTAGGAGAACGGAGCACAATAACGGCGCCAAAAAATCCGGTGACCTCGAGTCTCAAACAAAACTGTTGCCTATAGGCTCCGAATGTTCCCCGTAAAAGACGTACATATATACCTTTATGTGTATATTGTGCGTATTAGACAAGTCATGAATGAATGAGACCAAATGCAAATAAGACAAACCAAAGCCAAACCACTTTCAACTATCCTAAGGAGGCTAAGATACGTGGTAAACAAGGCTAATAAAATCAAAGCCAACACACTTTCAACTATCCTAAGGGGGCTAAGATAAGTGGTATACAAGGCTAATAAAATCAGGAAAACTTTAGACGGCAATAAAGCAAAAGATTAAGCAGGTTTTCGGAAAGGGTGCACTCTACTATTCTTCATATCCATGCCATCAACCAGGTAATAGAAGTCTCAGAATATACAACCAGCCCTCATACATATCATTCGCTGATTACGAAAAAGCATTTGACTCAGTCGAAACCTCGGCGGTCATGCAGGCATTGCGAAAACAGGCTGTAGACGAGCCGTATATGAAAGTACTGAAAGATATATATAGTGACTGCACAGCAACCATAGTTCTGCTAAAGTGACAAATTTTCTATAAACAAAGGTGCTAGGCAAGGAGACACGATCTCCCCAGAACTATTCACTGCTTGCATAGAGGAAGTAGTCAAAGATTTGAAAATAGAGCAGTTAGGGAGAGGGGTAGATGAAGAATACCTCAGCAATCTGTGATTTGCTGATGACATTGCCTTACTAAGTAATTCGGGGGATAAATTGCAAAGACTGATTGATGACCTAGACAGGAAAAGTAATAAGCAAGACTTTAAAATCAAAATGCAGAAGACTAAGGTAATGTTCAAAAGTCTCGGGGAGGAACAGCAGTTTACGTTAGGTAGCGAAGCACTGTAAGTAGTAAGAGATATGTCCACATAGGACAGGTAGTAACCGCAGATCCGGACCATGAAAGGGAAATAACAAGGAGAGTAAGATTGGTATGGAGCGAATTTGGCAAGCACTCGCAGATTATGACTGCTGAAACTCTCACCTCACCCTGACCTTGGAGAGGGAAAGCACGTATTGATCTGAAGTTTTGCATCTGCTGCAATAAAGGCTCTTTTCAAAGCACGAAGAGAATAGATGAGAGTGGGCATCCTTGCCGTATTCCACGTGTGACAACTATCGGATCGCTGACCGTTTAAAAGATTTTTATTTTTCATAATAATCTACAATCCTCAGGCGCATTTCTCTGGGACACATATTGGTCTGACAAGCACTCAGTCATGTATAGTCGTGAACAAAAGTGGTATACAAGACTCAGCCGGTGACGGAGCTCGGGGAAAACGGCATAATAATGCCATATAGCGCTAGAGACAGCGACCGTGACATGTGCACCTTTATAATATGCGAATCCGCCACTTTTGTCTCAATCCCAGATAGCTGTTGTTAGATCAAGTCGCAATGCAGTTCTCCCGAGCTCCGCCACCGGATGAGTGTTGTATACCACTTTTGCTCACGACATAGAATGAATATATATCTCATACAGGAACTTTGCAACATTAACACTTGCGTAGCCGTATTACTCTATGGAATCAGACCATCATAGCATTAAAAATACTTCCCTCCCTTCCAAGTACGTAAGGATAGGCGCGGTCACTATGCCGTTCACAAGGATAAATGTTGTAGAAAATCGTCGGAGGAATACTTCCTACACCGGTGTTGTCAGTTCTTCATGTAAATTTGTGTAGAACATTGTACTTATCCCATACAGCTTCGGAAGCATGGCTTTTTGCGTGTGTCCCGCAAAACAGGCAGGACCCTCCAATTCCTACGTACATGCATGCCTATGCACATCCCCTGGGGTTGTACAGCGCACTGACTTCTACTTGAGCCTCAATCAAAACGCATCCGCCAGCGGTCGCGTATGACACCGGATGCTGCGGACAGTAATCTGGCGTCTTACATGGACTTCAAGGACAACCTCCTGGCCGCGGCAACCTTGGCTTTGTCCAGCGCTTTCGCATATCAATGATAGCGTATCATTAAATGATGAGCCGTTTCAAAGCTGTGCGCAGTGCGCAGGCGAGCCGAGGAAAGTTACGGACACAAAAACCTTGAAAGCTGTATCTTCACTTCAAGTTACAGTGCTTAACACCACGCTAGCTCATCTACAGTGTCCAAGACACAATCCCACAGGACGCATTTTGCTATACTAAGATAAATTGGATTGTTTATAGCGCAGCACATGTGCTTCTCAATCACGGACAAGTTAAATTTTGCGAGTGAAGTAATTTCTAAAAGAGGCACAGGGCTTTTATGCTAAGCTGACACAAACAAGGTGTGGCAGCCATGCAGTCAGAGCAAGCCCTTGTTGCAACAAACTAACGCGAAATCCCTCCAAGGTGTGCAAAGCAGCGCAATGGCCTTGAAACCACGAGGAGCGGCTGCGCGTGCGCTCGCTTCTCTTGCGTCGGTCGCGTGATCGCCAGACCACGTGACTAGGCGTATATATAGCGCTGCAAATGCTCTAGCTTTTCAGAGCAGTGTTAGCTCTCGGCCCTCCGTGGCCGATTTCGGCGGAGGCTGCTTTGCTACCGACGTTTTGGTATTTATTATGCGTGCCGTTACGGCACCCGCCAACGTTTCGCTGGCGGCTGTTGCGAGGAGGTTCTTTCTGTTTGTTTCTTTTTATTTCTCTCATTACTTCATTACTCCTCTGTCCGCGCGAGGTGGTCGCTCAACTAGAGCTACCTGGCAGACCCGTTGATTTTCTTTTCTCGGTTGAAGGCAAAATTTGCGGCGCCACGTCACCAAGGTATTTGCAGTGCGAAGAGCAAAGCTGATACTCTAATCACTACGTGTTTGATTTATGCGACTCATCCGCAGTGGACTAAGTGCACAAGCATTCCAAGGGAGCCGCGCTGCAGCGGTGGCAGCGGCTATATATGCAGCCATGGGGGAAAACTTATTTGCTTTATTTGTAGTCGTCACTCCTAGCAGGAATTCGGTACGGGTCCGCGATTCTTAAGGAGCATTCACTCTTGTTCACTTATCTGACAGCCTATTACGGAATTATGGAATTATGGGTATGGAATTCGGGTACTCCCGCGCAGTTGTCACGCGTCTTACCACTGTAACACCGCAGTGGGGCACCCCCTCCCACTGCCTCCTCCCCCCCCCCCCCCCTCTTTTTTTAGTGGCGGCGACGGTATTCTCCGGGGGCCCAAGCGCCGGCTCGGCTTCAGCTGATCCCGGTGCGTGTATCACAAGGCCGAAGCGCAGGGCCAAGTCGACTTGACTCGCTAGCGGCGTCAGCGGCATCATTCAGCTGCTGCCTATCTATTCGTCGTGCAACGTTCCTAGGGGCCCACGCACAGGCGCACCCACGACCTCCCGATAACTTAATTTCTCGCTATGCTCCTCCTCCAGTGCCACCCCTGTGCGGCGGCAATCAGAGCGCCGGATCGGTGGCGGCGGATCTCTATATTTGCACCGCCCTAGCCGAAACGCATACCTCAATCTATCGAAAAGGTAAAACAGCTGATGAACTGCTCTCAAATTTCGCATTAGGAAGTAACGTAATAGTCGGCATTTTTTTTTCTTTATTGGCGCCTCACTTGCTTAGCAGAGAATAAAAAGCATTAACTACCGAACCAGGGATGTACAAGGCGTAAAGGTTTTCTCCTATTTTTCTTTAGCTTAAAGATTGGTTTGTTTAGAGAAAGTTTTATTACACATTTACCTTGAAAATGCACCGGTCTGCCATCTAGCTCTAGTTGAGCGACCGACGCCGCCTCGCGCGGGCAGAGGAGTAGTGTGAGGAATAAAAAGTAAAAAACAAACAGAAAGACGCGCCTCGCAACAGCCGTCATCCGCCACCGAAACGTTGGCGGGTGCAGTGACGGCATGCACAACAAGTACAGATACCAAAACGCCGGTGGCAAAGAAGCCTCCGCCGAAAACGGCCACAGAGTACGGGAGCTAATACCGCTCTCAAAAGCGAGTGCAGCTGCAGCGCTATATATAGGGCTAGTCACGTGGTCTGGCGATCACGCAACCGACGCAAGAGAAGCGAGCGCATGCGCTTGCTCACGCCATGCGCACGCCATGCACGCGCGCAGCCGATGCTCTTGGTTTCGAGGCCATTGCGCAGGTTTGAAGACCTTGGAAGTTATAGGTCGGAGGGTTTTCGCGTTAGTTTGTTGCTTCAAGGGCTTGCTCTGACTGCACGGTGGTAAGACGCCCGACTACTGTGCCGGAGTCACCCGGGTTCGAACCCGACCTCGGCGGCTGCGTTTCGATGGAGGCGAAATGAGGAGGTGTCCGGGTGCTGTGCGATGTCAGCGCAAGTTAAAGACCCCCAGGTGGTCGAAATTACTCCGTAGCCCTCCACTACGGCTCCTCTTTGTCTCTTCCCACCTTCACTCCCACCTTCCTCCCTTCCCTTAAGGCGCGGTTCAGGTGTCCGCTTGTATGTGTGGCAGCCATGCAACCACAATGCAGAGGTGAGAGATCGCGCATTCTTTTAAATGTTTGTTATGGAAAAAAAATATGGCAGTGGCTTAGCTCAGCTATGCCAGGATATAAGTTGCGAGAGGTACGTTTGCCTGGCTGAGCTTGTTGTGGTCATTCTTGTTTAGCAATGAGAGAGCTTTATTTATGCCATACGGAGCACTTTGGACTACTGCAGTGCGATGAGGCGAAATCGTCTTTTCCGCGGTGTTCGGAAGCCCTTCCTCTTTTTCCTTACGACTCGGGTAAAGTGTCCGCGGAGAATTGTGGCAGATACTGCGCCTTTTCTTTCCTGTAAACCAATTTTAAACGCCGCCTGCTGCACTGAGTCTGTAATGCTGCGTGGTGCGTCGTTCGAGGAAGCGCCACATGACTAGCGCGCACGGACGCCTGGTTCGAACGCCCGGCGGGGTCAACTTCGTGTGTGCGTGATTCGCCTAGTGACGTCATCACCGGATGTGACATCATTATGACGTCTCTTCTGGTTATTAAACGTGACCACATGTGACGTCGTCATGATGTCACATCACCTCATGGCGTCACGACTGGTGATGACGTCACCAGGCGATTAACACCATATACGAAGCTGACCTTATGTCGTGCTCTCGGTGTTGTGCTTTGTTTCAAGGAAGTTCGCAGTATGAAGACCGATACTCCCCTCCTTATGTAATTCCTTCTTGCCCTTAAGAAAGCAATAGATGAAATGAAATTTCAGTACAAAAAAGAGTGCGTATTTTCCCCTACACCGTTTTAATATTAATAATAATAATAATTGGTCCACAGGAAAGGAAAGGCGCAATATCTGTCACAAGGTATCTGTGGACATCTGAACCGCGCCGTAGAGCAAGGGAGGAATGTGAGAGAGAAAGTGGAAAGGGAGAAAGAAGAGCCGTAGTGGAGGACTACGGAGTAATTTCTACCACCTGGGGATCTTTAACTTGCACTTACATGGCACACCTCGCGGACGCCTCTTCGTTTCACCTCAGTCGAAACGCAGCCGCACTCCAACGCCGAAGCGCATACCTCAATCTATCGAAAAGTTGAAACTGATGAGCCCCTCTCAAATTTCGCATTAGGAAGTAACGTAATCGTCGGCAATTGTTTTCTTTTGTGCCGCCTCAATTGCATAGTCGAAAAGAAAAGCATCAACTACCAAACCATTGACGCACAAATTCATTATTGATATAAACAGCGCGAACACGAAAACAAGGGACAAGAAACAAGAAAGCCACAATGCGCTGACTCACAACTAAGCCTAAGCCGTTTACTCCAAGGCCCAGAAAAACAAACGTGAAGCAAACGAAACAGTCACGTGAAAAACCCCTGGGTTCACCTGCTGTATAAAAATTACTTTAAAAAATCACTTAAAAAAGACACTTCTTTGCTTGAAAGAGCAAGAGACGTCTTGCTGACACACTTATTGTCCGTTGAAATAAAATATGCTTCCACTATCTCCCTCGTTATCTTCTCTTGCCCGGCTGTTCAAAGGGA
The DNA here is from genome assembly GCF_055883805.1 of Amblyomma maculatum. NCBI lineage: Eukaryota > Metazoa > Arthropoda > Arachnida > Ixodida > Ixodidae > Amblyomma > Amblyomma maculatum. The sequence goes on from NC_139344.1 coordinate 253,406,597, forward strand.
AAGAGAAGAGAAGAAGCAAGAATGTGGGGTGAAACATAGAAACCCTTATGTTGGATGCAAGACAGGTGTTGTGTATGGGCTTCCACTCTCTTGTGGAGCCAGTTATATAGGACAAACCGGACGGTGTATTAATAAGAGACTACAGGAACACTGTAACAACTTGGAAATTGGAAAGGACAAAACGTTTCTAGTATCCCATTGCCAGTCATGTGAAATAATGAAGAAGGAGAAGAAGTGCACTCCTAAGTTTGACAGTGTTAAGATTTTATATCGCCACAAAGAGAAGATAACGAGGGAGATAGTTGAAGCATATTTTATTTCAACGGACAATAAGTGTATCAGCAAGACGTCTCTTGCTCTTTCAAGCAAAGAAGTGTCTTTTTTAAGTGATTTTTTAAAGTAATTTTTATACAGCAGGTGAACCCAGGGGTTTTTCACGTGACTGTTTCGTTTGCTTCATGTTTGTTTTTCTGGGCCTTGGAGTAAACGGCTTAGGCTTAGTTGTGAGTCAGCGCATGTACTGTGGCTTTCTTGTTTCTTATCCCTTGTTTTCGTTTTCGCGCTGTTTATATCAATAATGAATAAGTACCAACTCGCCCAACAAAGTATCTTGGTAAGCCATTGACGCACAAGGCGTAAAGGATTTCTCAACATTTTCTTTGTCTTAGAAAATGGTTTGTCTCGCAAAAGTTTTATTACACGTTTACATTGACATGTGGAATGACAGATTACCGAAACTGAAAATATACATAATTAAAAAATAGTACTCAGCGTCAAAGTTGCCAAGAGATGTTTATTGACTTCCATTCACATAAAACGTACATATGGTGCAAAATACACTGTATTTACATTTTAAACCAGCAGCAGTTTTCGCCTGCGCATCTGTTGAAGAGAATTTTATTTTTCATAAACATCTACAGAACACAAGTGTATCCGTCTGGGGCCTTAGCGGACAAAAATCAATAATTCTAGAGGTGTTCAATCACGGACATATACACAAATATACATACAAATATACATGCTCTTTCACTGATAAAATTTCTGCACAGCTTTTTTGCTTTGTGGAGCTATTTCATCATAACACCATTGAAACGTTTCTCTCACTTGCCTATCATCCTAGTATGGAAGGATAGGCGCGGTCACTTTACCATTTGCAACAGCAATGAATCTCGTTGACCAATGTCGGAGAACTTCTTCCTCCCCCAGCATGACAAGTTCCTCATTCAAGTGAGTGTATACTAATGTTCTTAATCTATGCAGCATCGGAAACATGGCTTTTTGCGGTCGCCCCCGCAAAACAGCCAGGCCTCTCCGCTTCCACAGTACATACATGCCTATACACATGACAAGCTCTATAAAAATGTCTTTGTGGCGACTCTGCCACTGCATTCTGGCATGAAACATGCGCGCCACACAACATTCATGCAAAACATGATCTAAGGTTTCGGTGCGACCGCATTGCGGGCATAAAGCGGAGCGCGCCACGCCCCACGCTGCAAGGCGGTCGGCGGTTGGTAGTGCCTGCCATTCTCGTAACCAAATGAAATCGCGGACATCCGCTGTAAGGGAGGCTGTGATCAACGGCCTCCGCTTTCTTCTGCAAACCTTCCTGCGCTGGCCATCATCCAGGCGCTGAATAGCTATGTTTTCACATATGTCTGTGGGGAACATTTCCTTAGGGTCACAATTGGGTAATGCGTTCTGCACCATGCGTAGTGATTGTACAATACGTGTGTAAAACATTGGTGGTCTCTCGGCTGCCGGACCTGTGCATGACTCCATTCCAAACAGACGGCGAGAGGTGCCCATAAATTACACAGTAAGTTGTTTGCCACGGTATACTACATCCGCGATGATCTATGCTACTTTTCAGTTCTCTTATTGCCAATCAAATCCAGCTTTTCGCGGCAGCCGTTTCTTCCGTGCCACACTACCGAACAGGTAAAGCTGCTCTAGACCGCGAGTGTGATTACAACGTCCTAACTACACATTTGATTTAAAATACGTTCATATTAACCAGCGGATATATAAAACAGCAATGGAACCGCTCAGTTCGTTAATTCAGGTCTTCGATACAAAATGTTTCAAAGAACGTATTGGCACAATAGCGTTCGTTATACATGCATTGCTCCTTCTCCCGTGTCCTCCATCGCAGCATAAGCTTATCCTTCAAGTTCACAAGGCTCCATAGCGCGCAAAACAACCTTGCTGTTTTAGGTGATAGCACATTCTGTGAGCTAGCTCCCAGTCAGAGGGACGTGCTGTAATGCTTTATATGATGCAAGTGACCCTTGTAAAGCCGATTAGGACTGCAAACGAACGGTCGCATACACGCGTATACCTTGATTCCGTGCGCGTCTACGACGGTGCGCTTGCTGCAGAAGGGTACGCAGCAACGTGCTGGCGTCATTCCGAATAGAGCGTGGAGCTAACAGCGACTGCTGTGATGTTAAAAAATGAAACAATCGTTTGTGAGCATTCCAATGCATCTTTCGGTGCATGCACGGGTTCTACGAAGGCGCACGTTGACAGCGTACTCGATGGGAGGCGCGGGCGGACTGAGCAAAACATGGCCGCCGCGCACAGTTTGTTTCTTTCCCTAGATGGCGCTAACTTTTGTAAAGCCTCTATTGCTTCTTATGTACAATCTGTGTAAGGCGCGTTTTGCGCAATGACATGCAGGAAAAAAACCGTGTAGACTGCTTTCGTAATCAGTGTTTGGAGGTGGAACTGGGAAGGAGCATTAATGGTAGCGGCTTCGAGCCGCACGACATATGCCAGCGCCAACTTTACTAGAACAAACTCAGTTTCACAGCTCCCCATACCGCCCAGCGGAGGAGAGTGTCCCAAGTGGAGGTCGCGAGAACTAGCGGCGCTGCAGTCAACTCTTGCCCTTTGCCGAGCGCGTCGTCTACTTCACGCGGCGCGAAAGCATGGAGCGCCCAGCACACACGTAGCTTTTGCGTGCTGCCGTAGCACTGTACATGTCTACAGTATAATTATAACAACAGTACGACAGCTTTAGCTTCGAAGCAACGCACTACCTTAGAGAACGCGTTTGTGTTATGCGCAGTTCATTTGCTAATGCTGTGAAACAAGTGCGCCGTCGGATTGCTCACGAGCACTGTTTCTTGCGTTACTCGCTGGTCTGTGTTTTGTAGTATGTTCTTTCACGACATAGATCCTGTCAAGCAAACAAATTAGCCAACTTTTCAGTGCATAGGAGCACTCCAACCTCAGAAGGTAACACAGTGGTTTTCACGTTTTCTACTGCGCAGCGCAGACTGTCTCAATTACACGCAGAAATCTGCTAGCCTGGGCAGCCTGTTCGTGCAGTGCATGAAGACTGGCTACTCGCGTCAAAACATATAGTGAACACAGATTACGCATAAACGGCCTCCGTCGTCGCCTAATCAGAAGCGCTTTTCTTAATCTCTCACTTTCGAGGTATGGCGTGGTACATAGCTCAGGATCGGCACTCTTCCACTCCCGTATATGTACTATATATATATATATATATATATATATATATATATATATATATATATATATATATATATATATATATATATATATATATATATATATATAGTACATGTACTATATGTACTATAGTACATATATATATATATATATATATATTTATTTATTCCTTTGTCTTCTAAAACAACGTCAGGTGTGAAGAGTTATTTAATGAGTTCACTAAAAGAGAAGTCAGTGAGAATGGGCGTGTGCACTGCGACGACTGAACAAGCGCGTGAGTGTATGAGTCTATTCAAAAATCTTATATTGCGAGTAATCATGTCGCGCCCTTGATTGATTCCCCTCCTCCTTTTCATACACACACACACGGACAGAGAAAAGAAAAACGACACAACTTTATTGCTTGTAGGGAAAGTTACTTTAATTTCAAACTAGCACTGCACTGCAGTTTTAAAACACGTACGAAGGGCATTATAAGTGAATTGTTATGAACCTAAGTTATTTATTAGCAAAACAAGAATAAATCAGAAAAAAAGCAATATTTCCAACAATGAATTGCAGCAAACAACCAGAACTTGACTTCCTCAACATAGACAGACATTGCAAGGTTACACGAATTAAGAGGAAAACATTATATCTCGTTTGGGAAATATTTGAGTGGGCGTGCCTTCTAGCCACCATAGTATCTGCCACACTTGCTCTGATTTATTTATAGGAAGGGAAAGGCGCGGTAAGTGTCTCCCTTGTTTTTTGTGGACACCGCAACCGCGCCGTAAGGGAAGGAAGGAAGATGGGAGTGAAAGTGGCAAGAGATAAAGAGGAGCCGTAGTGGAGGGCTACGGAATAATTTCGACCACCTGGGGATCTTTAACGTGCGCTGACATCGCACAGCACACGACGCCTCTTCGTTTCGCCTCCATCGCCACACTTGCTCTGTGGACAACTGAGCCGCGCCGTAAGAAAAGGAGGGAAGGTGGGAGTGAAGGTACAGGGAGAGAAAGGGGAGCTGTATTGGAGGGCTACGGATTAATTTCGACCACCTGGGGATCTTTAACGTGCGCTCACAGCGCACAGTGCACGGACGCCACTTCGTGTCTCCTCCATCTAAACGCAGCCGCCGCGGTCGGGTTCGAACCCGGGAACTTCGGCACAGTAGTCGGGCGTCTTACCACTGCACCACCCCGGCGGGGCAGGACACATGCATAATATATTAATAATTGGTCCACAGGAACGGAAAGGCGCTGTACCTATGGCGCACATCCTGAAGCCTCGGGTAAATCTCGTGAAATAGTGCATTCCCACTAAAAACAGTGCGTACTTGATGAAACACAACGATTTGGGAGTACAGCTGACTCTAGCAAAATAAACGTTTCATCAAAGAGACGATTACTTCTTATGTACCATCAGTGTAAGGGGCGTTTTGCGCTATGACATGCAGGCGAAGAACTGTGTTGACTGCTTTCGTAATCAGTACATTACTCTCCTGTATTATTATTTAGAGTTTACACGCTCTAGTCACCATCAGGTTTAGCAGGCGGCAGTTGTGGGAACCCTGTATGTCGGAGCCGGCATAATGTTTGGCGGTTCTAAACTATAAAAGCTCAAACACAAAAAAAGTTTTCCGAGGCACCGGTCCATCGGCCGCTGAGAGATGAGTAATTCGACCCCTACCTGCTGCGCGCCGCTCGAGGTTGTGGTGTGATTTCGACCACTTGGGAATGTACGTGGTGGTAGGACGACAGCTGTAGTTGCGGCGCGCGTCTTACTCTCCCACTTCTTTTGCCTTCTCTATTTTGTCTGCTGTCCGCACGATTGTTGCCCCGCCGGGGTGGCGCAGTGGTAAGACGCCAGACTACTGTGCTGGAGTACCCGGGCTCGAACCCGACCTCGGCGGCTGCGTTTCGATGGAGGCGAATGAGGTGTCCTTGTGCTGTGCGATATCAGCGCACGTAAAAGGGCAACTCCTGGGGTTTTTTGACATTCGAATATTCTAATAAAAATTTTACTGTAGATTCTCCTCTCCGTCCTGACGCATTCTACAAAATTTGGGCGCCGTACGATAATCCGTTCGCGCGCAACACGACTTTAAATTATGCTGTTTTCATGGCTTAAGTTGAGACTATTTCTGCCGGCAACACTGAGTTTCTGACGTCACAAACAGTATACCGGCGTTACTGTCCACTTCCCGCATGATTATGAAATTGTGAGGCGTATATAGAACTACCTCGGACATTTTATGCAATGCTTCATGATTTCCATGCTTTATTTTCACCATCCAACGCACGTACGAATGTTTCTCTAATACTGAGTGTGACGTCACCATTTCGTCACCTGGGACGTCATTTCTGGCCGTGAGAGCAGTTTCGGTTTCGATTTGCTGTTTTTTCTTTTTAAAAATACTTCTGATTGGAATGTCGAAAAGCGGTTTGTTGTGTTCGAGTCAGGATGTGCCGAGGATTTTAATTCAACCAAAACCACAGAATGATGGAAAAACCACCGGAGTTGACCTTTAAAGATCCGCAGGTAGTCGAAATTCCTTCGTAGACCTCCACTACGGCTCCTTCTCTCTTTCCACTTTCGCTCCCACCTTCCTCTCTTCCCTTACGACACGGTTCAGGTGTTCACAAAAAACTAGTGAGACAGTTACCGCTCCTTTCTCTTCCTGTAAATCAATCAGTTTTAAATCAATCAGGCAGCGGAGGTGGCTCAGCTACAGAGCCAGTAGCAGGCCCGTGCATTTTATATTACTTCTTCCTACAGCCACAACAACAACAACGATCTAACAAGACGCGAGGCCATTGAATGGCGCAAACTACAACTGGCAGCTTCCCACACCCCCTTTTATACAACAGGATAGAGTTGTCTGTGTTGGACTGTGTACAAGTTCAAGCCATGTGTACGAGAGTTGCCGGAGCCGAGCAGTGTTTGCACATGGGGGCTATCTGAAGCGGAAAGATCCTGTTGTATAAAAGGGGGTGTGGGAAGCTGCCAGTTTGTAGTTTGCGCCATTGAATGGCCTCGCGTCTTGTTAGATCGTTGTTGTTGTGGCTGTAGGAAGAAGGAAAAGAAAACGGATGCCTGTCCATTTCGCCTCCATCGAAACGCAGCCGCCGGCGGTCGCGGTCGAACCCAGGTGCTTCGGAACAGTATACTCGGGCGTCTTAACCACAACCAGAGCACGGATTGCATCGACGCCATGGGAGACAACAGTTTTTTTTTCCTTCTTCCATGTTTGCCATGGAGGAAGCGCAGGCAGACAAACACAGGAAGGAACGAAGTGACAGCAGTGACAGAGCAAAGCAACTGAGCGCTACGATAGAAATTGCGATCTACAAGAACTTCGTGCTATCCACCTTGTTTTAACCAGAGTAATGTTTTTCTAATGTTTGAGCAATTTGAAATCCCAAAGATATGTTCTGGAAGCATAAATGAAGTGCTTTCCTTCCTCCATGCTTTGAAGGCTTGGCTAGGCTAGCTAGGCGGCAAGCTAGCTAGGCGGCAGCAGCGAAATGCTTCCTGCTTCCTCCATGGCTTCCTGCAACCCATGACGTCTTATCCGGTTTAAGAATTGTCGTCACGCCCGGCTATTGCTCTATGAATAGGTGGTTGTTTTTAGTAGCAAAATGGCTGGTCGTCCTTCATGGTGAGAGCCGTGGGTATGGTGCCGTGGGAGTTGTGCTGCCGTGCCAACCGTGCGCTCTTATGTTGTAGGGTACGTAACGCGACCGTCCGACTACGTAACGACTCACCGTAGTCGGAAGGCTGCAGGCAGGACCGGAACAGAACCGTGGGTTGTGCTGTTGAATTTAGGGCAACAATCCACGAACTGAATCCGATTGTCACCGAGTTTGCATGTATACCGGAATGATGGCAATGATGGCCCGCAAGCTGCAGCAAGCCGACGCATGAAAGACCACCTAGCGCTCGCAAGGCGCGAACATGACGAACATTCATTGCATGAAAAGCACGCCAGCGTTTGCTCGGGCGCTGGCTGGGGTGTCTCGGTGGGCACCTGGGATGTGGGTATGTGGGTTTGAGGCTGAGGCTTATGTCCGGAAAAAAGCAAATGCTAAAAATTATTTCACGTCACATTCGTCGAGAGAACCAATGCATTCTCCTTTCCACTTTGGTCCTCGGCGCGTATGCGCAGTTCACGGAGCCGGCTCTCTGCAATTTCAGGGGCCAGATCCAGCGACGGTTTCGTTCGGGGACTGGTTCCTCGCCGCTCCTAATTGGTTGTTGCGTCACGTCCGGCCTGACCCCCAAAACTTCCGGAGGCGGCTCCGGGTTTTTCGCTACGTCACGGGGTGGGGCCACCGCTCCGAAAGAAACTGCTTTGCCGGCTGGCGCAGGAACCGTGACGAGTTGGTCTGCTTCGAGATGGAACCGCTCTGCGCTCGCTGTGGCGGCTCATGGCCGTAGTCGAGCCGTCGGGCGACGGCGCGCGCCGCGCTGCTGCTTGAGTACGGCCGTGGTATCCTTTTCTTGTTTCTTTTTTTTTCTTTTTTTTTTTTGGGGGGGGGGGGAGGGGGGCAGCGCTTTGCGGTTTTAGTAAACTGGCGTAGTAAAGAAAGAAAAACGAGACGACGCCTTCTACATGTCTGAGGAGGTTTAGCGGCAACACTGGCTAAACCTGTGTGCCGATCGCGAAGCGAAGTGGGGACGAAGGGGCGCATGCCGGGCTGCCGTTAGAAGCAAAGGTACTCCACGCGCTTCGATCGCGACTTTGCGATCGGGAGCTCTCGGTCAACAGCAGCGCGACCATTGGAATCCGGCAGTCGTAGACAAAAATATTTCGCGTCCGTAAGTGTGCGAGCTGAGTTTTTGCCTCCTCCTACATCAGCGGAGGGGGGGCAGACGGTGGCTGACTGGATCGAGTACGGTCGGATTCCATATGTCATCGGCTGCGTCCTACATTGACAGCTATTCACGGGTAGTTCGCGCATGCTCACGATGCTTGAGCGGCCGATAAGGCTACGGACGCTGCACCGCTACATAGGCAGGCGCGGACGCGCCGGCGCGGTGCCGGTATCAAGCATCTCGTACTCGCAATGGCGGCAGCAACTCCTCCGTCATAGAGCTAGCGTGATTCGGACTGCATACTAAGGGCGTTGTAGACCTCGTTCTTAGGATATTTGCCATTCTGTGCGAAAGACAGAACTTACAAAAACTTAACATCAAGCGAGGAAGCAGACGACGCCGCCGCGTGCGCGACACTATCAACGGCGAAAAAGGTACTCATGAGCCAAGAAAATCGCTTGGCAGTTGTTAACAGGAAGTTTCTAAGAATATTTCAGTCTAATATTCACTAGTTTGGCTTACTATGTAATTATTAGATTTAATTCGTGCTTAACACCACTTTGGTACGAGTATTTGGTACCAGAAAAAGCCACATGCTCACGGTGGACACGTCTACGATCTGGCGCCATCGCTGATTGGCCGCTGTCTTTCCCGTCCTCGCCATGAGGTGGCGCCCGCTGTCTTGCTGACGTCATAAGGACATGGCTAGGGGTAGTTTATTTAGGAACAGGACATCAATGCAGGCAAGAAAACAGGGATCTTGTTGAATGTCGCAGTGACGATATAAGCCAGTTTGGAAACGGGGCCAATATTATTCTACTGGGGGACATGAACGGCCACATCGACGATCTGGATGGATACACGGATTGTAACGGCAAGCTAATGCTAGATTTCTGTGAGCGACACGATCTAGTTATAGTAAATAGAGAAACAAAATGTGAAGGCCAAATCACGTGGGAATTCCGCAACAGGCAGACGACCATTGACTATTGTCTAATGTCGCAGGAAATTTATAGCAAGGTCACAAGAATGGAAATAGACGATGAAGGGGAGTGTAGTCTGGGAAGTGATCATAAACGTATTAGTCTGCAGATGGGGCCCTTGATGAAAAGAGAAATGGAACTTAGACAAAACGTAAACGCAAAAATTAAACGACGATCAGATAGCGCAGAGAGCAGCAGACATAGAGGAAGCAATAGAGAAAAGCCCCATGGAAGACTGGGATTATGAACAGGTAGAACTACTCATAAGGAGGAAAATTCAGGAGGTTAAAGTAGCAAACCGCTGGAATGGAAAGAGGAAGCCACGGAGCTGGTGGAATAAGGAAATCAGGGAAGCTATTGAACATCGACGGGCTGCTTCAAGGGAACACCGAATGGCAAAGAAAGCACAGGTATCTCAAGAGGAAATCGGCCAAAAATGGGAATCGTATCGACAAAAGAAACTTCAAGTGCAGGCCCTCGTCCAAAGTAAAATAAGACAGTCCACCGATCGCTGGATGGCTGATATACACGATGCCTCTAGAGGCGGAGCAAGAAAATTCTGGAACCATATAAGCTGGCTAGGGAAGAAGAATCAAAGAAATCAGGATCGGATTCAAGATAACGAGGGAAATTGTTTAAAGGGAGATAACGCAGTGAACTACACTACATCAGTTATAGCCGAGTCATTTAAGAGCGCCGATAGGGTAATCTCCGCAAATCAGGAAGCAACACAAGGTAGCAGAATACAAAGCAGCTTAGAACTGACCAATCTAAACTGGAAAAAGGCAGAAAAAAATATTCCTAAAAACACATCTACAGGAATAGATGGAATTCCGATCAAGCTGATTAATGAACTTGGTCCAAAAAGTAAGGAAACGTTGTTAAAAGCTCTGGAAACAGTCATAACGAATAAGCAAATTCCGGACAGCTGGCGGCAGGGTAAAATGAATTTGATTTATAAAGGGAAAGGAGACAGGATGCACATAAAATCCTACAGGCCGATTACCATAACATCTGTTATGTACAGGTTAGCCATGCAGGCGTTGAAATTAAAGGTGCAAGCATGGGTTGAAAGTAACAAGATACTCGGAGAACTTCAGAAATGCTTTAGAAATGTTAGGCGCTTAGATGATAGCCTGTTCGTGCTTACCCAATGCATCGAAATATCTAGAGTGGAAAATAGACCTTTGTATTTGGCCTTCATGGACATAAACGGGGCGTACGACAACGTAAGCAGGGAACGCATGTGGAACATATTAAAAGAAGAAGGTATCGGTTATGAGATAATAGAGTTCCTACAGGAAATATACCGGGATAACAAAGTAGAAATCACGTGGGAAGGGATAAGAAGTACGGAGGATGTCAAAGTACGCAAAGGATTAAGACAAGGCTGTCCTCTATCACCGGTGCTGTTCATGCTTTATAGGATAAACCTGGAACGGAGGATACAAGACAGTAACCTAGGTTTTAACTTGTCATATAGATTAGGTGGAAAGGCGGTAGAGCAGCGCCTCCCCGGTTTGATGTATGCAGACGATATTGTGCTGCTAGCTGAGAGTCTGGAACAATTGCAAACTCTAGTTAAGTATTGCGGAGACGAAGGGGACGCTCTAGGCTTCAGTTTCAGCGCAGTTAAGTCGGGTTTGATGATTTTCAACGGCTCAACTGATCAGGGTCTTAAAATACAAGGCCTTGAAATACCTAGAGTAGCAGAATATAAATATCTCGGGGTATGGGTAAACGAAAGATTGGCATACATTGGAAGGAATGCCGGGATAATGAAGCATAAGGCATTGTGGGGATACAATAGGTATGAGGTTTTGAGGGGTATTTGAAAAGGAATTATGGCGCCCGGACTTACTTTCGGAAATGCGGTTTTGTGCCTAAAATCAGAGGTACAGTCGACATTAGAAACAAATCAGAGATCCGTTGGACGATTAGCACTAGGTGCCCACGGCAAAACTACAAATGAGGCGGTACAGTGAGATATGGGCTGGGCATCTTTCGAAGTACGGGAAGCTCAGAGTAAAATATTATTTGAGGAACGCCTGAGGAAATTGGACAGTAACAGATGGGCAGTAAAGGATTTAAATACCTGTACCTAAAAAGCGTTGACTCACAATGGAGGAAAAGACCTAGGAAACAAACAAGTAAGTATGCTAGTAACAAGGACGGAGAAATAAAGAGCATTAAGCAACAGGTGAAAAACACAGAAGGTAAAAATTGGATAAATTCGATGGAAAAGAAACAGAGTTTGAAATTATACCGAAAGTGGAAAATGCAGATCAGGAAGGAAGATTTCTTTGATAACTCAAGAGGCAGTGCCCTACTTTTTGAAGCTAGATCAGGGTGCCTTAGAACAGCTACAAAAAAAAAAAAAAATTAACAATGGAGATGACGCATGTGCTGTATGTGGAATCTCCAATGAAACAATTGACCATATTATACTCGAATGTAATGGTATCCATCCGGAAGTTGGTGCCGGCGAAATCACTGTTCCTGAAGCTCTGGGGTTTAGAGATAACAGTGGCCGGGTGAATGAACCGGCGGTGGAAACTAGCAAAAAACGACTGGAAGATTGGTGGCTTAAAAGCAGAGAAGTGACATAATGTTAGTAATGTAGGAACAAAATTTAATAAATAGAAAGATGGTTTAGTTAACCATTCTAAATCAATAATTAGGATATAGGGAGAAAAATGAGCATGATAACTACTGCTACCACCCCGTTTCAAAGGGGACGCTCCTATATTCCATCCATCCATCCACGTCGTATTGACGCCATCTTGAAAGAGAACGGTTCACGAAAGGAACCTCCGCTGGATACGCTGTTTTCACGTCGGAGTGGTTTCATTACGCGCGCAACGCGCTTTTTGTACGCTGAAAGACTGCACGTTTTCATTAATGCGTATGAATTATCACTTAGAATCTAAAAATACATTAGAGTATATAAATCAAACACGCTCTGCGCACGCGTTTTTTACAAAACATCAAACAACCCTGACGGTATCTCTCAAAGCGCAGTATCTCCCGCACTTGCTCTGTGGACAACTAAACCGCGCCGTAAGGAAAGGTCGGAAGGTGGGAGTGAATGTAGAAGGAGAGAAAGGGAGCCGTATTGGAGGCCTACGGTTTATTTTCGACCACCTGGGGATCTTTAACGTGCGCTGACAGCGCACAGCACAAGGACGTCACTTCGTTTCGCCTCCATCGAAACGCAGCCGCCGCGGTCGGGTTCGAACCCGGGAACTCCGGCACAATGGTCGGGCGTCTTACCACTGCACCACCCCGGCTGGGCAGGACACATGAATAATATAATAATAATTGGTCTACAGGAACGGAAAGGCGCGGTACCTATGGCGCACATCCTGAATCTTCGGTTAAATCTCGTGAAATAGCGCGTACTTGCTGAATCACAACCCTTTGGGAGTACAGTTGACTCTATCGAAATAAACGTTTCATCAAAGGGACAATTGCTTGTTATGTACAATCTGCGTAAGGCGCGTTTTGCGCAATGACATGCAGGCGAATAACTGTGTAGACTGCTTTCGTAATCAGTGTTTCGAGGTGGAATTGGGAAGGAGCATTAATGGTAGCGCCTTCGAGCCGCACGACATATGCCAGCGCCAACTTTACTAGAACAAACTCAGTTTCACAGCTCCCCATACCGCCCAGCGGAGGAGAGTGTCCCAAGTAGAGGTCGCGAGAACTAGCGGCGCTGCAGTCAACTCTTGCCCTTTGCCGAGCGCGTCGTCTGCTTCCCGCGGCGCGAAAGCATGGAGCGCCCAGCACACACGTAGCTTTTGCGTGCTGCCGTAGCACTGTACATGTCTACAGTATAATTATAACTACAGTACGACAGCTTTGGCTTCGAAGCAACGCATTACCTTAGAGAACGCGTTTGTGTTATGCGCAGTTCATTTGTTAATGCTGTGAAACAAGTGTGAGCAACGTCGGATTGCTCACGAGCACTGTTTCTTGCGTTACTCGCTGGTCTGTGTTTTGTAGTATGTTCTTTCACGACATAGATCCTGTCAAGCAAACAAATTAGCCAACTTTTCAGTGCATAGGAGCACTCCAACCTCAGAAGGTAACACAGTGGTTTTCACGTTTTCTACTGCGCTGCGCAGATTGCCTCAATTACACGCAGAAATCTGCTAGCCTGGGCAGCCTGTTCGTGCAGTGCATGAAGACTGGCTACTCGCGTCAAAACATATAGTGAACACAGATTACGCATAAACGGCCTCCGTCGTCGCCTAATCAGAAGCGCTTTTCTTAATCTCTCACTTTCGAGGTATGGCGTAGTACATAGCTCAGGATCGGCACTCTTCCACTCCCGTATATGTACTATATATATATATATATATATATATATATATATATATATATATATATATATATATATATATATATATATATAGTACATATAGTACATGTACTATAGTATATATATATATATATATATATATATATATATATATATATATATATATATATATATATATATATATAGTCCTTTGTCTTCTAAAACAACGTCAGGTGTGAAGAGTTATTTAATGAGTTCACTAAAAGAGAAGTCAGTGAGAATGGGCGTGTGCACTGCGACGACTGAACAAGCGCGTGAGTCTATGAGTCTATTAAAAAATCTTATATTGCGAGTAATCATGTCGCGCCCTTGATTGATTCTCCTCCTCATTTACACACACACACACACGCACAAAGAAAAGAAAAACGACACAATTTCATTGCTTGTAGGGAAAGTTACTTTAATTTCAAACTAGCACTGGACTGCAGTTTTAAAACACGTACGATATTCAAAGTGTATATAGCGCCGGAAAGGGCATTATAAGTGAATTGTCGTGAACCTAAGTTATTTATTAGCAATACAAGAATAAATCAGAAAAAAAGCAATATTGCCAACAACACTAATGTTGAATGCTAATGAAATGCAGCAAACAACCAGAACTTGACTTCAGCAACATAGACAGACATTGCAAGGTTACACGAATTAAGAGGAAAACATTATATCTCGTTTGGGAAATATTTGAGTGGGCATGCCTTCTAGCCACCATAGTATCTGCCACACTCGCTCTGTGGACACCTGACCCGCGCCGTAAGGAAAGGAAGGAAGGTGAGAGTGAAGGTACAGGGAGAGAAGGGGGAGCGGTATTGGAGGGCTACGGATTAATTTCGACCACCCGGGGATCTTTAACGTGCGCTCACAGCGCACAGTGCACGGACGCCACTTCGTGTCTCCTCCATCTAAACGCAGCCGCCGCGGTCGGGTTCGAACCCGGGAACTTCGGCACAGTAGTCGGGCGTCTTACCACTGCATCACCCCGGCGGGGCAGGACACATGCATAATATATTAATAATTGGTCTACAGGAACGGAAAGGCGCTGTACCTATGGCGCACATCCTGAAGCCTCGGGTAAATCTCGTGAAATAGTGCATTCCCACTAAAAACAGTGCATACTTGATGAAACACAACGATTTGGGAATACAGCTGACTCTAGCAAAATAAACGTTTCATCAAAGAGACGATTACTTCTTATGTACCATCTGTGTAAGGGGCGTTTTGCGCTATGACATGCAGGCGAAGAACTGTGTTGACTGCTTTCGTAATCAGTACATTACTCTCCTGTATTAATATTTAGAGTTTACACGCTCTAGTCACCATCAGGTTTAGCAGGCGGCAGTTGTGGGAACCCTGTATGTCGGAGCCGGCATAATGTTTGGCGGTTCTAAACTATAAAAGCTCAAACACAAAAAAAGTTTTCCGAGGCACCGGTCCATCGGCCGCTGTGAGATGAGTAATTCGACCCCTACCTGCTGCGCGCCGCTCGAGGTTGTGGTGTGATTTCGACCACTTGGGAATGTTTAACGTGGTGGTAGGACGACGGCTGTAGTTGCGGCGCGCGTCTTACTCTCCCACTTCTTTTGCCTTCTCTATTTTCTCTGCTGTCCGCACGATTGTTGCCCCGCCGGGGTGGCGCAGTGGTAAGACGCCAGACTACTGTGCTGGAGTACCCGGGCTCGAACCCGACCTCGGCGGCTGCGTTTCGATGGAGGCGAAAGAGGTGTCCTTGTGCTACGCGATATCAGCGCACGTAAAAGGGCAACTCCTGGGGTTTTTTGACATTCGAATATTCTAATAAAAATTTTACTGTAGATTCTCCTCTCCGTCCTGACGCATTCTACAAAATTTGGGCGCCGTACGATAATCCGTTCGCGCGCAACACGACTTTAAATTATACTGTTTTCATGGCTTAAGTTGAGACTATTTCTGCCGGCAACACTGAGTTTCTGACGTCACAAACAGTATACCGGCGTTACTGTCCACTTCCCGCATGATTATGAAATTGTGAGGCGTATATAGAACTACCTCGGACATTTTATGCAATGCTTCATGATTTCCATGCTTTATTTTCACCATCCAACGCACGTACGAATGTTTCTCTAATACTGAGTGTGACGTCACCATTTCGTCACCTGGGACGTCATTTCTGGCCGTGAGAGCAGTTTCGGTTTCGATTTTCTGTTTTTTCTTTTTAAAAATACTTCTAATTGGAATTTCGAAAAGCGGTTTGTTGTGTTCGAGTCAGGATGTGCCGAGGATTTTAATTCAACCAAAACCACAGAATGATGGAAAAACCACCGGAGTTGACCTTTAAAGATCCGCAGGTAGTCGAAATTCCTTCGTAGGCCTCCACTACGGCTCCTTCTCTCTTTCCACTTTCACTCCCACCTTCCTCTCTTCCCTTACGACACGGTTCAGGTGTTCACAAAAAAACTAGTGAGACAGTTACCGCTCCTTTCTCTTCCTGTAAATCAATCAGTTTTAAATCAATCAGGCAGCGGAGGTGGCTCAGCTACAGAGCCAGTAGCAGGCCCGTGCATTTTATTTTCCTTCTTCCTACAGCCACAACAACAACAACGATCTAACAAGACGCGAGGCCATTGAATGGCGCAAACTACTACTGGCAGCTTCCCACACCCCCTTTTATACAACAGGATATAAGTTGTCTGTGTTGGACTGTGTACAAGTTCAAGCCATGTGTATGAGAGTTGCCGGAGCTGAGCAGTGTTTGCACATGGGGGCTATCTGAAGCGGAAAGATCCTGTTGTATAAAAGGGGGTGTGGGAAGCTGCCAGTTTGTAGTTTGCGCCATTCAATGGCCTCGCGTCTTGTTAGATCGTTGTTGTTGTGGCTGTAGGAAGAAGGAAAAGAAAACGGACACCTGTCCATTTCGCCTCCATCGAAACGCAGCCGCCGGCGGTCGCGGTCGAACCCAGGTGCTTCGGAACAGTATACTCGGGCGTCTTAACCACAACCAGAGCACAGATTGCATCGACGCCATGGGAGACAACAGTTTTTTTTCCTTCTTCCATGTTTGCCATGGAGGAAGCGCAGGCAGACAAACACAGGAAGGAACGAAGTGACAGCAGTGACAGAGCAAAGCAACTGAGCGCTACGATAGAAATTGCGATCTACAAGAACTTCGTGGTATCCACCTTGTTTTAACCAGAGTAATGTTTTTCTAATGTTTGAGCAATTTGAAATCCCAAAGATATGTTCTGGAAGCATAAATGAAGTGCTTTCCTTCCTCCATGCTTTGAAGGCTTGGCTAGGCTAGCTAGGCGGCAAGCTAGCTAGGCGGCAGCAGCGAAATGCTTCCTGCTTCCTCCATGGCTTCCTGCAACCCATGACGTCTTATCCGGTTTAAGAATTGACGTCACGCCCGGCTATTGCTCTATGAATAGGTGGTTGTTTTTAGTAGCAAAATGGCTGGTCGTCCTTCATGGTGAGAGCCGTGGGTATGGTGCCGTGGGAGTTGTGCTGCCGTGCCAACCGTGCGCTCTTATGTTGTAGGGTACGTAACGCGACCGTCCGACTACGTAACGACTCACCGTAGTCCGAAGGCTGCAGGCAGGACCGGAACAGAACCGTGGGTTGTGCTGTTGAATTTAGGGCAACAATCCACGAACTGAATCCGATTGTCACCGAGTTTGCATGTATACCGGAATGATGGCAATGATGGCCCGCAAGCTGCAGCAAGCCGACGCATGAAAGACCACCTAGCGCTCGCAAGGCGCGAACATGACGAACATTCATTGCATGAAAAGCACGCCAGCGTTTGCTCGGGCGCTGGCTGGGGTGTCTCGGTGGGCACCTGGGATGTGGGTATGTGGGTTTGATGCTGAGGCTTATGTCCGGAAAAAAGCAAATGCTAAAAATTATTTCACGTCACATTCGTCGAGAGAACCAATGCATTCTCCTTTCCACTTTGGTCCTCGGCGCGTATGCGCAGTTCACGGAGCCGGCTCTCTGCAATTTCAGGGGCCAGATCCAGCGACGGTTTCGTTCGGGAACTGGTTCCTCGCCGCTCCTAATTGGTTGTTGCGTCACGTCCGGCGTGACCCCCAAAACTTCCGGAGGCGGCTCCGGGTTTTTCGCTACGTCACGGGGTGGAGCCACCGCTCCGAAAGAAACTGCTTTGCCGGCTGGCGCAGGAACCGTGACGAGTTGGTCTGCTTCGAGATGGAACCATAGAGAAAGAGATTGGTAAAGAGCGGTCACTCGGCGAAAACTGGCCCCAGGAAATGACGCGTGACTTTTTGCGCTGCCGCCGATTGATGGATGGCGGCACCAACATGCGCATGCGCGGACGCGCGCGCGACGGCACTCGCTGCAGCGGTAGCCCGCCGGAGCAGACGACAAGTAGTTGTCGAAGGGAGCGGTTGGGTGATTGTGCCTCGCCGCGCTTGTACGGCACAGACCTCTCGTGGGCTGCTGCGCGGAACGACAGCGGTTTGAAACGACGGCAAGGTGAGCAACGTTTTTTGCTTAACTACGCTTCATTTCAAGAAGCTTATGCTGACCATGCCGGCCGGTGCCAATAAGTTTCGCAGCTCGTGAACAGGCGCGTCGGCTGTTCAGGCGCAGTTCGTTACACCGTAACTCTGGCGGTTCCCAACCACGCCGAGGTGTAATATGTTGTGTCCCCTGGAAACAGCGTCATTTCGAACAGTTTAGCTCGTCACGCTTGACAAAGTGGCATGTGAAGGCACCAAGGCACGCCGTTGCGCTAAAATGGCGTGTTCGCCGGCCGGTGCGGCCATGCTGACGCAGTTTGCCGAACGGCTAGTTTTGCTAAGTGTCGCGTTTAGCAGAGCAACGGTAAAGTGAGAAACGTTTCATTCTTGACTTTCTTGTTAAACTACGCAGTATTTCAGGCAGTTTAGCTCAGTACGGCGGTCTGTGCTTCACAAAGTCGCACGTGAAGGGCAGCCAACAGGCATGACAAGGCGCTCGCCAAAATGGCTCGCCGGCCGCGACGACATGTGACATGGCGTGAGGTTTTGCGAACGGCTAGTTTTGCGTGCTGCCGCGTTTTACAGGGAAACCGCAAGGTGACAAATGTTTCATTCTTGAAACACTGCGAGTCATTTCGGGCAGTTTAGCTCAGCGCGGTGGTCTGCGCTTCACAAAGTCTCGTATGAAAGGCAAGCCAACATGGCGTGCTCGCCGGCCGCGGTGAGGCCAGGCCGCGGTTTTGCGAATGGCTAGTTTTGCGTGGTGTCGCGTTACTTTTAACGGGACAACGTTAAAGTGAAAAATGTTATGCGGCAAGCTTCACTGCTTCAGCTGTTCAGTGCTATTGAGGAATATTGTTAGTTTAGTGGCTGTTATTTCACGCTCTGTAGAAATGAATTTTCAGATAGGTTCGGTTAGCCTGCATTTCCTGACCTCTACGTTGCAAGAGTAGCTTTTGTATCAATTTTACGAATGACAGCTTTTCTGTTCTGGACCATTACCCACCCACATGCACAGATGTGTGCGCGGTGCAGTGGCCTTACATTTCATTGCAACCTTCTGCATCATGTTCATTCCTTTCCCAACAGCACTGCATGGACCCACGGACTGCAGCCGAAGCACGGCAGATACGTCGAGTGAAAGGTGTGGCCTTCCCTCAAGTGTCGGTACTCCTCTCTGCCCTGGAAAATACATGTTACCCTTGCTAAGGTAGCCGCCACTGGGACTGTGTATTTAATGTATACTGCCTATTTTGTTATATCATTTGCAATAATTCGGAAATCAGTTATGCTATTTTTTGTCTCTACCTAAGTGCTGTTTCTCACCTTGTCTATTTTTATTTTTCTGTATTGTGCACATCGCCTAATGTGTGTCAAGAATTGTCAATGCATCCGTCTACATCTGTTGCATCTCTTGCGTTTTATATGCAGCAAAATAAATTAATTTCACAAAGCACTTGGCGTCTTTTCTGCAATACTGTTTTGCAAAGGCTGTGGCGCAGCTGCGTTGATGGCCAGTTTAGAGAACTGGGAAGCTATTTTTCCTGTTAAGCATGAAAATAAATAGAAACACTAGCAGACCATTCAAAACCAAAATAATGCGCCTAAAGGGCAGGGAAGGGCGCAGCGCATGGCAAGCATTCAAATCGCGCGCCTTTCAGCAAGACCGGAAGTAGTTGCCGCCGGCCGCTTGGTGCACTACAGTCAAATGGGCCGCTGGGCTAGCTGGGCCCTATGGGAGTGTCCGCTCTTTACCAATCTCTTTCTCTATGATGGAACCGCTCTGCGCTCGCTGTGGCGGCTCATGGCCGTAGCGAGCCGTCGGGCGACGGCGCGCGCCGCGCTGCTGCTTGAGTCCGGCCGTGGTATCCTTTTCTTGTTTCTTTTTTTTTTGGGGGGGAGGGGGAGGGGGGGCAGCGCTTTGCGGTTTTAGTAAACTGGCGCAGTAAAAGAAAAACGAGACGACGCCTTCTACATGTCTGAGGAGGTTTAGCGGCAACACTGGCTAAACCTGTGTGCCGATCGCGAAGCGAAGTGTTGACGAAGGGGCGCATGCCGGGCTGCCGTTAGAAGCAAAGGTACTCTACGCGCTTCGATCGCTACTTTGCGATCGGGAGCTCTCGGTCAACAGCAGTGCGACCATTGGAATCCGGCAGTCGTAGACAAAAATATTTCGCGTCCGTAAGTGCGAGCTGAGTTTTTGCCTCCTCCTACATCAGCGGAAGGGGGGCAGACGGTGGCTGACTGGATCGAGTACGGTCGGATTCCATATGTCATCGGCTGCGTCCTAAATTGACAGCTATTCACGGGTAGTTCGCGCATGCTCACGATGCTTGAGCGGCCGATAAGGCTACGGACGCTGCACCGCTACATAGGCAGGCGCGGACGCGCCGGCGCGGTGCGTACATAACGAACATTCATTGCATGAAAAGCACGCCAGCGTTTGCTCGGGCGCTGGCTGGAGCGTCTCGGTGGGCACCTGGGATGTGGGTATGTGGGTTTGAGGCTGAGGCTTATGTCCGGAAAAAAGCAAATGCTAAAAATTATTTCACGTCACATTCGTCGAGAGAACCAATGCATTCTCCTTTCCACTTTGGTCCTCGGCGCGTATGCGCAGTTCACGGAGCCGGCTCTCTGCAAGTTCAGGGGCCAGATCCAGCGACGGTTCCGTTCGGGGACTGGTTACCGCCCAACATTATGCCGGCTCCGACATACAGGGTTCCCACAACTGCCTCCTGCTAAACTTGGTGGTGAATAGAGCGTGTAAGCTCTAAATTCTAATACAGGAAAGTAATGTACTGATTACGAAAGCAGTCAACACAGTTCTTCGCCTGCATGTCATAGCGCAAATCGGCCCTTACACAGATGGTACATAAGAAGTAATCGTCTCTTTGATGAAACGTTTATTTCGAGAGTCAGCTGTACTCCCAAATCGTTGTGTTTCATCACGTACGCACTGTTTTTAGTGGGAATGCACTATTTCACGAGATTTACCCGAGGCTTCAGGATGTGCGCCATAAGTACCGCGCCTTTCCGTTCCTGTAGACCAATTATTAATATATTATGCATTGTCCTGCCCCGCCTGGGTGGTGCAGTGGTAAGACGCCCGACTCCTGTGCCGGAGTTCCCGGGCTCGAACCCGACCGCGGCGGCTGCGTTTAGATTGAGGAGAAACGAAGTGGCGTCCGTGTACTGTGCGCTGTCAGCGCACGTTAAAGATCCCCAGGTGGTCGAAATTAATCCGTAGCCCTCCAATACCGCTCCCCTTTCTCTCCCTCTACCTTCACTCCCACCTTCCTTCCTTTCCTTACGGCGCGGCTCAGGCGTCCACAGAGCAAGTGTGGCAGATACTATGGTGGCTAGAAGGCATCCCCACTCAAATATTTCCCAAACGAGATATAATGTTTTCCTCTTAATTCGTGTAACCTTGCAATGTGTGTCTATGTTGATGAAGTCAGGTTCTGGTTGTTTGCTGCGTTTCATTAACATTCAACATTAGTGTTCTTGGCAATATTGCTTTTTTTTCTGATTTATTCTTGTTTTGCTAATAAATAACTTAGGTTCATAACAATTCACTTAAAATGCCCTTTCCGGCGCTATATATACCTTGAATATCGTACGTGTTTTAAAACTGCAGTTCAGTGCTAGTTTGAAATTAAAATAACCTCCCCTACAAGCAATAAAATTGTGTCGTTTTTCTTTTCTCTGTGCGTGTGTGTGTGTGTAAAGGAGGAGGGGAATCAATCAAGGGCGCGACATGATTACTCGCAATATAAGATTTTTGAATAGACTCACGCGCTTATTCAGTCGTCGCAGTGCACACGCCTATTCTCACTGATTTCTCTTTTAGTGAACTCATTAAATAACTCTTCTCACCTGACGTTGTTTTAGACGACAAAGGAATACATAAATATATATATTTTTTTTACGTATTGTACATATACGGGAGTGGGAGAGTGCCGATCCTGAGCTTTGTTCCACGCCATACCTCGAAAGTGAGACATTAAGAAAAGCGCTTCTGATTAGGCGACGACGGAGGCCGTTTATGCGTAATCTGTGTTCACTATATGTTTTGACGCGAGTAGCCAGTCTTCATGCACTGCACGAACAGGCTGCCCAGGCTAGTAGATTTCTGCGTATAATTGAGGCAATCTGCGCAGCGCAGTAGAAAACGTGAAAGCCACTGTGTTACCTTCTGAGGTTAGAGTGCTCCTATGAACTGAAAAGTTGGCTAATTTGTTTGCTTGACAGGATCTATGTCGTGAAAGAACATACTACAAAACACAGACCAGCGAGTAACGCAAGAAACAGTGCTCGTGAGCAATCCGACGGCGCTCACACTTGTTTCATAGCATTAACAAATGAACTGCGCATAACACAAACGCGTTCTCTAAGGTAATGCGTTGCTTCGAAGCCAAAGCTGTCGTACTGTAGTTATAATTATACTCTGGCCATGTACAGTGCTACGGCAGCACGCAAAAGCTACGCGTGCTGGCCGCTCCATGCTTTCGCGCCGCGTGAAGCAGACGACGCGCTCGGGCAAGAGTTGACTGCAGCGCCGCTAGTTCTCGCGACCTCCACTTGGGACACTCTCCTCCGCTGGGCGGTATGGGGAGCTGTGAAACTGAGTTTGTTCTAGTAAAGTTGGCGCAGGCATATCTCGTGCGGCTCGAAGCCGCTACCATTAATGCTCCTTCCCAGTTCCACCTCCAAACACTGATTACAAAAGCAGTCTAGACGGTTCTTCGCCTGCATGTCATTGCGCAAAACGCGCCTTACCCAGATTGTACATAAGAAGCAATTGTCCCTTTGATGAAAAGTTTATTTCGATAAAGTCAACTGTACTCCCAACGCGTTGTGATTCAGCAAGAACGCGCTGTCTTTAGTGGGAATGCACTTTTTCACGAGATTTAACCGAAGATTCAGGATGTGCGCCATAGGTACCTCGCCTTTCCGTTCCTGTAGACCAATTATTAATATATTATTCATGTGTCCTGCCCAGGCGGGGTGGTGCAGTGGTAAGGCGCCCAACTACTGTGCCGGAGTTCCTGGGTTCGAACCCGACCGCGGCGGCTGCGTTTCGATGCAGGCGAAACGAAGTGACGTCCTTGTGCTGTGCGCTGTCAGCGCACGTTAAAGATCCCCAGGTGGTCGAAATTAAACCGTAGGCCTCCAATACGGCTCCCTTTCTCTCCCTCTACATTCACCCCCACCTTCCGACCTTTCCTTACGGCGCGGTTTAGGTGTCCACAGAGCAAGTGTGGCTGATACTGCGCTTTGAGAGATACCGTCAGGGTTGTTTGATGTTTTGTAGAAAACGCGTGCGCAGAGCGTGTTTGATTTATATACTCTGATGTATTTTTAGATTCTAAGTGATAATTCATACGCATTTATGAAAACGTGCAGTCTTTCAGCGTACAAAAAGCGCGTTGCGCGCCGAATGAAACCACTCGGACGTGAAAACAGCATATCAAGCGGAGGTTCCTTTCGTGAACCGTTCTCTTTCAAGATGGCGTCAATACGACGTCAGCAAGACAGCGGGCGCCACTTCATGGCGAGAATGGGAAAGACAGCGGCCAATCAGCGATGGCGCCAGATCGTAGACGTGTCCACCGCGAGCATGTGGCTTTTTCTGGTACCAAATACTTGTACCAAAGTGGTGTTAAGCACGAACTAAATCTAATAATTACATAGTAAGCCAAACTAGTGAATATTAGACTGAAATATTCTTGGAAACTTCCTGGTAACAACTGCCAAGCGATTTTCTTGCTCATGAGCACCTTTTTCGCCGTTGCTAGTGCCGCTAGTATCGCGCACGCGGCGGCGTCGTCTGCTTCCTCGGTTGATGTGAAGTTTTTGTAAGTTCTGTCTTTCGCACAGAATGGCAAATATCCTAAGAACGAGGTCTACAACGCCCGTAGTATGCAGTCCGAATCACGCTAGCTCTACGAAGGAGGAGTTGCTACCGCCATTGCGAGTACGATCGAGATGCTTGATACCGGCACCGCGCCGGCGCGTCCGCGCCTGCCTATGTAACGGTGCAGCGTCCGTAGCCTTATCGGCCGCTCAAGCATCGTGAGCATGCGCGAACTGTCCGTGAATAGTTGTTAAAGTAGGACGCAGCCGATGACAAATGAAATCTGACCGTACTCGATCCAGTCAGCCACCGTCTGCCCCCCTTCCGCTGATGTAGCAGGAGGCAAAAACTCAGTCCGCACACTTACGGACGCGAAATATTTTTCTCTACGACTGCCGGATGCCAATGGTCGCACTGCTATTGACCGAGAGCTCCCGATCGCAAAGTAGCGATCGAAGCGCCTAGAGCACCTCTGCTTCTGACAGCAGCCCGGCATGCGCCCCTTCGTCCGCACTTCGCTTCGCGATCGGCACACAGGTTTAGCCAGTGTTGCCGCCAAACCTCCTGAGACATGTAGAAGGCGTCGTCTCGTTTTTCTTTCTTTACTGCGCCAGTTTACTAAAACCGCAAAGCGCTGCCCCCCCCTCCCCCCCCCAAAAAAAAAAAAAAAAAAGAAAGCACTGAAGAAAAGGATACCACGGCCGTACTCAAGCAGCTGCGCGGCGCGCGCCGTCGCTCCACGGCTCGACTACGGCCATGAGCCGCCACAGCCAGCGCAGAGCGGTTCCATCTCGAAGCAGACCAACTCGTCTCGGTTCCTGCGCCAGCCGGCAAAGCAGTTTCTTTCGGAGCGGTGGCCCCACCTCGTGACGTAGCGAAAAACGCGGAGCCGCCTCCGGAAGTTTTGGGGGTCACGCCGGACGTGACGCAACAACCAATTAGGAGCGGCGAGGAACCAGTTCCCGAACGGAACCGTCGCTGGATCTGGCCCCAGGTTCTGGCACTGTGAATGCGAAGCACTGCGCCTTGGACGGGCGCAGTGCCGGGGCTGGTCGTTCCATGTCTCGATCCAGGCCCCGGGCAGCCGCGATAGGAACGCGGCGCCGGACAGGCAGGTCCTCCGGGGAGAGTGCAGGAACACTTCGGTGTGCAGCAGCCTCCTCAGCAAACACGGGGCCACTACACTTTGATCTTAGCCAAAAGGCCGAGATGTTCGGCAATCACATAGAGTTCGACGACAGCGCACTTGCCTTGTCAGATGGAAGGAAGGATGCACTAGGTGCTATCCTCCTGTGAGGGTACACACCTCAACCTGCGACCATAATCAACCTACGGCAACCCCAGGCAAGGCCTCCCGCACAATAAGGTTTGGGGCTTTTTTTTTGTTTCGGGGATGCAATCCGGCCTGTTCCCACCGGGGTGGGGTCGCAGTGTATATGCACCACGTCCGCACCACCCCGCTGGGTCGAAGACTGACGCGAGCGAGTCTTCTAATATCTCACTTCTAGTTTTCCGTTTTCTTCTTTGAAGATCACCATAGGGTGTCTTTTTGATCTTAGCCAAAAGGCGCGATCTCAACACAAATTCGGACCATAGAGTTTATGAACCCGCTAGCTCATCTATAGTGTTCAAGACGTGATCGCACAGAACACATTTTGCTAAACTAATATAAACTGGATTGTTTATATCGCAGCGCATGTGCTTTTCAAAAACGGACAAGTTAAAGTTTACGAGTGCAGTGATTTCTAAAAGAGGCACAGGACTTTTAGGCTACGCTGCCACACATACAAGGCATGGCA
Source organism: Amblyomma maculatum (assembly GCF_055883805.1). Classification (NCBI taxonomy): domain Eukaryota; kingdom Metazoa; phylum Arthropoda; class Arachnida; order Ixodida; family Ixodidae; genus Amblyomma; species Amblyomma maculatum. The sequence goes on from NC_139344.1 coordinate 253,432,333, forward strand.
GCCATGCAGTCAGAGCAAGCCCTTGTAGCAACAAACCGACGCGAAATCCCTCCATGGTGTGCAAAGCAGCGCAGTGACCTTGAAACCACGAGGAGCGGCGGCGCGTGCGCGTGGCGTGAGAAAGCGCGTGCGCTCGCTTCTCTTGCGCCGGTCGCGTGATCGCCAGACCACGTGACTAGCTGTATATATAGCGCTGCAAATGCTCTCGCTCTTCAGAGCAGTGTTAGCTCTCGGCCCTCCGTGGCCGGCGGAGGCTACTTTGCCACCGGCGTTTTGGTATTTATTATGCGTGCTTCACGGCACCCGCCAACTTTTCGCTGGCGGCTGTTGCGAGGCGCTTCTTTCTGTTTGTTTCTTTTTATTTCTCTCATTACTCCTCTGTCCGCACGGGGTAGTCGCTCAACTGGAGCTAGCTGGCAGACCCATGCATTTTCTTTTCTCGGTTGAAGGCAAAATTTGCGGAGCCACATGACCTAGGCATTTACAATGCGTAGAGCAAAGCTTATACTCTAATCACTACGTGTTTGATTTATGCGACTCATCCGCAGTGGAGTAAGTGCACAAGCATTCCAGAGGAGCCGCGCTGCAGCGGTGGCAGCGGCTATATATGCAGCCGTGGGGGAAAACTTATTTTCTTTAATTGTAGTCGTCACACCTAGCAGGAACTCAGTACGGGTCCGCGATTCTTAAGGAGCATTCACTTTTGTTCATTTATCTGACAGCCTATTACTTACGTGATCTGCAAGTTTTGTCACGGCATTGTGGCGCTAGCGCAAGGCATCCTTTTTTTTTTTTTTTTAACTATCATCGGAAGGACGCTCTCGTTGCTGTGTTGAAAATAGCCAGAATTCTCAAATGCAGAATCGCGCTGGAGATCAGCGCGTCACTTCACTTGTTGCATTCAAGCATTCATTGCGTATACCGTAGCCGAGAACAGCGACAAGCTGTGTAGCGAGCACCGTTGATAAGCCTGACGGATCTGGCAGGGGGATGTGGCGGTGCGTGCCGTCGTGAAAAGAGTGTGCGAACCATACACAGCGCAGGTATTTGTAGCAGCGTGGTGCAAACATAATGGAATGATTAGCGGGCGAAACGAATTCTGGTTAAACCTGATGCTTAATCCTCTGTCGCTTCTCTAGAAAAGACCAAGTTGTAAAATGTAAATACGGAAATAGACAAAATGCTGCCCTGAGATTTCGCACATTCGATTACAGGCGAGTGTGCTTAATACGCGCTCTTTTATGAAAAAAAAAAAAAAAAAACGAAACAAAACGTTGAGCTTTTTAACGCTGCTGAAACGAAGGAGGAGGAGGAGCAGAAATACATTTAATTGCTCGAAAAGAGTATATACGTGAAGATGGATTGGATCAACCCTTAAGGGGCTGGTCCTTTTGTTCCTGGGACACCATGGGTGAAAGAAAAAAAAAATAGCAAACTGGCCTCGAAGGGCTGGGCGTGTGGCGTGAACGCACAAAGCATGAATACTGCAGGCGCGTCTCTCCCCAACCACGTAGGAGGATTGTAAGAAGTGAATGAGGAGTTCAACTCCGAGAGACAGGTGCTAGTGTTTTTTTTGAACTATACTTTTAAAAGATTTTTATTTTTCATATTATTATAAACACCGTTTTAGCTGCGGGTAAAAAAATGGAGCCTGGGCCGAACGAAATACTCTAAATGCTAGCACATCTCTCCACACCTGCGATAGGAGCCCTTGTGAAGTTTTTCAATAAGATATGGGTACATGGAAAGATCACAGAAACATGGAAAAAAGCATTTATTGTGCCTTTCCTGAAGCCAGGAAAGCCACTCACTGCCCTCGGTAGTTATAGACCTATATAACCTTTACAAGTTGCCTTGCAAAATCATTTGAAAGTGTTTTAAATATTAAGCTAACCTTTGTCCTTCAATCTCCGGAACTTCTAGACATTCACCAGTGTTGTTTCAAAAAAGCATGTTCTACAATGTACCATTTAGTCCGCCTTGAAAACACGGTCCATGAAGCATTTATTCATAAGCAGCACTGTCTTGCCGCCTTCTTTGATATGGAGAAGACATACGATACGACATGAAGGTTCGGCATCCTTCGCGACCTTGCGGATTTGGGCATCCGTGGTAGAATGCTGAACTGTCTAAAATACTTCCTTTCGAATCGTACATTTCGTGTGTGCTTAGGCTCAACTTTTTCAAGAACGTTTATGCAGGAGAATGGGGTGAAACAAGGCTGTATATTAAGTACAACTCTCTTTTGTGGTAAAAATGAATTCTTTAAATAAAATAATCCCGAAATCTGTAATGTATTCACTGTATGTCGACGACATACAGAGAGCATACACATCCTCCAATGTATCAACATATGAAAGAAAAGTGCTGCTTAGCATAAACAAGCTGGCGACATGGAGAGATCAAAATGGACTTAAGTTTTCACCACAAAAAAACAGTGGCTGCTCTATTCTTTCTGCGACGAGGGTTACAAACCGACCCTAACTTGCACCTAAATGAAACAATACTGCCAATAAAAAACGAGCACAAATTTCTTGGTGTAACTTTTGACAAGAAGCTCACTTTTTTGCCGCATATCAACAACCTCAAAAAGTAAGCTTCCCGATCCCTGAACATACTGAAAGTAATATCACACAAACGCTGAGGCTCTGACAGAACATGTATTTTACGTGTTTATCACTCAGTAGTACGCTCTTCCCTGGACTACGGATGTGTATGGGTCAACAAGACCTCCTTACTTAAAACATCTAGATCCTATACAAAACCTTGGCCTGCGGCTTACAACTGGTGCATGCAGAACATCCCTTGTAAATAGCCTCCATGTGGAAACAAATGAACCTCCCCTCGCAGACAGAAGAACAATACTTACGTGTGCTTACGTGCTAAAAATAAGGTCCATCCCAAAACACCTCTGCTACTCTATAGTCACAAAGTGCCCATCTAAAACACTTTTTAACAACATATTTTGAACAAATATGCCAAGAACTAAACATACTTGATACACAAATTGCCCCTTAGTACAGCTTTGCTTCTGTATGCGACCTCTCACTAACACAGTTTGGTAAAAAGCAGACACCACCTGATCATATAATACAAGGGTTCCTAGCCTTAGAGGAAAAGTACAAAAACCACGAGGCAGATTATACAGACGGTTCTAAAACAACTTTTTATGTTGGCAGTGGTGTATTAGAAGAAAAACTAGAAAAAAACAGTCAAGCTACCTCTGTGTGCAACAGTTTTTAATGCCGAATGTTATGCCACCTCCTTAGCTGCAAAAAAAGTAATAAAGTGCAACATTGAAAAAACTATAATCTACACAGACTCACTTTGTGTGATCAAAGCACTACACGCCAGAAATGCAACCCAACCCTTATTAGGAAATATAATATGTTGAATAAGAACAGCTGAAACACGGGGACACGAAATTAAATTCTGCTGGGTGCCAAGTCGCGTAATGATAAATGGAAATGAAAGAGCTTATGCATGTGCTGCAGCCGCCCAGAATGTAAAAATAGAATGAGTAAATGTACCTCAAAAAGATGTCATAAAATCCATACAAAGAAAATTGAAAGAGAAATGGCAGGATTCATGGGACAAAGAAATCAACAATAAGTTACAAGTACCGAAGCCCGTTGTAGAGGAATGGAAAGCATGTATCCACCAAATGTGTTTCATTGAAGTGGTTCTATGTCGTCTTCGTATCGGTCACACACATCTTACACATAACGTTTTACTAACGAAACACGATCAGACTACTTGTGAAGAATGCGGACAGGTGCTCACAATCAGCCACATCCTAATCAGTTGTACAAGACTTGAAGACCTATGACAGAAGCACTTCGCACAACTTTACAATGAACATATACCATTCCACCCAAGCTTACGTTTAGGAGATAGGTCACTCGTTGACACTTCCTGCATAGTTTCGTTCCTAAAAGAAGCAAAGTATTTTAAAAAGTTAGACAACCTATAATAACGTTTTAAAACCCTTTAGCCAAGTTCAGAATTTAAACCTTGCTTTTGGCGCATGATAGCCTTAGGTGTCTATGTGCCATAAAACACAACACATTAATTTAAGAGTTCATGGGCACAGCACCCACAGATATGAAACTGGAGTAATGTGATACCTATCTTATGTATCTCAACTCGGTTTTTTTTTTATCTGTAGCCATTTTTGTACGAAAATAATACGAAGTTTCTTTTGGCGTTCAAGTAATCGTGGCTAGATTACAGATAGGTTTACTTTTAAGATTCGAGTAAGCAATGGATAAATGTCAGATCAGCATTTTGCATAAAATGTGTTTGCACAGGCTGCAGATGCATAGATTGTAAAAATTGATGGAGCATCAAAGTTTATCTCTTAGTCATGCAATACAGCACTATGCTACCTCCAAGCTCTAAGGTTCTACAAGGTAAAGAGCACCCTTTTCCTCGAATTATATGATCTTCTATAGTCTTTAGCGGTGTTATTTGGATACGCTAGGTGGCTGAGAAGCAAGCCTTATTGTCTGGTAAAGATGGTATGTGCAATAATTGCAGTGAAGTAATCCTTTTGATATCTGAGTCATTCAAGAGAATGTTAAGTGTCATAGACTCTACTGTTTTCCTATCAGGCTCTGCACCGCATGCTCCACACACAGGCATCCACCGTCCTCTCGCAGCTTTCTGCAGACACTCTTTAGCCTTGGAAGTTTCAGCAAAGTAGGTGTATGTGGACAGCAGGCCTTTTCAGCTGCATTGTTAAAAAGCACAGTCTGAATAATGAAAAGTACTAGCAGTAAATGAAAGAGCACTAGGGTTCATAGAAATTGTACAAAGATAACATTATGAAAAAGAAACCCTCTGGAAACAGCGTACAAATAGAATAACTTCACACAGGAATTGGCAACTGAAATTAGAGAAAAAATGACTAAATTCCTTTACCAATGATATGTAATATGTTAAGAAACATGTTTAAAATGACAGATTAAAAATAACAATCACATGTTGTTCTACTGTCTAGTAAAAAGGTCTAACACTTTAAAGAAAGGGCAAGGGACTCTTCTTATACCATGCTCGAGTTACTAGCTCCGAAAATGTGCAGAAGCATATTCTTACTCAAACAGAATCTTTTTTCTCTCCTAAAATATCTTTCTAGTGGTACTTTGCAGTCATAGAGAACGTGTTATATATCATGTAGCCAGAAAAATTCCAAACTCAGAAGCTGGTGTCAAAAAATAATAAAATAAAGAACTCTATTGTCACCCATCCTACACCAGCGGTGCCATGATCCCTTAGCTTGAAACCATTCCAGTCGAAAAGTAATGGGTGAGATACCATGTCACAGATGTTATGGTCCAAATGATTTAGGCATCTGAATGATAAAGGCACACACATCCAGGGCGTGTGCCTTGCCACGAATGATAACTTCTGTGTAGAGTGAACAGTAGGGGAGCCAAAGGTGCCATAATAACTCCACTTTCACTTCAATTATTAAATCACTTTTCTGGTGCAAGCATCAAAAGAGCAAGACGAAAGTCAGGCTGACGAACCATGCAGGACAACGGAAAGCAGAGTCTTATGGTTTACTTTCCTGTCTGCCTTTTTAGCAATTTTCTTAGCGTCTTTTTTATGTTCGTTTAACCCTGTAACTGGGTTGGAAGTACTTCGTCGAAAGATAGACACAAGCCAGACGGGCCGAGCAGCGTGTGAATACGACACAATACGGTATTTATACTAAGAAGCGTTTCGGTCACATACTGTCTTCGGGAGCGAAAATTCCCGAGGACCTCGCTAGAGAATGAGCTTATGGTATCCGATAGCCTAGACGTCGATACACACCCGAAAGAGGCGACGCAGCACGCAGGCTTTTCGAAGGCTTCACTTATCACGCTCGCACTCTCGAGGAAAGCAAATGCATACGTGCACGACACAGACAGTCGGCTTAGCGACATAACGCGTAAACGCAAGACATCTTCCTGCTGAAACTGATACCGAGCAATGCAAGCGGCACCATCATTCACGAAAGAATTGTTGCACTAGTCAGTGAAATGCGCCGTTAATTTAAACCCACTCTCGTGCACACTACAATTCTCATCAAATCCACATTTGTTTTTGTTTTTTTAATAATCATGATGACCTATCGCGCCACGAATAGCTTTAGATTATACTCGCAAACGAAAAAATACTGTAGACTAAAAAAAAAAAAATGTTTTACAGCTGATCGCTATCAAACAGCGGCAACAAGCGCGACGACCGGAGGCTCGCCCGATGAGCGGTGCCTTTCCATTCACGAATGGCGAAATAGAAGTCCTTACCTGTAGCAATATGTAGTGTCAACGTGCTTCCGTGTCTCAGAAGCATCGGCGACAAACACGTCGCTTTTCTCCAGGGTAGACTTTGTAAACACGTTCGTCAGCTGATCACGATTTCTTGAAGACCTTCAGTGACGCCGGCGCCTGAACTTCGGTCTGGTAGTCCCTGGTGCACTTGAATGCTTGAATCATGTCAGAATTAAGCGTGAACCGTCATAAACGCGACCACTTTTCACAAAACAATACAAATTTCATCACAAACAAGGAACAGCAATGCAATCTTCAGGGACGAGTTACGTGCTCAATATTGCCGTCATTTTGCCCAGTGTGATGATGATGATGATCTATTGACCATTGACCATTCCCTTTTTATCGGGTGTACACGGTGTTGGTGCCCCGGTCGTAAGAAAGAAATAAACCACAACAACACAACATACGAAAAAAAAAAACACGATGCACGAAAAAAAAAAAAAAACATCAAAGAGCACACAGCAACACACATCAAACACGTGACTGATTGACTTATAGGAAGGGAAAGGCGCGATAACTGTCTCACTTGTTTGCTGTGGGCACCTCAACCACACCGTAAGGGAAAGGAAGAAGGTGGGAGTGAAAGTGGAAAGAGAGAAAGAGGAGCCGTTGTGGAGGGCTAGGGAGTACTTTCGACCACCTGGGGATCTTTAACGTGCGCTGACATGGGATAGCACACCGTCGCCTCTTCGTTTCGCCTTCTTCGTAACGCAGCCGCCGAGGTCGGGTTCGAACCCGGGTACTCCGGCACAGAAGCCGGGCGTCATACCACTGCAGCACCCTGGCTTTTTTTTTTTTTTTATTGCATTAATCTTTTACTGATGTATTTGTACCACTGCACCACCCCGGCGGGGCGATCAAACAATTTGTTCAAGTGTTTGATCGCCCCGCCGGGGTGGTGGAGTGGTAAGACGCCCAACACTTGAACAAATTAGGCCTTCGTAGAGCGAGGGTGTGAGAGAAAGCGGAAAGAAAGAGGAGCAGCAGTGGAGGGCTACGGAGTAATTTCGACCACCTGGGTAACTTCAACTTGCACTGACATAGGACACCTCGCGGACGCGTCTCCGTTTCGCCTCAATCGAAACGCAGCCGCCGGTTCTCGGGATCGAGGAGGAGGACGACAATGCCCTGACTGCCCGCTCACCGCAATGTGGGCAGTCAGAGGAATAAAGGCAGGAGTACCAGAAGTTTAGGAAAATGGTGTAACAAAGGTAATAGTTTGCAGGCGGCGGTAAGTTGCTGCTTCTTGAATAGACAGGGTACAGGGGGCGGTAATGCACGTCGAACAGCCTGTAGTGTTCTAGCAGTTCTGTGAATGTAAGGATCGGGGAGGCCTCCCCTGTCTCGGTATGGAATTCGGGTACTCCCGCGCAGTAGTCACGCGTCTTACCACTGTGACACCGCAGTGGGGCACCCCGTCCCACTTCCTCCTCGGCGGCGACACCGCGCGAGCGCCCCCCCCCCCCCCTTCCCCTCTTTTTTTAGTGGCTGCGACGGTATTCTCCGGGGGCCCAAGCGCCAGCTCAGCTTCAGCTGATCCCAGTGCGTGTATCACAAGCCGAAACGCAGGGCCAAGTCGACTTGACTCGCTAGCGGCGTCAGCGGCATCATTCAGCTGCTGCCTATCTATTCGCCGTGCAACGTTCCTATCGGCCCACGCACACGCGCACACGACCTCCCGATAACTTAATTTCTCTCTTCGCTCCTCCTCCAGTGCCACCCCTGTGCGGCGGCAATCAGAGCGCCGGATCGGTGGCGGCGGATCTCGATATTTGCACCGCCCTAGCCGAAACGCATACCTCAATCTATCGAAAAGGTGAAACAGCTGATGAACTGCTCTCAAATTTCGCATTAGGAAGTAACGTAATAGTCGGCATTTTTTTTCTTTATTGGCGCCTCACTTGCATAGCAGAAAATAAAAAGCATTAACTACCGAACCAGGGATGTACAAGGCGTAAAGGGTTTCTCTTGTTTTTCTTTAGCTTAAGGAATGGTTTGTTTAGAAAACGTTTTATTACACATTTACCTTGCAAATGCACGGGTCTGCCAGCTAGCTCTAGTTGAGCGACCGACGCCGCCTCGCGCGGACAGAGGAGTAGTGTGACGAATAAAAAGTAAAAAACAAACAGAAAGACGCGCCTCGCAACAGCCGTCATGCGCCACCGAACGCTGGCGGGTGCAGTGACGGCATGCACAACAGGTACAGATACCAAAACGCCGGTGGCAAAGGAGCCTCCGCCGAAAACGGCCACAGAGAGCCGGGAGCTAATACCGCTCTGAAAAGCGAGTGCAGCTGCAGCGCTATATATAGGGCTAGTCACGTGGTCTGGCGATCACGCGACCGACGCAAGAGCAGCGAGCGCACGCGCATGCTCACGCCATGCGCCCGCCATGCGCACGCGCAGCCGCTGCTCGTGGTTTCGAGGCCATTGCGCAGGTTTGCAGACCTTGGAAGTTATAGCTCGGAGGGTATTCGCATTAGTTTGTTGCTACTAGGGCTTGCCTTGACTGCACGGTGGTAAGACGCCCGACTACTGTGCCGGAGTCACCCGGGTTCGAACCCGACCTCGGCGGCTGCGTTTCGATGGAGGCGAAACGAGGAGGTGTCCGGGTGCTGTGCGATGTCAGCGCAAGTTAAAGATCCCCAGGTGGTCGAAATTACTCCGTAGCCCTCCACTACGGCTCCTCTTTCTCTCTTTCCACCTTCACTCCCACCTTCCTCCCTTCCCTTAAGGCGCGGTTCAGGTGTCCGCAGATAACAAGTGAGACAGTTACCGCGCCTTTCCCTTCCGATAAATCAATCAGTTATCTGACTGCACGGCTGCCACATCTTGTATGTGTGGCAGCCATGCAACCACAGTGCAGAGGTGAGAGATCGCGCATTCTTTTAAATGTTCGTTATGGAAAAAAAAATGGCAGTGGCTTAGCTCAGCTATGCCAGGATATACGCTACGAGAGATACGTTTGCCTGGCTGAGCTTGTTGTGGTCATTCTTGTTTAGCAATGAGAGAGCTTTATTTATGCCATACGGAGCACTTTGGACTACTGCAGTGCGATGAGGCGAAATCGTCTGTTGCGCGGTGCTTTGAAGCCCTTCCTCTTTTTCCTTACGACTCGGGTAAAGTGTCCGCGGAGAATTGTGACAGATACTGCGCCTTTTCTTTCCTGTAAACCAATTTGAAACGCCGCTGATGCCTTCTGCACTGAGTCTGTATATGCTGCGTGGTGCGGCGTTAGGAAGATAGTGAGAGACCGGAAAGCGTGGCGTGAAATGCTCCATAGGGTCACGAAGAGTCGGACACGACTGAACGACTGAATTGAACTGAACTGAGGCGGCGTTCGAGGAAGCGCCAGATGAATTGCGCCTCACGGACGACTGGTTCGAACGCCCAGCGGGATCAACTTCGTGTGTGCGTGATTCGCCTGGTGACGTCATCACCGGATGTGACATCATTATGACGTCTCTTCTGGTTATTAAACATGACCACATGTGACGTCGTCATGATTCACATCACCTCATGCCGTCACGACTGCTGATGACGTCACCAGGCGATTAACGCATATACGAAGCTGACCCCATGTTGTGCTTTCTGTGTTGTGCTTTGTTTCAAGGAAGTTCGCAGTATGAATACCGATACTCCCCTGCTTATGTAATGCCTTCTTGCCCGTAAGGAAGCAATAGATGAAATGGAATTTCAGTACAAAAAAGAGTGCGTATTTTCCCCTACACCGTTTTAATAATAATAATAATAATAATAATAATAATAATAATAATAATAATAATAATAATAATAATAATAATAATAATAATAATAATAATAATAATAATAATAATAATAATAATTGGTTCACATGAAAGGAAAGACGCAGCATCTGTCACAAGGTTTCTGTGGACATTTTAACCGCGCCGTAGAGCAAGGGAGGAAAGTGAGAGAGAAAGTGGAAAGAGAGAACGAGGAGCCGTAGCGGAGGGCTACGGAGTAATTTGGACCACCTCGGGAACTTGCACTGACATGGCACACCTCGCGGACGCCTCTTCGTTTCACCTCAGTCGAAACGCAGCCGCACCCCAACGCGGAATACATCAATCTATCGAAAAGTTGAAACAACTGATGAGCTCCTCTCAAATTTCGCATTAGGAAGTAACGTAATCGTCGGCAATTTTTTTCTTTAGTGCCGCCTCAATTGCATAGTCGAAAAGAAAAGCATTAACTACCAAACCATTGACGCACAAGGCACAAAGGTTTTCTCATCATTTTCTTTGTCTTAAAAAATGGTTTGTCTAGCAAAAGTTTTATTACACGTTTACATTGACATGTGGGATGACAAATTACCAAAACTGAAAACGTACATGGTTAAAAAATGATACTTAGCATCAAAGTTGCAAAGAGAGTTGCAAAGCATCTACGCGGACCATGTGACCGTCTGGATGTGCGAAGGGAACGACTCGTACATCACATCCAGGCTCCAAGAGGCAGCAGATATAATCAGCAAACACGCAGAGGACGTAAGTCTATGCTGTTCGCCAGAAAAATCGGAGCTCCTGGTAATGACCAGCAGTAATGGGAAGATAACTACAGATATCAAAATTAAAGTCAACGGGAACGAAGTCGCGAAAGTCGATGAAATTAGAATATTAGGTATGATTATCAACCGCAGGGGCAGTACAAAAGCCTGATTAAGAAATTAAAAGATCAGGCGGAGCTTGTAGTCAGATTATTTAAGAAGACGTCCAATAGAGGGAGTGGTCTCACGGAGGCTAGTAGACTCAGACTCGTACAAGCTTTTGTCACGAGAAGAATCTGCTGCGCGACTCCATTCCTAAATATCAACGAGACCGAAGAACACGAATTAAACACCATAATTAGGAGATGCGCGAAGTTCGGTCTAGGACACCCCATAATTACTTCTAACGACATTCTAGAGAAAACTGGGTTGCATAATGAGTGGAAAGAGCTAGCTGCGGAGGTTAGGCTGTCCCAGACAGAGCGACTCGCAGGAACGGCGGCGGGTAGAGAAATCCTCGACTGGGTAAACCTACTAGCGCCCGGGGAAGGCGAAAGTGTCAGAGAAAGCATAGATCGAGAAATCAGAAAGCATCTATACGTCTCGCCCATACCGAAGAACATACTCCCCGTACACGAAGAGGGGAGGAGGAAAAGCAGAGCTAAGCACCTCGCTAACAAATTGGACAAACTCCCGCCGGGATCGGTCGCCTACACCGATGCATCGATCGGGAAAGAAGGCGACGTAACCTCGGTCGCCCTATTAGACACCGGGATCGCCATAGGAATCGAAAGAATCCGAGATCTACGGCCGGTAGAGGCGCAGGAGATTGCAATAGCCATTGCCATTGCACGACCAGGCGTGAAACACGTCATCAGCGATAGCAAAGCGGCGGTTAGGAATATTAGCAAGGGTAGAGTCAGCAATCGTGCTGCAAAAATTCTGAACGAGTCGTCTCTCGCCGAAAGCGTGACCATAATCTGGACCCCAGAACACGCCCGTCTCGCCGACAACGAGGCTGCCCACATGCTCGCCCGCTCCTCGCTACCTCGGGGTGCTGCGGACGCCTCCACAAGAACGTCTAAAAGCAAATAATGTGTTGCTACGTTTAGGGATGTAACCGACAACCTGGAGAAAGACCGGAGGATATATCCTCCGGATCCCTGAGTAAAAAGGAATCATACGACTGGAGAAGACTCCAAGCTCGAAATTTCTTTTCGCCCCTGTGGAGGAGTTGGACAGGTGCCAGAGGGCGGAAGAGGGACGGTGCAGAAACCGCAATTTGCAAATTTTGCGGCCTCGTGTCAACATTAGATCACATAATATGGAGATGCGTTCGAGCCCCAGGGCGCAACGCGATTAAAACTAGTGACGAATGGGAGACCACGCTAAGAAGCTCCGACGAAAAAACAGCGATTCGCCGTCCGCCTGGCGGCCGAGGCTGAAGACCTCTTCTCCTAGACGGGGCCGGGTGTCCTCCGGCCGTGGTGCGACAGACTGCCTCCCCGGTCGACTGCGTGCGGACCCAGAGGTGGCTGCCGCGCCATATTCGGCGGAAATAAATGTTCTTCCTCCTCCTCCTCCGCTGCCTCGTGCGGACACAAGAGAAAATAGAGAAAAAAGAAAAAGAAGAGGGATCAGCCGTCGTCCACCACCGAAGCGGGGGCGGGTGCTATGACGCCCTACATTTGCGATAATGCGGTCAGTAGTGCGGCAGCACTAAAATCTTCGGGTGGTCGAAATTACTCCATGGCCCTCCACTGCGGCACCTCGTTTTCTCTTTCCGCGTTCTCTCCAAACTAGTTCCCTTCTCTGACGGCTCTGTTCAGCTGTCCGCTGACAAGCCTGACAGGTACTGCGCCTTTCCTATAAACCATTTTATGTAGACATGAAATGGTCGCGGAATATATCGAATTGTTACGGAATATTCGCTACCAATACAGGATACCGCGATGGGTTGGCCTAAAAGCCCTGTGCCTCTTTTAGAAATCACCGCACCCACAAGTGGTTCATGTTTGAAATGGCATGTGCTGCGATATAAACTATCCAGTTTTTCTTAGTATGGCAAACTCTTTTCTGCGAGATCACGTCTTGGGCACTATAGATGAGCTAGCAGCTTTTTAAATGCTGTCTTATGAATTGTCAAGATTCGTCCCAATACATAGAGTAAGAAGGCTACACAAGTGTTATTGTTGCAAATAACCTGTATGAGATATATATTCAGTGTATGTACATGACTGAGGGCTTGTCAGACCAGCAAGTGTAAAAAACAATGTACTTTAGTTTTGTAGAATAATATGGAAAATAAAATTCTTTTAAAAGTATTGTAAGGCCCGTGCTCTGTTCGGCCTCAGTGGTTGTTGGGGTTTCTGTGTAAGTTTCTATGCCAGACCCTCGTGTATGTGTTGATGTATATCTGTACTTGTGTTTTGGGAGAATTTCTCAGCTAGGTGGCCTAGTGCGTTCTAGTTCCTAGAACGCGAGCATTAGCTCTAAAATGCGAGCGCTTCCTTCGGACCCCCCTCTGAGTTTATTTTCCCTTTGCTATTGGAGATGGGAGAAGCGTCCCTTTTGCCTCTCCTCGGACCTCATTAGCGCGGTCCCCCGCTGTGCCGTCGCACGAGTGGGAGCGACCGGAGGCCATAAAACCCGCGAAGGGGGGTCAGGCTTTTGTCGCGCTGCACGGCGATGTGTAGCGTGCATCTGGTGCGCTTTGCGAAGGTTACCGAGGAGACAGTTTGCAGTAAATGTGTTTTTATTTTTTTTTTACTTGTGGAAAGGGGGCATGCTCCCGGCTCATCTCAGGAGCGCGGGACTGCGCCCGGGTGTCTTTTGCTGGAGCTACTCCTTCGGATAGGACGCTCGCGCTGGCGAGCGCTGGGAGTAGTGGTTGCTTTGGAGCTGGGGCAAGAGGCGCCAGCTCGACTGCGGGGACTCGGAGTCCCTGGTTGCTCGGCTTTAGCGGTCGGCGCGGCCGGTCGCGGCCACTTGCCGTTCGTCTCTGATTGTTGCTCCCTTGGGGAAGCAAATCCGGCTTGACTCTTGTATCATCTCTTGTATATAGTCTGTATAAAGTTCTCCGGTTCATTAAGAAGCTGCTCCACCAAGTGTCATTTATCTCGGACGGATCCACTGCTGGGAAGCCCGTCGTATCTTTACTAGTATAGTTCACAAAAACACTACCACGTGTCTCTCGAAGTTGAACTCATCATTCACTTCTTACAATCCTCCTACGTGGTTGGGGAGAGACGCGCCTGCAGTATTCATGCTTTGTGCGTTCAAGCCACACGCCCAGCCCTTCTAGGCCAGTTTGCTATTTTCTGTTTTCTTTTTTTTTTTTTTTTTCCCATCTATGGTGTCCCAGGGACAAAAAGGACCAGCCCCTCAAGGGTTGATCAAATCCATCTTCATGTATACTCTTTTCGTGTAATTAAATGTATTTCTCCTCCTCCTCCTCATTCGGTTCAGCAGCGTTAAAAAGCTCTACTTTTTTTTTTTTTTTCATAAAACACCGCGTATTAAGCACACTCGCCTGTAATCGAATGTGCGAAATCTCAGGGCAGCATTTTGTCTATTTCAGTATTTACATTTTACAATTTGGTCTTTTCTAGAGAAGCGACAGAGGATTAAGCATCAGGTTTAACCAGAATTCGTTTCGCCCGCTAATCATTCCATTATCTTTGCACCTCACTGCTACAAATACCTGCGCTATGTGTGGTTCGCACACCCTTTTCACGACGGCACGCACCGCCACATTACCCTGCCAGATCCGTCAGGCTTATCAACGGTGCTCGTTACACAGCTCGTGGCTGTTCTTGGTACGGTATACGCAATGAATGCTTGGATGCAACAAGTGAAGTGACGCGCTGATCTCCAGCGCGATGCTGCATTTGAGAATTCTGGCTATTTTCAACACAGCAACGCGAGCGTCCTTCCGAAGATGGCTAAAAAAAATAAAAAAAAATGAAAAATAAAAAGGGATGCCTCGCGCTAGCGCCACAATGCCGTGACAAATCTTGCAGATCACGTAATAGGCTGTCAGATAAGTGAACAAGAGTGAATGCTCCTTAAGAACCGCGGACCCGTACCGAATTCCTGCTAGGAGTGACGACTACAATTAAAGCAAATAAGTTTTCCCCCATGGCTGCATATATAGCCCCTACCACCCCTTCAGCGCGGCTCCCTTGGAATGCTTGTGCACTTACTCCTATGCGGATGAGTCGCATAAATCAAACACGTAGTGATTAGTGTATAAGCTTTGCTCTTCGCACTGCAAATACCTAGGTGACGTGGCGCCGAAAATTTTGCCTTCAACCGAGAAAAGAAAATGCACGGGTCTGCCAGGTAGCTCTAGTTGAGCGACCACCTCGCGCGGACAGAGGAGTAATGAGAGAAATAAAAAGAAACAAACAGAAAGAAGCTCCTCGCAACAGCCGCCAGCGAAACGTTGGCGGGTGCCGTGACGGCACGCATAATAAATACCAAAACGCCGGTGGCAAAGCAGCCTCCGCCGAAAACGGCCACGGAGATCGGAGAGCTAACACTGCTCTGAAAAGCTAGAGTATTTGCAGCGCTATATATACGCCTAGTCACGTGGTCTGGCGATCACGCGACCGACGCAAGAGAAGCGAGCGCACGCGCTTTCTCAGGCCACGCGCACGCGCTGCTGCTCCTCGTGGTTTCAAGGTCATTGCGCTTCAGGGATTCAGGGCGTTTGTGACGGTAATGTATCAACATTTCACTGTGGTGTTAGTGAAAGTGTGAAAAGAGTGAACAGAGTGAAATAGTGAGAAATCATGAATGCACTTTACCAGAGTACCCAGGTTCGAACCTACAGCCGGCAGCTGCGTTTCGATGAAGTCGATATGATGAGGCGTCTGTGTGCGAGGTCAGTGCCCGTTTAAGGACCACCAGGTTGTCGAAATTACCCCGTAGCCCTCCACTGCGACACCTCTTTCTCTCGCCACCTTGCTCCTATTCCTTATTGAGTGTCCACGCAAAAGTGCGACAGAAACTGCGCCTTACCTATGAAGCAATTTACAATTTTTGTTGCAGACATGAAGTGGTTGCTATATTTTCTGTCAATATAGGATGCCGCCACGGCTTAGCCTAAAAGCCCTGTGCCTCTTTTAGAAATCACTGCACTCGCAAAATTTAATTTGTCCGTGATTGAAAAACACATGCGTTGCGATATAAACAATCCAATTTATCTTAGTATAGCAAAATGCGTTCTGTGTGATCCCGTCTTGGACACTATAGATGAGCAAGCGGGTTCCAAAGCACTTTTCCTTGAAGTGCCGTTTTTTGTAGGAAGTAGAGGGTCCTGGCTGCTTTGCGGGACACACGCAAAAAGTCATGCTTCCAATGCTGTATGGGATAAGAACAATGTTCTACACAAATTTAAATGAAGGACTGACAACACTGGCGGAGGAAGAATTCCTGACGATTTTCTAGATTTATCCTTGTTGTGAACTGTATAGTGACCGCGTCTTTCCTTACGTGCATGGAAGGGAGGGAAGTATTTTTTAATCCTATGATGGGGGGGTCTGATTCTATAGAGTAATACGGCTACGCAAGTGTTAATGTTGCAAAGTTCCTGTATGAGATATATATTCAGTGCATGTCGTGAGCAAAAGTGGTATACAACACTCAACCGGTGGCGGAGCTCGGGGAAACTGCATTGCGACTTGATCTAACAACAGCTATCTGGGATCGAAACAAAAGTGGCGGTGCCGCATTTTATAAAGGTGCACATGTCACGGTCGCTGTCTCTACCGCTATATGGCATTATTATGCCGTTTTCCCCGAGCTCCGTCACCGGCTGAGTGTTGTATATCACTTTTGCTCACGACTGTACATGACTGAGTGCTTATCAGAGCAATAAGCGTCCCAGGGAAATCTACCTAAGTTTTGTAGATTATTATGAAAAATAAAATTATTTTGAAAGGTCCCTGATCCCATAGCTGTTACACGTGGAATACGGCAAGGATGCCCACTCTTATCTATTATTTTCGTGCTTTGTTTAGAGCCTTTGTTGTAGCAGATCCAAAACTTTAAATTTATACGTGGTTTCCCTCTTCCAGATAAGGGTGAGGTTGGAGTTTCAGCATATACCGCTGACATTTCTCTATTCCTAAGGAACATTGATAGTTATAGGGCATTTTGGCTGTAGCTGCCAAAACGCAGCTGCCGGCTATAGAGTTCAAACCTGGGTACTCTGGTGAAGTGTACTCATGATTTCTCACAATTTCACTATTTTTACACTTTCACTAACACCACAGTAAAATGTTGATACATTACCACCACAAACGCCCTGAATCCAGATACGACCTGGGAAGTATTTTGGAGGAACACATTGTTTAAAAAGCCGCTTGGTTGTTGCTGCGACTGTAGGAAGGTGGAAAAGAAAATGCACAGGCCTGCCAACCGCCTCTGGTTGAGGTATGACGTACCGCTGCATCTTGTGAACAGAGGAGAAAACGGTAGTCGGCCGTCTTACCAGCAAGTGCTTTTTTGACCAGCTAGCGTTCGCGCTTGTCTCTAACTCGTTGGCGTTTACACTCAGGTGCGGCGCAAGAACGCAAACGAGAAAAACGATAAGCGATAAAGCTAGCCGTAAGCATTTAGCCGATGTTCGTGCTTATATCTTTTTTCCTCGCCGCGCGGCTGAGAAGTGCACCGTGAGATCACGGGTGCGCATGGTACCCGTTCTTTTGCCGACGGTGAGACATACAATGCGCCTACGACGACAGCTGCGCTTTCAAAGATTATTTACAAATTGCGCCCACAGTAGTCTAGAACTCAGTAGACCTCGTTCCTAGACGGCATCGGGACTAAGACGTTCTCTCAACAAGCTCCCCTAGGGACAACAATGGCCAAATACTTTGTGGGCTCGACATGTTGAGACGTGAAGGTGCGCTCCATACTGAACGTAAGATGTTTAGCTCTGGACTTCATTTAAATTGCTTATGTTCGCTCACATGGTGTGCCAGCATCGGAGATCAACAACACATTAGTCGTCTTTACCAGTTAGGTGAATCAGCCGAAAACAAAACAAATAACAATAATAGGCTATGCCTTTCGGAGTATAATTACTTCTTTCTGCGTTTGCTGTTTGCTTTACGGCTCTTCTGTGTGTATGTATGCGTAAGAGATCACGTCTGTCCAGCGCGTTGCATTCACAGGCATATCAATTGTCAGGTGCCAACCGCACTCGCATAGTTAGTTTTGTCACACGCCTTCGAGCTTCAAGATACAACGTTTAACCTTGGGAAAATTGGTTGGGAGGAAAGGTAGACGGCGTTAAGATGCCTGTGCCCATTGCCACCCCAACCTCACCATGAGAGAAGAGGGACGGAAGGCGTAAAAAAACAAGAGCGAAAGGGGCACACCAGGAGGGAAGGTCTCGATTAATATCATCCCCTTTTGTTAATATCATCGCCTTGGGTTTTTCGGCTGGCTACACTACGTGACAACGTCACGCGCTGACAATAACAACATTACTTACTAGAAAGAATTGCTTCAAGTTTTGATTTTTTTTTTCTAGAAGTATTAATAAATGGAACAATCTAACTAACGACATTGTAACCCAAGGTTCACTGCTATTATTTGAATCTTATTTGTGCTTATGTAGCGATTGATCTTATTGCATTTATTTTTTCAGTCACAGTTGTTCCTTTGTGTTGCGTCGCATTTCAGCTGATGCTTGTGTGTGCACGTAGTGAGTGACGTCATGCGTCTTCCGTTATGTACCGCTGCATTTTGTATACTTCATTTCTTTTTCTGTCTGTATCCACCCTGCCAAGGTCTTGGAAACAAGACCACAGTGTAAATTATTAACTAATTAATCATGTATTATTTAATTAACGGGGTATAACATTGCTCTGCACATGGGCAGCTTTTCAATTTTCCGTCACTGACGAAGATACATCAACAAATTCAAGGTGATTAGAACTTTCTCAAAAATTTAATGCCACATGGATGCGCTGATGAAGATGCCAGTGCCAATTACTCGCTTATTGCAATACGATTTCTGACAGTTTTTTTTTTTTTTTTTTTTTTTTTTTTTTTTTTTTTCACTACCAGGCTTAGGACAGCCAGCGTATAAGCCAGCCAGGACCTTTGAGGAGTCGCGATGCGATCACATGGCGTATCAATTATTGCGTCCTCGTATGTGCCTCTCGGCCTCCATTATTTGTTGATCGCATTTCCGGTCAGCGAGTTTTATCTGCGCTTCATCGTGGGCTTCGTCGCAGCACCAAATTTCAGCCCTTGGAGAACGGAGCACAATAACGGCGCCAAAAAATCCGGTGACCTGGAGTGTCAAACAAAACTGTTGCCTAGGCTCCGAATGTTCCCCGTAAAAGACGTACATATATACCTTTATGTGTATATTGTGCGTATTAGACAGGTCATGGATGAATGAGACCAAGTGCAGATAAGACAAACCAAAGCCAAACTGCTTTCAACTATCCTATAGCGGCTAAGATAATCGCTAATAAAATCAGGAAAACTTTAGACGGCAATAAAGCAAAAGATGAAGCAGGTTTTCGGAAAAGGTGTGCTCTACTATTCTTCATATCCATGCCATCAACCAGGTAATAGAATTCTCAGAATATACAACCAGCCCTCATACATAGCATTCACTGATTATGAAAAAGCATTTGACGAAGTCGAAACCTTGGCGGTCATGCAGGCATTGCGAAATCAGGCTGTAGACGAGCCGTATATGAAAGTACTGAAAGATATATACATGGCTGCACAGCAACCATAGTTCTGCATAAAGTGACAAATTTTCTATAAACAAAGGTGCTAGGCAAGGAGACACGATCTCCCCAGTACTACTCACTGCTTGTTTAGCGGAAGTAGTCAAAGATTTGGAACGGGAGCAGTTAGGGAAAATGGTAGATGGAGAATACCTCAGTAACCTGTGATTTGCTGATGGATGACATTACCTTGCTAAGTAACTCAGGAGATAAATTGCAAAGAATGATTGATGACCTAGACAGGAAAAGTAAAAAGGTAAGGTTGAAAATCAAAATGTAGAAGACTAAGGTAATGTTCAACAGCCTCGGGAAGGAACAGCAGTTTACGTAAGGTAGCGAAGCACTGGAAGTAGTAAGCGATATGTCTACTTAGGACAGGTAGTAACGGCAGATCCGGACCTTGAAAGGGAAATAACAAGGAGAGTAAGATTGGTATTGAGCGAATTTGGCAAGCACTCGCAGATTATGGCTGCTGAAACCCTCACCTCACCCTGACCTGGGAGAGGGAAACCACGTATAGATCTAAAGTTTTGGATCTGCTGCAATAAAGGCTCTTTGCAAAGCACGAAGAGAATAGATGAGAGTGGGCATCCTTGCCGTGTTCCACGTGTAACAACTATGGGATCACTGACCGTTTAAAAGATTTTTATTTTTCATAATAATCTACAATCCTCAGGCACATTTCTCTGAGACACATATTGGTCTTACAAGCACTCAGTCATGGACAGTCGTGAGCAAAAGTGGTATACAAAACGGCATAATAATGCCATATAGCGATAGAGACGGCGACCGTGACATGTGCATGTGGATAAAATGCTGCACCACCACTATTGTCTCGATCCCAGATAGCTGTTGTTAGATGAAGTCGCAATGCAATTTTTCCGAGCTCCGCCACCGGTTGAGTGTTGTACACCACTTTTGCTCACGACATACACTGAATATATATCTCATACAGGAACTTTGCAACATTAACACTTGCGTAGCCGTATTACTCTATGGAATCAGACCATCATAGCATTAAAAATACTTCCCTCCCTTCCAAGTACGTAAGGATAGGCGCGGTCACTATGCAGTTCACAACAAGGATAAATGTTGTAGAATATCGTCGGAGGAATACTTCCTACACCGGTGTTGTCAGTTCTTCATGTAAATTTGTGTAGAACATTGTGCTTATCCCATACAGCTTCGGAAGCATGACTTTTTGCGTGTGTCCCGCAAAACAGCCAGGACCCTCCACTTCCTAAGTACATGCGTGCCTATGCACATCCCCTGAGGTTGTACAGCGCACTGACTTCTACTTGAGCCTCAATCAAAACGCATCCGCCAGCGGTCGCGTATGACAGCGGATGCTGCGGACAGTAATCGGGCGTCTTACATGGACTTCAAGGACAACCTCCTGGCCGCGGCAACCTTGGCTTTGTCCAGCGCTTTCGCATATCAATGATAGCGTATCATTAAATGATGAGCCGTTTCAAAGCTGTGCGCAGTGCGCAGGCGAGCCGAGGAAAGTTACGGACACAAAAACCTTGAAAACTGTATCTTCACTTCAAGTTACAGTGCTTAACACCACGCTAGCTCATCTATAGTGTCCAAGACACAATCCCACAGCACGCATTTTGCTATACTAAGATAAATTGCATTGTTTATAGCGCAGCACATGTGCTTCTCAATCACGGACAAGTTAAATTTTGCGAGTGAAGTAATTTCTAAAAGAGGCACAGGGCTTTTATGCTAAGCTGACACAAACAAGGCATGGCAGCCATGCAGTCAGAGCAAGCCCTTGTAGCAACAAACTAACGCGAAATCCCTCCAAGGTGTGCAAAGCAGCGCAATGGCCTTGAAACCACGAGGAGCGGCTGCGCGTGCGCGTGGCGTGAGTCGTGACAAAGCGCGTGCGCTCGCTTCTCTTGCGTCGTCTTCTCTTGCGCTTCTCTTGGGTACGTCTGAGGAAGTCTCGGGTCGCTCTGATAGGTTGTCACCTCCGTCACATGCTCGCTATCGGTGGAGGGCTCCGTGGTTGCCCCGTAAGAGAGGGCCTCAGACGTGGTCGTCAAGGCCTCGTCGTCGTCCTTCTCTGCATCCATGCTGGGCTCCTGGGTGTCGCCGTACAGTTCCAGGTTCGCGGCCTTTCCGGGTTGTACGCCAGGCTCCGAGGACGACTTCGCAGCCGCTGCATAAAAGCGTGGTAGAACACAGTCCACCGTTGGATGTTCGCCGCCACAGCGCTTGCACGCGGAGCGGCAACTCGCACTTTCATGGCCGTAAGCGCTGCAACGACCGCAGCGCACCGCCGAACAAGCAGCGCCAATGTGGCCCTCAACGCCGCACCTGGAACACACGCGTTTCATTCCTCGATACTCCAGCATCACGCGGGTCCCAGTTACCATCAGGAAGTTGGGGGGTGACCGCGTGATTTCCAACTTGACCAGCCGCGTCCCGTTCCGGACGCGGCACCTAGACTGGAACGCTACTTCTGAAACGGATCGGACTTCTCCGTACGGGGAAAGCGCCGCAGCGAGAGCCTCGTCGCTGGCGCACAGGGGAAGACGGGAAACCGTCACAAAACCACCGGAGCTCCCATCTGCTCCAGCGGCACTTCTTTACCGGCGAGACGCAGGACGCCTCTCGCCATCATTTTGGTCGCCTGCGCCATGGAGGACACGGCGGCCAGGAAACGAAGACCTCCAAGGTGCTGCATGTACTGCAGCCCCCTACTCCTATATCCTCCTGGATAGTGTCGATGAGGCTGTCCGCCGGAACAGGTTCCGGCACCGTGAATGTGAAGCACTGCGCCTTGGACGGGCGCAGTGCCGGGGTTGGTCGTTCCATGACTCGATCCAGGGCCCGGGCAGCCACGATAGGAACGCGGCGCCGGACAGGCAGGTTCTCCGGGGAGAGTGCAGGAACACTTCGGTGCGCAGCAGCCTCCTCAGCAAACACGGGGCCACTACACTTTGATCTTAGCCAAAAAGCCGAGATGTTCGGCAATCACATAGAGTTCGACGACATCGCACTTGCCTTGTCAGATGGAAGGAAGGATGCACGAGGTGCTATCCTCCTGTGAGGGTACAGACCTCAACCTGCGACCATCATCAACCTACGGCAACCCCAGGCAAGGCCTCCCGGACAATAAGGTTTGGGTTTTTTTTTTTTTTTCGGGGAGCGGGCTTTTCCCAGCCAAGGGGCTCATGCAATCCGGCCTGTTCCCAACGGGGCGGTGTCGCAGTGTATATGCACCACGTCCGCACCACCCCGCTGGGTCGAAGACTGACGCGAGCAAGTCTTCTAATATCTCACTTCTAGTTTTCCGTTTTCTTCTTTGAAGATCACCATAGGGTGAAGATCACCATAGGGGGGTTGTGCAGGATGTAGAGGTAATCGGGAAAGTTCGATGTAGTGACCACAGGATGGTGAGGTCCCGAATTAACCTAAATCTGAAGAAGGAACGCAATAGATTAGTAAGAAAGAAACCCATCAACGAATTAGCGGTGAGGGGGAGGGCAGAAGAGTTCAGGATCTCGCTACAGAATAGGTATTCAGCTCTAACTGAGGATGGCGACACTACCCTAGAGGCAAGAAACAATAATTTCAGAGATATCATTACTGAGTGCGCGATAGAAGTAGGCGGTAGGATAGTTAGAGAGGATACCGGTAAGCTGTCTAAGGAGACGAAAGATTTGATTAAGAAACGGCAGAGTATGAAAGCTTCCAATCCAACAGACCAGATCGAATTGGCCGAGATATCAAAGCTAATCAATAAGCGCAAGGTGGCCGATATAAGAAAGTATAACATGGAGAAAATTGAGCATGCTGTAAAGAACGGGGGAAGCCTTAAAGCGGTAAAGAAGAAATTGGGCATAGGCAAAAACCAGATGTATGCGATAAGGGACAAGGCGGGCAACGTCATCACTAATATGGACAAGATAGTCAAAGTAGCCGAGGAGTTCTATACAGATCTCTACAGTAGCCAAAGTAGTCAGGACCGTAATGAGATTGGCGGTAGGGAAAAACAGTCAGACGTTCCACCAGTGACGAAGGACGAGGTCAAGAAAGCACTAGAAACTATGAAAAGGGGGAAATCAGCTGGAGAGGATCAGATAACTACAGATTTGCTGAAGGACGGGGGGGATATCGTGCTAGAAAAACTGGCCACCCTGTATACGCAGTGCCTGGTGTCATCGACGGTACCGGAAGCATGGAAGAATGCAAACATTATCCTCATTCACAAGAAAGGGGACTCTAAGGACCTTAAAAATTACAGACCAATCAGCTTACTGTCTGTTACGTATAAGGTATTTACTAAGGTAATCGCTAATAGAATCAGGACAACCTTAGACTGCAATCAAGCAAAGGATCAAGCAGGGTTTCGGAAACGGTACTCTACTATCGATCATATCCATACCATCAATCAGGTGATAGAAAAATGCTCGGAATATAACCAGCCCTTATACATAGCATTCATTGATTACGAAAAAGCATTTGACTCAGTTGAAACCTCGGCGGTGATGCAGGCATTGCGAAATCAGGGGATAGACGAGCCGTACGTGAAAGTGCTGGAAGATATATATAGTGGCTGCACAGCAACCATAGTTCTACATAAAGAAAGCAACAAAATTCCCATAAAGAAAGGTGTTAGGCAAGGAGACACAATCTCCCCAGTACTATTCACAGCTTGTTTAGAGGAAGTATTCAGAGACTTGGAATGGGAGCAGTTAGGGATAAGGGTAGATGGAGAATACCTCAGTAATCTGCGATTTGCTGATGACATTGCCTTGCTAAGCAACTCGGGAGATGAACTGCAAATAATGATTGATGACCTAGACAGGAAAAGTAGAAAGGTAGGCTTGAAAATCAATATGCAGAAGACTAAGGTAATGTTCAACAGCTTCGGGAAGGAACAGGAGTTTACATTAGGTAGCGAAATACTGGAAGTAGTTGGCGAATATATCTACTTAGGACAGGTAGTAACCGCAGATCCGGACCATGAAAAGGAAATAACAAGAAGAATAAGATTGGGATGGAGCGCATTTGGCAAGCACTCGCAGATTATGACTAGCAGCTTACCGGTATCGCTCAAGAGGAAAGTATACAACAGTTGCATCTTGCCTGTACTCACCTATGGGGCTGAAACGTGGAGGCTAATCAAGAGAGTTCTACTTAAGTTGAGGACAACCCAGAGGGCTATGGAACGAAAAATGGTAGGGGTAACATTAAGAGATAGAAAGCGTGCAGAGTGGGTCAGAGAAATAACTCAAGTTACCGACATTCTAGTAGAAATTAAGAAGAAGAAATGGACATGGGCAGGACATGTAGTGCGAAGAGAGGATAACCGATGGTCACTGAGGGTAACAAACTGGATTCCAAGGGAAGGAAAGCGTAGCAGGGGGCGGCAGAAAGTTAGGTGGGCGGATGAGATTAAGAAGTTCGCACGGGTCAAGTGGATGCAGCTAGCACAGAACCGGGTTAAGTGGAGAAATATGGGAGAGGCCTTCGCTCTGCAGTGGGTATAATCAGGCTGATGATGATGATGATAAGTTGCGAGAGGTACGTTTGCCTGGCTGAGCTTGTTGTGGTCATTCTTGTTTAGCAATGATAGAGCTTTATTTATGCCATACGGAGCACTTTGGACTACTGCAGTGCGATGAGGCGAAATCGTCTGTTGCGCGGTGTTCTGAAGCCCTTCCTCTTTTTCCTTACGACTCGGGTAAAGTGTCCGCGGAGAATTGTGACAGATACTGCGCCTTTTCTTTCCTGTAAACCAATTTGAAACGCCGCTGATGCCTACTGCACTGAGTCTGTATATGCTGCGTGGTGCGGCGTTAGGAAGATAGTGAGAGACCGGAAAGCGTGGCGTGAAATGCTCCATAGGGTCACGAAGAGTCGGACACGACTGAACGACTGAATTGAACTGAACTGAGGCGGCGTTCGAGGAAGCGCCAGATGAATTGCGCCTCACGGACGACTGGTTCGAACGCCCAGCGGGATCAACTTCGTGTGTGCGTGATTCGCCTGGTGACGTCATCACCGGATGTGACATCATTATGACGTCTCTTCTGGTTATTAAACATGACCACATGTGACGTCGTCATGATTCACATCACCTCATGCCGTCACGACTGCTGATGACGTCACCAGGCGATTAACGCATATACGAAGCTGACCCCATGTTGTGCTTTCTGTGTTGTGCTTTGTTTCAAGGAAGTTCGCAGTATGAATACCGATACTCCCCTGCTTATGTAATGCCTTCTTGCCCGTAAGGAAGCAATAGATGAAATGGAATTTCAGTACAAAAAAGAGTGCGTATTTTCCCCTACACCGTTTTAATAATAATAATAATAATAATAATAATAATAATAATAATAATAATAATAATAATAATAATAATAATAATAATTGGTTCACATGAAAGGAAAGACGCAGCATCTGTCACAAGGTTTCTGTGGACATTTTAACCGCGCCGTAGAGCAAGGGAGGAAAGTGAGAGAGAAAGTGGAAAGAGAGAACGAGGAGCCGTAGCGGAGGGCTACGGAGTAATTTGGACCACCTCGGGAACTTGCACTGACATGGCACACCTCGCGGACGCCTCTTCGTTTCACCTCAGTCGAAACGCAGCCGCACCCCAACGCGGAATACATCAATCTATCGAAAAGTTGAAACAACTGATGAGCTCCTCTCAAATTTCGCATTATTTCGCATTAGGAAGTAACGTAATCGTCGGCAATTTTTTTCTTTAGTGCCGCCTCAATTGCATAGTCGAAAAGAAAAGCATTAACTACCAAACCATTGACGCACAAGGCACAAAGGTTTTCTCATCATTTTCTTTGTCTTAAAAAATGGTTTGTCTAGGAAAAGTTTTATTACACGTTTACATTGACATGTGGGATGACAAATTACCAAAACTGAAAACGTACATGGTTAAAAAATGATACTTAGCATCAAAGTTGCAAAGAGAGTTGCAAAGCATCTACGCGGACCATGTGACCGTCTGGATGTGCGAAGGGAACGACTCGTACATCACATCCAGGCTCCAAGAGGCAGCAGATATAATCAGCAAACACGCAGAGGACGTAAGTCTATGCTGTTCGCCAGAAAAATCGGAGCTCCTGGTAATGACCAGCAGTAATGGGAAGATAACTACAGATATCAAAATTAAAGTCAACGGGAACGAAGTCGCGAAAGTCGATGAAATTAGAATATTAGGTATGATTATCAACCGCAGGGGCAGTACAAAAGCCTGATTAAGAAATTAAAAGATCAGGCGGAGCTTGTAGTCAGATTATTTAAGAAGACGTCCAATAGAGGGAGTGGTCTCACGGAGGCTAGTAGACTCAGACTCGTACAAGCTTTTGTCACGAGAAGAATCTGCTGCGCGACTCCATTCCTAAATATCAACGAGACCGAAGAACACGAATTAAACACCATAATTAGGAGATGCGCGAAGTTCGGTCTAGGACACCCCATAATTACTTCTAACGACATTCTAGAGAAAACTGGGTTGCATAATGAGTGGAAAGAGCTAGCTGCGGAGGTTAGGCTGTCCCAGACAGAGCGACTCGCAGGAACGGCGGCGGGTAGAGAAATCCTCGACTGGGTAAACCTACTAGCGCCCGGGGAAGGCGAAAGTGTCAGAGAAAGCATAGATCGAGAAATCAGAAAGCATCTATACGTCTCGCCCATACCGAAGAACATACTCCCCGTACACGAAGAGGGGAGGAGGAAAAGCAGAGCTAAGCACCTCGCTAACAAATTGGACAAACTCCCGCCGGGATCGGTCGCCTACACCGATGCATCGATCGGGAAAGAAGGCGACGTAACCTCGGTCGCCCTATTAGACACCGGGATCGCCATAGGAATCGAAAGAATCCGAGATCTACGGCCGGTAGAGGCGCAGGAGATTGCAATAGCCATTGCCATTGCACGACCAGGCGTGAAACACGTCATCAGCGATAGCAAAGCGGCGGTTAGGAATATTAGCAAGGGTAGAGTCAGCAATCGTGCTGCAAAAATTCTGAACGAGTCGTCTCTCGCCGAAAGCGTGACCATAATCTGGACCCCAGAACACGCCCGTCTCGCCGACAACGAGGCTGCCCACATGCTCGCCCGCTCCTCGCTACCTCGGGGTGCTGCGGACGCCTCCACAAGAACGTCTAAAAGCAAATAATGTGTTGCTACGTTTAGGGATGTAACCGACAACCTGGAGAAAGACCGGAGGATATATCCTCCGGATCCCTGAGTAAAAAGGAATCATACGACTGGAGAAGACTCCAAGCTCGAAATTTCTTTTCGCCCCTGTGGAGGAGTTGGACAGGTGCCAGAGGGCGGAAGAGGGACGGTGCAGAAACCGCAATTTGCAAATTTTGCGGCCTCGTGTCAACATTAGATCACATAATATGGAGATGCGTTCGAGCCCCAGGGCGCAACGCGATTAAAACTAGTGACGAATGGGAGACCACGCTAAGAAGCTCCGACGAAAAAACAGCGATTCGCCGTCCGCCTGGCGGCCGAGGCTGAAGACCTCTTCTCCTAGACGGGGCCGGGTGTCCTCCGGCCGTGGTGCGACAGACTGCCTCCCCGGTCGACTGCGTGCGGACCCAGAGGTGGCTGCCGCGCCATATTCGGCGGAAATAAATGTTCTTCCTCCTCCTCCTCCGCTGCCTCGTGCGGACACAAGAGAAAATAGAGAAAAAAGAAAAAGAAGAGGGATCAGCCGTCGTCCACCACCGAAGCGGGGGCGGGTGCTATGACGCCCTACATTTGCGATAATGCGGTCAGTAGTGCGGCAGCACTAAAATCTTCGGGTGGTCGAAATTACTCCATGGCCCTCCACTGCGGCACCTCGTTTTCTCTTTCCGCGTTCTCTCCAAACTAGTTCCCTTCTCTGACGGCTCTGTTCAGCTGTCCGCTGACAAGCCTGACAGGTACTGCGCCTTTCCTATAAACCATTTTATGTAGACATGAAATGGTCGCGGAATATATCGAATTGTTACGGAATATTCGCTACCAATACAGGATACCGCGATGGGTTGGCCTAAAAGCCCTGTGCCTCTTTTAGAAATCACCTCACCCACAAGTGGTTCATGTTTGAAATGGCATGTGCTGCGATATAAACTATCCAGTTTTTCTTAGTATGGCAAACTCTTTTCTGCGAGATCACGTCTTGGGCACTATAGATGAGCTAGCAGCTTTTTAAATGCTGTCTTATGAATTGTCAAGATTCGTCCCAATACATAGAGTAAGAAGGCTACACAAGTGTTATTGTTGCAAATAACCTGTATGAGATATATATTCAGTGTATGTACATGACTGAGGGCTTGTCAGACCAGCAAGTGTAAAAAACAATGTACTTTAGTTTTGTAGAATAATATGGAAAATAAAATTCTTTTAAAAGTATTGTAAGGCCCGTGCTCTGTTCGGCCTCAGTGGTTGTTGGGGTTTCTGTGTAAGTTTCTATGCCAGACCCTCGTGTATGTGTTGATGTATATCTGTACTTGTGTTTTGGGAGAATTTCTCAGCTAGGTGGCCTAGTGCGTTCTAGTTCCTAGAACGCGAGCATTAGCTCTAAAATGCGAGCGCTTCCTTCGGACCCCCCTCTGAGTTTATTTTCCCTTTGCTATTGGAGATGGGAGAAGCGTCCCTTTTGCCTCTCCTCGGACCTCATTAGCGCGGTCCCCCGCTGTGCCGTCGCACGAGTGGGAGCGACCGGAGGCCATAAAACCCGCGAAGGGGGGTCAGGCTTTTGTCGCGCTGCACGGCGATGTGTAGCGTGCATCTGGTGCGCTTTGCGAAGGTTACCGAGGAGACAGTTTGCAGTAAATGTGTTTTTATTTTTTTTTTACTTGTGGAAAGGGGGCATGCTCCCGGCTCATCTCAGGAGCGCGGGACTGCGCCCGGGTGTCTTTTGCTGGAGCTACTCCTTCGGATAGGACGCTCGCGCTGGCGAGCGCTGGGAGTAGTGGTTGCTTTGGAGCTGGGGCAAGAGGCGCCAGCTCGACTGCGGGGACTCGGAGTCCCTGGTTGCTCGGCTTTAGCGGTCGGCGCGGCCGGTCGCGGCCACTTGCCGTTCGTCTCTGATTGTTGCTCCCTTGGGGAAGCAAATCCGGCTTGACTCTTGTATCATCTCTTGTATATAGTCTGTATAAAGTTCTCCGGTTCATTAAGAAGCTGCTCCACCAAGTGTCATTTATCTCGGACGGATCCACTGCTGGGAAGCCCGTCGTATCTTTACTAGTATAGTTCACAAAAACACTACCACGTGTCTCTCGAAGTTGAACTCATCATTCACTTCTTACAATCCTCCTACGTGGTTGGGGAGAGACGCGCCTGCAGTATTCATGCTTTGTGCGTTCAAGCCACACGCCCAGCCCTTCTAGGCCAGTTTGCTATTTTCTGTTTTCTTTTTTTTTTTTTTCCCATCTATGGTGTCCCAGGGACAAAAAGGACCAGCCCCTCAAGGGTTGATCAAATCCATCTTCATGTATACTCTTTTCGTGTAATTAAATGTATTTCTCCTCCTCCTCCTCATTCGGTTCAGCAGCGTTAAAAAGCTCTACTTTTTTTTTTTTTTCATAAAACACCGCGTATTAAGCACACTCGCCTGTAATCGAATGTGCGAAATCTCAGGGCAGCATTTTGTCTATTTCAGTATTTACATTTTACAATTTGGTCTTTTCTAGAGAAGCGACAGAGGATTAAGCATCAGGTTTAACCAGAATTCGTTTCGCCCGCTAATCATTCCATTATCTTTGCACCTCACTGCTACAAATACCTGCGCTATGTGTGGTTCGCACACCCTTTTCACGACGGCACGCACCGCCACATTACCCTGCCAGATCCGTCAGGCTTATCAACGGTGCTCGTTACACAGCTCGTGGCTGTTCTTGGTACGGTATACGCAATGAATGCTTGGATGCAACAAGTGAAGTGACGCGCTGATCTCCAGCGCGATGCTGCATTTGAGAATTCTGGCTATTTTCAACACAGCAACGCGAGCGTCCTTCCGAAGATGGCTAAAAAAAATAAAAAAAAATGAAAAATAAAAAGGGATGCCTCGCGCTAGCGCCACAATGCCGTGACAAATCTTGCAGATCACGTAATAGGCTGTCAGATAAGTGAACAAGAGTGAATGCTCCTTAAGAACCGCGGACCCGTACCGAATTCCTGCTAGGAGTGACGACTACAATTAAAGCAAATAAGTTTTCCCCCATGGCTGCATATATAGCCCCTACCACCCCTTCAGCGCGGCTCCCTTGGAATGCTTGTGCACTTACTCCTATGCGGATGAGTCGCATAAATCAAACACGTAGTGATTAGTGTATAAGCTTTGCTCTTCGCACTGCAAATACCTAGGTGACGTGGCGCCGAAAATTTTGCCTTCAACCGAGAAAAGAAAATGCACGGGTCTGCCAGGTAGCTCTAGTTGAGCGACCACCTCGCGCGGACAGAGGAGTAATGAGAGAAATAAAAAGAAACAAACAGAAAGAAGCTCCTCGCAACAGCCGCCAGCGAAACGTTGGCGGGTGCCGTGACGGCACGCATAATAAATACCAAAACGCCGGTGGCAAAGCAGCCTCCGCCGAAAACGGCCACGGAGATCGGAGAGCTAACACTGCTCTGAAAAGCTAGAGTATTTGCAGCGCTATATATACGCCTAGTCACGTGGTCTGGCGATCACGCGACCGACGCAAGAGAAGCGAGCGCACGCGCTTTCTCAGGCCACGCGCACGCGCTGCTGCTCCTCGTGGTTTCAAGGTCATTGCGCTTCAGGGATTCAGGGCGTTTGTGACGGTAATGTATCAACATTTCACTGTGGTGTTAGTGAAAGTGTGAAAAGAGTGAACAGAGTGAAATAGTGAGAAATCATGAATGCACTTTACCAGAGTACCCAGGTTCGAACCTACAGCCGGCAGCTGCGTTTCGATGAAGTCGATATGATGAGGCGTCTGTGTGCGAGGTCAGTGCCCGTTTAAGGACCACCAGGTTGTCGAAATTACCCCGTAGCCCTCCACTGCGACACCTCTTTCTCTCGCCACCTTGCTCCTATTCCTTATTGAGTGTCCACGCAAAAGTGCGACAAAAAGTGCGCCTTACCTATGAAGCAATTTACAATTTTTGTTGCAGACATGAAGTGGTTACTATATTTTCTGTCAATATAGGATGCCGCCACGGCTTAGCCTAAAAGCCCTGTGCCTCTTTTAGAAATCACTGCACTCGCAAAATTTAATTTGTCCGTGATTGAAAAACACATGCGTTGCGATATAAACAATCCAATTTATCTTAGTATAGCAAAATGCGTTCTGTGTGATCCCGTCTTGGACACTATAGATGAGCAAGCGGGTTCCAAAGCACTTTTCCTTGAAGTGCCGTTTTTTGTAGGAAGTAGAGGGTCCTGGCTGCTTTGCGGGACACACGCAAAAAGTCATGCTTCCAATGCTGTATGGGATAAGAACAATGTTCTACACAAATTTAAATGAAGGACTGACAACACTGGCGGAGGAAGAATTCCTGACGATTTTCTAGATTTATCCTTGTTGTGAACTGTATAGTGACCGCGTCTTTCCTTACGTGCATGGAAGGGAGGGAAGTATTTTTTAATCCTATGATGGGGGGGTCTGATTCTATAGAGTAATACGGCTACGCAAGTGTTAATGTTGCAAAGTTCCTGTATGAGATATATATTCAGTGCATGTCGTGAGCAAAAGTGGTATACAACACTCAACCGGTGGCGGAGCTCGGGGAAACTGCATTGCGACTTGATCTAACAACAGCTATCTGGGATCGAAACAAAAGTGGCGGTGCCGCATTTTATAAAGGTGCACATGTCACGGTCGCTGTCTCTACCGCTATATGGCATTATTATGCCGTTTTCCCCGAGCTCCGTCACCGGCTGAGTGTTGTATATCACTTTTGCTCACGACTGTACATGACTGAGTGCTTATCAGAGCAATAAGCGTCCCAGGGAAATCTACCTAAGTTTTGTAGATTATTATGAAAAATAAAATTATTTTGAAAGGTCCCTGATCCCATAGCTGTTACACGTGGAATACGGCAAGGATGCCCACTCTTATCTATTATTTTCGTGCTTTGTTTAGAGCCTTTGTTGTAGCAGATCCAAAACTTTAAATTTATACGTGGTTTCCCTCTTCCAGATAAGGGTGAGGTTGGAGTTTCAGCATATACCGCTGACATTTCTCTATTCCTAAGGAACATTGATAGTTATAGGGCATTTTGGCTGTAGCTGCCAAAACGCAGCTGCCGGCTGTAGAGTTCAAACCTGGGTACTCTGGTGAAGTGTACTCATGATTTCTCACAATTTCACTATTTTTACACTTTCACTAACACCACAGTAAAATGTTGATACATTACCACCACAAACGCCCTGAATCCAGATACGACCTGGGAAGTATTTTGGAGGAACACATTGTTTAAAAAGCCGCTTGGTTGTTGCTGCGACTGTAGGAAGGTGGAAAAGAAAATGCACAGGCCTGCCAACCGCCTCTGGTTGAGGTATGACGTACCGCTGCATCTTGTGAACAGAGGAGAAAACGGTAGTCGGCCGTCTTACCAGCAAGTGCTTTTTTGACCAGCTAGCGTTCGCGCTTGTCTCTAACTCGTTGGCGTTTACACTCAGGTGCGGCGCAAGAACGCAAACGAGAAAAACGATAAGCGATAAAGCTAGCCGTAAGCATTTAGCCGATGTTCGTGCTTATATCTTTTTTCCTCGCCGCGCGGCTGAGAAGTGCACCGTGAGATCACGGGTGCGCATGGTACCCGTTCTTTTGCCGACGGTGAGACATACAATGCGCCTACGACGACAGCTGCGCTTTCAAAGATTATTTACAAATTGCGCCCACAGTAGTCTAGAACTCAGTAGACCTCGTTCCTAGACGGCATCGGGACTAAGACGTTCTCTCAACAAGCTCCCCTAGGGACAACAATGGCCAAATACTTTGTGGGCTCGACATGTTGAGACGTGAAGGTGCGCTCCATACTGAACGTAAGATGTTTAGCTCTGGACTTCATTTAAATTGCTTATGTTCGCTCACATGGTGTGCCAGCATCGGAGATCAACAACACATTAGTCGTCTTTACCAGTTAGGTGAATCAGCCGAAAACAAAACAAATAACAATAATAGGCTATGCCTTTCGGAGTATAATTACTTCTTTCTGCGTTTGCTGTTTGCTTTACGGCTCTTCTGTGTGTATGTATGCGTAAGAGATCACGTCTGTCCAGCGCGTTGCATTCACAGGCATATCAATTGTCAGGTGCCAACCGCACTCGCATAGTTAGTTTTGTCACACGCCTTCGAGCTTCAAGATACAACGTTTAACCTTTGGAAAATTGGTTGGGAGGAAAGGTAGACGGCGTTAAGATGCCTGTGCCCATTGCCACCCCAACCTCACCATGAGAGAAGAGGGACGGAAGGCGTAAAAAAACAAGAGCGAAAGGGGCACACCAGGAGGGAAGGTCTCGATTAATATCATCCCCTTTTGTTAATATCATCGCCTTGGGTTTTTCGGCTGGCTACACTACGTGACAACGTCACGCGCTGACAATAACAACATTACTTACTAGAAAGAATTGCTTCAAGTTTTGATTTTTTTTTCTAGAAGTATTAATAAATGGAACAATCTAACTAACGACATTGTAACCCAAGGTTCACTGCTATTATTTGAATCTTATTTGTGCTTATGTAGCGATTGATCTTATTGCATTTATTTTTTCAGTCACAGTTGTTCCTTTGTGTTGCGTCGCATTTCAGCTGATGCATGTGTGTGCACGTAGTGAGTGACGTCATGCGTCTTCCGTTATGTACCGCTGCATTTTGTATACTTCATTTCTTTTTCTGTCTGTATCCACCCTGCCAAGGTCTTGGAAACAAGACCACAGTGTAAATTATTAACTAATTAATCATGTATTATTTAATTAACGGGGTATAACATTGCTCTGCACATGGGCAGCTTTTCAATTTTCCGTCACTGACGAAGATACATCAACAAATTCAAGGTGATTAGAACTTTCTCAAAAATTTAATGCCACATGGATGCGCTGATGAAGATGCCAGTGCCAATTACTCGCTTATTGCAATACGATTTCTGACAGTTTTTTTTTTTTTTTTTTTTTTTTTTTTTTTTTTTTTTTTTTTTCACTACCAGGCTTAGGACAGCCAGCGTATAAGCCAGCCAGGACCTTTGAGGAGTCGCGATGCGATCACATGGCGTATCAATTATTGCGTCCTCGTATGTGCCTCTCGGCCTCCATTATTTGTTGATCGCATTTCCGGTCAGCGAGTTTTATCTGCGCTTCATCGTGGGCTTCGTCGCAGCACCAAATTTCAGCCCTTGGAGAACGGAGCACAATAACGGCGCCAAAAAATCCGGTGACCTGGAGTGTCAAACAAAACTGTTGCCTAGGCTCCGAATGTTCCCCGTAAAAGACGTACATATATACCTTTATGTGTATATTGTGCGTATTAGACAGGTCATGGATGAATGAGACCAAGTGCAGATAAGACAAACCAAAGCCAAACTGCTTTCAACTATCCTATAGCGGCTAAGATAATCGCTAATAAAATCAGGAAAACTTTAGACGGCAATAAAGCAAAAGATGAAGCAGGTTTTCGGAAAAGGTGTGCTCTACTATTCTTCATATCCATGCCATCAACCAGGTAATAGAATTCTCAGAATATACAACCAGCCCTCATACATAGCATTCACTGATTATGAAAAAGCATTTGACGAAGTCGAAACCTTGGCGGTCATGCAGGCATTGCGAAATCAGGCTGTAGACGAGCCGTATATGAAAGTACTGAAAGATATATACATGGCTGCACAGCAACCATAGTTCTGCATAAAGTGACAAATTTTCTATAAACAAAGGTGCTAGGCAAGGAGACACGATCTCCCCAGTACTACTCACTGCTTGTTTAGCGGAAGTAGTCAAAGATTTGGAACGGGAGCAGTTAGGGAAAATGGTAGATGGAGAATACCTCAGTAACCTGTGATTTGCTGATGGATGACATTACCTTGCTAAGTAACTCAGGAGATAAATTGCAAAGAATGATTGATGACCTAGACAGGAAAAGTAAAAAGGTAAGGTTGAAAATCAAAATGTAGAAGACTAAGGTAATGTTCAACAGCCTCGGGAAGGAACAGCAGTTTACGTAAGGTAGCGAAGCACTGGAAGTAGTAAGCGATATGTCTACTTAGGACAGGTAGTAACGGCAGATCCGGACCTTGAAAGGGAAATAACAAGGAGAGTAAGATTGGTATTGAGCGAATTTGGCAAGCACTCGCAGATTATGGCTGCTGAAACCCTCACCTCACCCTGACCTGGGAGAGGGAAACCACGTATAGATCTAAAGTTTTGGATCTGCTGCAATAAAGGCTCTTTGCAAAGCACGAAGAGAATAGATGAGAGTGGGCATCCTTGCCGTGTTCCACGTGTAACAACTATGGGATCACTGACCGTTTAAAAGATTTTTATTTTTCATAATAATCTACAATCCTCAGGCACATTTCTCTGAGACACATATTGGTCTTACAAGCACTCAGTCATGGACAGTCGTGAGCAAAAGTGGTATACAAAACGGCATAATAATGCCATATAGCGATAGAGACGGCGACCGTGACATGTGCATGTGGATAAAATGCTGCACCACCACTATTGTCTCGATCCCAGATAGCTGTTGTTAGATGAAGTCGCAATGCAATTTTTCCGAGCTCCGCCACCGGTTGAGTGTTGTACACCACTTTTGCTCACGACATACACTGAATATATATCTCATACAGGAACTTTGCAACATTAACACTTGCGTAGCCGTATTACTCTATGGAATCAGACCATCATAGCATTAAAAATACTTCCCTCCCTTCCAAGTACGTAAGGATAGGCGCGGTCACTATGCAGTTCACAACAAGGATAAATGTTGTAGAATATCGTCGGAGGAATACTTCCTACACCGGTGTTGTCAGTTCTTCATGTAAATTTGTGTAGAACATTGTGCTTATCCCATACAGCTTCGGAAGCATGACTTTTTGCGTGTGTCCCGCAAAACAGCCAGGACCCTCCACTTCCTAAGTACATGCGTGCCTATGCACATCCCCTGAGGTTGTACAGCGCACTGACTTCTACTTGAGCCTCAATCAAAACGCATCCGCCAGCGGTCGCGTATGACAGCGGATGCTGCGGACAGTAATCGGGCGTCTTACATGGACTTCAAGGACAACCTCCTGGCCGCGGCAACCTTGGCTTTGTCCAGCGCTTTCGCATATCAATGATAGCGTATCATTAAATGATGAGCCGTTTCAAAGCTGTGCGCAGTGCGCAGGCGAGCCGAGGAAAGTTACGGACACAAAAACCTTGAAAACTGTATCTTCACTTCAAGTTACAGTGCTTAACACCACGCTAGCTCATCTATAGTGTCCAAGACACAATCCCACAGCACGCATTTTGCTATACTAAGATAAATTGCATTGTTTATAGCGCAGCACATGTGCTTCTCAATCACGGACAAGTTAAATTTTGCGAGTGAAGTAATTTCTAAAAGAGGCACAGGGCTTTTATGCTAAGCTGACACAAACAAGGCATGGCAGCCATGCAGTCAGAGCAAGCCCTTGTAGCAACAAACTAACGCGAAATCCCTCCAAGGTGTGCAAAGCAGCGCAATGGCCTTGAAACCACGAGGAGCGGCTGCGCGTGCGCGTGGCGTGAGTCGTGACAAAGCGCGTGCGCTCGCTTCTCTCGCGTCGTCTTCTCTTGCGCTTCTCTTGGGTACGTCTGAGGAAGTCTCGGGTCGCTCTGATAGGTTGTCACCTCCGTCACATGCTCGCTATCGGTGGAGGGCTCCGTGGTTGCCCCGTAAGAGAGGGCCTCAGACGTGGTCGTCAAGGCCTCGTCGTCGTCCTTCTCTGCATCCATGCTGGGCTCCTGGGTGTCGCCGTACAGTTCCAGGTTCGCGGCCTTTCCGGGTTGTACGCCAGGCTCCGAGGACGACTTCGCAGCCGCTGCATAAAAGCGTGGTAGAACACAGTCCACCGTTGGATGTTCGCCGCCACAGCGCTTGCACGCGGAGCGGCAACTCGCACTTTCATGGCCGTAAGCGCTGCAACGACCGCAGCGCACCGCCGAACAAGCAGCGCCAATGTGGCCCTCAACGCCGCACCTGGAACACACGCGTTTCATTCCTCGATACTCCAGCATCACGCGGGTCCCAGTTACCATCAGGAAGTTGGGGGGTGACCGCGTGATTTCCAACTTGACCAGCCGCGTCCCGTTCCGGACGCGGCACCTAGACTGGAACGCTACTTCTGAAACGGATCGGACTTCTCCGTACGGGGAAAGCGCCGCAGCGAAAGCCTCGTCGCTGGCGCACAGGGGAAGACGGGAAACCGTCACAAAACCACCGGAGCTCCCATCTGCTCCAGCGGCACTTCTTTACCGGCGAGACGCAGGACGCCTCTCGCCATCATTTTGGTCGCCTGCGCCATGGAGGACACGGCGGCCAGGAAACGAAGACCTCCAAGGTGCTGCATGTACTGCAGCCCCCTACTCCTATATCCTCCTGGATAGTGTCGATGAGGCTGTCCGCCGGAACAGGTTCCGGCACCGTGAATGTGAAGCACTGCGCCTTGGACGGGCGCAGTGCCGGGGTTGGTCGTTCCATGACTCGATCCAGGGCCCGGGCAGCCACGATAGGAACGCGGCGCCGGACAGGCAGGTTCTCCGGGGAGAGTGCAGGAACACTTCGGTGCGCAGCAGCCTCCTCAGCAAACACGGGGCCACTACACTTTGATCTTAGCCAAAAAGCCGAGATGTTCGGCAATCACATAGAGTTCGACGACATCGCACTTGCCTTGTCAGATGGAAGGAAGGATGCACGAGGTGCTATCCTCCTGTGAGGGTACAGACCTCAACCTGCGACCATCATCAACCTACGGCAACCCCAGGCAAGGCCTCCCGGACAATAAGGTTTGGGTTTTTTTTTTTTTTCGGGGAGCGGGCTTTTCCCAGCCAAGGGGCTCATGCAATCCGGCCTGTTCCCAACGGGGCGGTGTCGCAGTGTATATGCACCACGTCCGCACCACCCCGCTGGGTCGAAGACTGACGCGAGCAAGTCTTCTAATATCTCACTTCTAGTTTTCCGTTTTCTTCTTTGAAGATCACCATAGGGTGAAGATCACCATAGGGGGGTTGTGCAGGATGTAGAGGTAATCGGGAAAGTTCGATGTAGTGACCACAGGATGGTGAGGTCCCGAATTAACCTAAATCTGAAGAAGGAACGCAATAGATTAGTAAGAAAGAAACCCATCAACGAATTAGCGGTGAGGGGGAGGGCAGAAGAGTTCAGGATCTCGCTACAGAATAGGTATTCAGCTCTAACTGAGGATGGCGACACTACCCTAGAGGCAAGAAACAATAATTTCAGAGATATCATTACTGAGTGCGCGATAGAAGTAGGCGGTAGGATAGTTAGAGAGGATACCGGTAAGCTGTCTAAGGAGACGAAAGATTTGATTAAGAAACGGCAGAGTATGAAAGCTTCCAATCCAACAGACCAGATCGAATTGGCCGAGATATCAAAGCTAATCAATAAGCGCAAGGTGGCCGATATAAGAAAGTATAACATGGAGAAAATTGAGCATGCTGTAAAGAACGGGGGAAGCCTTAAAGCGGTAAAGAAGAAATTGGGCATAGGCAAAAACCAGATGTATGCGATAAGGGACAAGGCGGGCAACGTCATCACTAATATGGACAAGATAGTCAAAGTAGCCGAGGAGTTCTATACAGATCTCTACAGTAGCCAAAGTAGTCAGGACCGTAATGAGATTGGCGGTAGGGAAAAACAGTCAGACGTTCCACCAGTGACGAAGGACGAGGTCAAGAAAGCACTAGAAACTATGAAAAGGGGGAAATCAGCTGGAGAGGATCAGATAACTACAGATTTGCTGAAGGACGGGGGGGATATCGTGCTAGAAAAACTGGCCACCCTGTATACGCAGTGCCTGGTGTCATCGACGGTACCGGAAGCATGGAAGAATGCAAACATTATCCTCATTCACAAGAAAGGGGACTCTAAGGACCTTAAAAATTACAGACCAATCAGCTTACTGTCTGTTACGTATAAGGTATTTACTAAGGTAATCGCTAATAGAATCAGGACAACCTTAGACTGCAATCAAGCAAAGGATCAAGCAGGGTTTCGGAAACGGTACTCTACTATCGATCATATCCATACCATCAATCAGGTGATAGAAAAATGCTCGGAATATAACCAGCCCTTATACATAGCATTCATTGATTACGAAAAAGCATTTGACTCAGTTGAAACCTCGGCGGTGATGCAGGCATTGCGAAATCAGGGGATAGACGAGCCGTACGTGAAAGTGCTGGAAGATATATATAGTGGCTGCACAGCAACCATAGTTCTACATAAAGAAAGCAACAAAATTCCCATAAAGAAAGGTGTTAGGCAAGGAGACACAATCTCCCCAGTACTATTCACAGCTTGTTTAGAGGAAGTATTCAGAGACTTGGAATGGGAGCAGTTAGGGATAAGGGTAGATGGAGAATACCTCAGTAATCTGCGATTTGCTGATGACATTGCCTTGCTAAGCAACTCGGGAGATGAACTGCAAATAATGATTGATGACCTAGACAGGAAAAGTAGAAAGGTAGGCTTGAAAATCAATATGCAGAAGACTAAGGTAATGTTCAACAGCTTCGGGAAGGAACAGGAGTTTACATTAGGTAGCGAAATACTGGAAGTAGTTGGCGAATATATCTACTTAGGACAGGTAGTAACCGCAGATCCGGACCATGAAAAGGAAATAACAAGAAGAATAAGATTGGGATGGAGCGCATTTGGCAAGCACTCGCAGATTATGACTAGCAGCTTACCGGTATCGCTCAAGAGGAAAGTATACAACAGTTGCATCTTGCCTGTACTCACCTATGGGGCTGAAACGTGGAGGCTAACCAAGAGAGTTCTACTTAAGTTGAGGACAACCCAGAGGGCTATGGAACGAAAAATGGTAGGGGTAACATTAAGAGATAGAAAGCGTGCAGAGTGGGTCAGAGAAATAACTCAAGTTAACGACATTCTAGTGGAAATTAAGAAGAAGAAATGGACATGGGCAGGACATGTAGTGCAAAGAGAGGATAACCGATGGTCGCTGAGGGTAACAAACTGGATTCCAAGGGAAGGAAAGCGTAGCAGGGGGCGGCAGAAAGTTAGGTGGGTGGATGAGATTAAGAAGTTCGCAGGGGTCAAGTGGATGCAGCTAGCACAGAACCGGGTTAAGTGGAGAGATATGGGAGAGGCCTTCGCCCTGCAGTGGGTATAATCAGGCTGATGATGATGATGATGATGATGATGATGATGATGATGATGATGATGATGATGATGATGATGATGATGATGATGATGATGATGATGATAGGGTGTCTCTTTGATCTTAGCCAAAAGGCGCGATCTCAACACAAATTCGGACCATAGAGTTTATGAACCCGCTAGCTCATCTATAGTGTTCAAGACGTGATCGCACAGAACACATTTTGCTAAACTAATATAAATTGGATTGTTTATAGCGCAGCACATGTGCTTCTCAATCACGGACAAGTTAAATTTTGCGAGTGAAGTAATTTCTAAAAGAGGCACAGGACTTTTAGGCTAAGCTGCCACACATACAAGGCGTGGCAGCCATGCAGTCAGAGCAAGCCCTTGTAGCAACAAACTGACGCGAAATCCCTCCATGGTGTGCAAAGCCGCGCAATGACCTTGAAACCACGAGGAGCGGCTGCGCGTGCGCGTGGCGTGAGAAAGCGCGTGCGCTCGCGTCTCTTGCGTCGGTCGCGTGATCGCCAGACCACGTGACTAGGCGTATATATAGCGCTGCAAATGCTCTCGCTTTTCAGAGCAGTGTTAGCTCTCGGCCCTCCGTGGCCGTTTTCGGCGGAGGCTGCTTTGCCACCGGCGTTTTGGTATTTATTATGCGTGCCGTCACGGCACCCGCCAACGTTTCGGTGGCGGCTGTTGCGACGCGCTTCTTTGTGTTTGTTTATTTTTATTTCTCTCGTTACTCCTCTGTCCGCGCGAGGTGGTCGCTCAACTAGAGCTAGCTGGCAGACCCATGCATTTTCTTTCCTCAATTGAAGGCAAAATTTGCGGCGCCATATGACCGAGGCATTTGCAGTGCGAAGGGCAAAGCTTATACTCTAATCAATACGTGTTTGATTTATGCGGTTCATCCGCAGTGGAATAAGTGCAAAAGCATTCCAAGGGAGCCGCACTGCTGCGGTGGCAGCGGCTATATATGCTGCCATGGGGGAAAACGTATTTTCTTTTATTGTAG
This sequence comes from Amblyomma maculatum, assembly GCF_055883805.1. Classification (NCBI taxonomy): domain Eukaryota; kingdom Metazoa; phylum Arthropoda; class Arachnida; order Ixodida; family Ixodidae; genus Amblyomma; species Amblyomma maculatum. Next base: position 253,474,277 of record NC_139344.1, read on the forward strand.
TCGTCACTCCTAGCAGGAACTCGGTACGGGTCCCCTATTCTTAAGAAGTATTCACTCTTCTTCATTTATCTGACAGACTATTACTTACGTGAGCTGCAAGTCTTGTCACGGCGTTGTGGCGCTGGCGCGAGGCATCCTTTTTTTTTTTTTTTTTTTTTTTGGGGGGGGGGGGGTTGCCTTCGGAAGGATGGTCTTGTAGCTGTGTTGAAAATTGCCAGAATTCTCAAATGCAGCATCGCGCTGGAAATCAGCGCGTCACTTCACTTGTTGCATCCAACCATTCATTGCGTATACCGTAGCCGAGAACAGCGACAAGCTGTGTAAGGAGCACCGTTGATTAGCCTGAGGGATCTGGCAGGGGGATGTGGCGGTGCATGCCGTCGTGAAAAGAGTGTGCGAACCATACACAGCGCAGGTATTCGTAGCAGCGTCCTGGTCCTTTTGTCCCTGGGACATCATGGGTTAAAGGGCTGGGCGTGTGGCGTGAACGCACAAAGCATGAATACTGCAGGCGCGTCTCTCCCTAACCACGTAGGAGGATTGTAAGAAGTGAATGAGGAGTTCAACTTCGAGAGACACGTGGTAGTGTTTTTGTGAACTATACTTTTGAAAAGAATGTTATTTTCAATATTATTCTACAAAACTAAAGTACATTGTTTTTTTTTTTTTTACACTTAATGGTCTGACAGGCACTCAGTCATGTACATATCCTGAATATATATCTCATACAGGTTCTTTGCAACAATAACACTTGTGTAGCCTTCTTACTCTATGGATTCGGACGAATCGCGGCAATTCATAGGACAGGGCTTAAAAAGCTGCTAGCTCATCTATAGTGCCCAAGACATGATCTCGCAGAAAAGAGTTTGCCATACTAAGAAAAATTGAATAGTTTATATCGCAGCACATGCCATTTCAAATATGGACCACTTGTGGGCGCGGTGATTTCTAAAAGAGGCACAGGGCTTTTAGGCTAACCCATCGCGGTATCCTGTATTGGTAGCGAATATTCCGTAACAATTCGATATATTCCGCGACCATTTCACGTCTACATAAAATGGTTTATAGAAAAGGCGCAGTACCTGTCAGGCTTTTCAGCGGACAGCTGAACCGAGCCGTCAGAGAAGGGAAGTAGTTTGGAGAGAACGCGGAAAGAGAAAAAGAGGTGCCGCAGTGGAGGGCCACGGAGTAATTTCGACCACCCGGGGATTTTAGTGCTGCCGCACTACTGGCCGCATTATCGCAAATGTAGGCCGTCATAGCACCCCCCACCGCTTCGGTGGTGGACGCCACGTGCGTCTTATTCTTTTTTTCTCTATTTTCTCTTGTGTCCGCACGAGGCAGCGGAGGTGGCTGAGCTACAGAGCCAGTAGCAGGCCTGTGCATTTTCTTTTCCTTCTTCCGACAGTCACAACAAGAACAACCCGATGTCTGAAGCAGATTTAAACTTTTACCTTTTCGAGGGACTTCAGGTGTCCACAGAAACAAGTGTGACAGATACTGCATCTTTCCTTTTGTGTAGACCAATTGTAGAACACCGCTAAACACTGACGCGTTCAACAGAACGCTGCTAGTGTTCAACAAGGGGCGCGCGGTATTAATTGAGACACAGCAAGCACAATCCTGTCAAAACGCCCTACTGCTGCACGATATTGCATGATTGACTAAGTTAAACTGTCGGTATTTTTTTAATCTGCACTTACAACGTACAGCACACGGATCCCTTCCCGTTTCGATCCACCGAAACGCAGCCTCCGGCAGTCGGGCTTGAACCTGGGAACTCCGGTGCGTTATAGTCACGCTTACCTCGATTACAGCAGAGTCAGATATTGTTTTGGTACGCAATCACTAATCCGTAGGTTCAGAGCTTAGAAAAATCGTCTATCGCTTGTGTGTCACCCCCGTGTAGACGTCCACCGAGGATTGCGGCAGATGCTCCGCTTTTCTTTTCCTAAATACAAACCAACAAAAGCCTTTCTCACCTATGTCGGTAAGGTCGTGTCCGCAAAGTGTGTCCGCAGCCGTTGTGTCGTTCTCAGAAGAGTTCTAACGAATGGTTGTGATCGATAGAGGATGATATAAGGATGAGGATGATAGAGGATGAGGATGAGCAAAAGCTAACGCTAGCGCAGCGCGGAGCGATCGGACGCATGGCGTACCGGCTCCGTCGATTTTCGGCTGGAACCGTGGAAATCTTGACCTAACTCCTTCGAAAACTGCGCATCTGCATCCTTGAAGGTAGCATGATCCTGGTAACACCGATCGTATCCAGGTACGCTCAATTTTCGGCCATTTAGAGCGACTCTTCTTATCAACACGTAGCGGATGATCTATAGGCAACCGCTGCGGCTCCCCCGCCGCTGGCCGTAGACGCGCGCCAGAGGACGGCTAACCCACTATTTCGGCGTAGTAAGCTGGCCTTTTTCAAGACGTCGACAACCGGCGTCGTCGCCAGCAAAGCGCACGAGGAGCGGCCAAGCCAAAGAGTCCTCTGAACAACGCAGACACTGGAGGCGCCGCGCTCCGTCTTCGAAAGCAACACAGATTTCGTGCCCAATTTAAAAGTGGACGGAAAAACAAACGGTCATGATAAAATATGACGACTTCGTGATCGTGATCAAGCCATGTACGCACTACAGTCGCCTTCAAGACAGCGTTGCAGCAGGGTGAGCTCGGCGCTGTGAGAGGGAGGAGGGTGAGTTAGAGGAAAGCAGGTCAAGGAGGGAAAAAAAAAAAAAAGTTTTAGCAGCATATATTTATCAGCCTGAAACCGATGATCATGTAGCCGGAAAGAAAAAATAAAAAGCGGCAGCAGCAGGAAAAGCCGCAATGCGGGGTGGTTATTAGTGGATGGATACCTCTTAGGCGCATGAGACTGGGTAGACTAGGGGTTGTGGGTTGGTCCCCTCCCATCGCGGTGGACGTGGGAAATCAAGAAGAGGACGCTCGGTGCCTTGCACTCGCCGTACCGTAATCACGCTCAGCACTTGCTGGTAACACAAGGTCCAGTGGGCTCACAAAAGGAGAATAGACCCAAAACTAAAAAAACGTGACTGAGCGCAGCAAAACAAGAGACCGAGCAGGAGCACCTCTTATTCTTCGTTTTTATTTCCCGCATCTTGTCTTAGCACGTGCTTCGAATGCCCACATGCTGTCATGTGTACGCTCCAAGTAGCTGAACTTTATATTCACATTCAGACATCTTTCCCTTGACGTCCACCTTGAGAGAGCCAGTTGCAGCCGTTATGCTCTCGTGTAAACCATTTAGTCACTGCGAAGATTTGTGGCTAGCTCGTGATTTTCATGCAACGCCTGTGTGTACCGGCGCCTCGCGATGCAGATTGAGACAGGCTGCACGTGAAATAAAATAAGCAAAATGACGCCGCGTGGTTCTCGCAGCTATAGTTACTACAGACTGTAATCGACAATATTTATATTGCTTCCTGCTCAGTTCTTGTGTCGAAGGCCTGAATTAACGAACTGAGCGGATCCATTGCTGTTTATATGCCCGTTGGTTAATATGAATGTACTTTAAATCAAATGTGCAGTTAGGACGTTGTAATCACACTCGCAGTCTAGAGCAGCTTTACCTGTTCGGTAGTGTGGCACGGAAGAAACGACTGCCGTGAAAAGCTGGATTTGATTGGCATAAGAGAATTGAAAAGTAGCATAGATGCGCAGGCGAAACCTGCTGCTGGTTTAAAATGCACATTCAGTGTATTTTGCACCATATGCACGTTTTATGTGAATGGAAGTCAACAAACATCTCTTTGAAACTTTGATGTCAAGTAGCATTTTTTAACCATATATGTTTTCAGTTTTGGTAATTTGTCATCCCACATGTCAATGTAAACGTGTAATAAAACTTTTGCTATACAAACCATTTTTTAAGACAAAGAACCATTTTTTAAGGCACGCGCAGTTTCGCCGCCGAGGAGGAAGAGGGAGGGAGTGCCCCACTTCGTTGTTAGTGTTAAGACACGTGACTACTGCGCGGTAGTACGCGGATTCTATCCCGAGAGAGGGGAGGCCTCCGCGATCCTTACATTCACAGAACTGCTAGAACACTACAGGCTGTTCGACGTACATTACCACCCCCTGTACCCTGTCTATTCAAGAAGCAGCAACTTACCACCGCCTGCAAACTAATACCTTTGTTACACCATTTTCCTAAACTTCTGGTACTCCTGCCTTTATACCTCTGACTGCCCACATTGCGGTGAGCGGGCAACGCTCTGCCACATGGTTTGGGCGTGCCAAATTATCCCTTCTCTAAGTCCAATCTCCCACCCCTGCATTGAAGATTGCGAGGCCAGCCTGCAGGACCCCTGCCCGGAGCGCCAGAATGACTGGCTCGCCGCGCGGTTACCGCAGCAGCAGCCAACGGGACCCTGGACTGAGGGTCCCCCCGCTGACTAAATAAAGATGTTTTATTGTCCTCCTCCTCCTCGATCCCGACCTCGGCGGCTGCGTTTCGATGGAGGCGAAACGAAGAGGCGTCCGTGTGCTGTCCGATGTCAGCGCACGTTAAAGATCCCCAGGTGGTCGAAATTACTCCGTAGCCCTCCACTACGGCTCCTCTTTCTCTCTTTACACTTTCACTCCCACCTTCTTCCCTTCCCTTACGGTGTGGTTGAGGTGTCCACAGAAAACAATCGAGACAGTTATCGCGCCTTTCCCTTCCTATAAGTCAATCAGTCACGTGTTTGATGTGTGTTGCTGTGTGCTCTTTGATGTTTTGTTTTGTTTTCTTTTCGTGCATCGTGTTTTTTTTTTTTCGTATGTTGTGTTGTTGTGGTTTATTTCTTTCTTACGACCGGGGCACCAACACCGTGCCCACCCGATAAAAAGGGAATGGTCAATGGTCAATAGATCATCATCATCATCACACTGGGCAAAATGACGGCAATATTGAGCACGTAACTCGTCCCTGAAAAATGCATTGCTGTTCCTTGTTTGTGATGACATTTGTAGTGTTTTGTGAAAAGTGGTCGCGTTTATGACGGTTCACGCTTAATTCTGACATGATTCAAGCATTCAAGTGCACCAGGGACTACCAGACCGAAGTTCAATCGCCGGCGTCGCTGAAGGTCCTCAAGAAATCGTGATCAGCTGACGAACGTGTTTACGAAGTCTACCCTGGAGAAAAGCGACCTGTTTGTCGCCGATGCTTCTGAGAGACGGAAGCACGTTGGCACTACATATTGCTACAGGTAAGGACTTCAACTATTTCGCCATTCGTGAATGGAAAGGCACCGCTCATCGGGCGAGCCTCCGGTCGTCGCGCTAGTTGCCGCTGTTTGATAGCGATCAGCTGTAAAACATTTTTTTTTTAGTCTACAGTATTTTTTAGTTTCCGAGTATAATCTGAAGCTATTCGTGGCGCGATAGGTCATCATGATTATTAAAAAAAATAATTGTATTTGATGAGATTTGCATTATGCACGATAGTGGGTCTAAAGTAACTGAGCATTTCACTGACTAGTGCAACAATTCTTTAGTGATTGATGGTGCCGCTTGCATTGCTCGGTATCAATTTCAGCAGGCAGATGTCTTGCGTTTACGTGTTATGTCGCTACGCCGACTGTCTGTGTCGTGCACGTATGCATTTGCTTTCCTCGAGAGTGCGAGCGTGATAAGTGAAGCCTTCGAAAAGCCTGCGTGCTGCGTCGCCTCTTTCGGGTGTGTATCGACGTCTAGGCTATCGGATACCATAAGCTCATTCTCTAGCGAGGTCCTCGGGAATTTTCGCTCCCGAAGACAGTATGTGACCGAAACGCTTCTTAGTATAAATACCGTATTGTGTCGTATTCACACGCTGCTCGGCCCGTCTGGCTTGTGTCTATCTTTCGACGAAGTACTTCCAACCCAGTTACAGGGTTAAACGAACATAAAAAAGACGCTAAGAAAATTGCTAAAAAGGCAGACAGGAAAGTAAACCATAAGACTCTGCTTTCCGTTGTCCTGCATGGTTCGTCAGCCTGACTTTCGTCTTGCTCTTTTGATGCTTGCACCAGAAAAGTGATTTAACAACTGAAGTGAAAGTGGAGTTATTATGGCACCTTTGACTCCCCTGCTCTGCACTCTGCACAGTAGTTATCATTTGCGGCATGGCACACGCCCTGGATGTGTGTGCCTTTATCATTCGGATGCCTAAATCATTTGGACCATAACATGTGTTACATGGTATCTCATCCATTAATTTTGGACTGGAATGGTTTCAAGCTAAGGGAGCATAGCACCGCTAGTGTAGGATGGGTGATAAGATAGTTCTTTATTTTAATATTTTTTGCCACCAACTTCTGAGCATGGAATTTTTCTGCTTACATGATATATAACGCGTTCTCTATGACTGCAAAGTACCACTAGGAAGATATTTTAGGAGAGAAAAAAATTCTGTTTGAGTAAGAAATACTTCTGCCCATTTTTGGAGCTACTAACTCGAGCATGGTATAAGAAGAGTCACTTGCCCTTTCTTTACTGTGTTAGACCTTTTTACTAGACTGTAGAGCAGCATGCAATTGTTATTTGTAATCTGTCATTTTAAACATGTTTGTTAACATATTACATATCTTTGGTAAAGGAATTTAGCCATTTTTTCTCTAATTTCAGTTGCCAACTCCTGTGTGAAGTTATTCTATTTGCATGCTGTTTGCAGAGGCTTTCTTTTCCATAACTTTATGTTCATGCAATTTCTATGAACCATAGTGCTCTTTCATTTACTGCTAGTACTTTTCATTATTAGGACTGTGCTTTTTAACAATGCAGCTGAAAAGGCCTGCTGTCCACATCAACCTACTTTGCTGAAACTTCCAAGGCTAAAGAGCGTCTGCAGAAAGCTGCGAGAGGACCGGTGGATGCCTGTGTGTGGAGCATGCGGTGCAGAGCGTGACAGGAAAACAGTAGAGTCTATGACACTTAACATTCTCTTGAATGGCTCAGATATCAATTATTGCACATACCACCTTTACCAGACAACAAGGCTTGCTTCTCAGCCACCTAGCGTATCCAAATAACACCCGTAAAGACTAGAAGTTCATATAATTCCAGGAAAAGAGTGCTCTTTACCTTGTAGAACCTTAGAGCTTGGAGGTAGCATAGTGCTGTATTGCATGACTACGAAATAAACTTTGATGCTTCATCAATTTTTACAATCTATGCATCTGCAACCTGTGCAAACACATTTTATGCAAAATGCTGATCTGTCATTTATCCATTGCTTACTCGAATCTTAAAAGTGAACCCATCTGTAATCTAGCCACAATTACTTGAACGCCAAAAGAAACTGTGGTATTATCTTCATACAAAAATGGCTACAGATAAAAGCACCGAGTTTAGATACATAAGATAGGCATCACGTTACTCCAGTTTCATATGTCTGGGTGCTGTGCCCATGAACTCCTAAATTAATGTGTTGTGTTTTATGGCACATAGACACCTAAGGCTATCATGCGCCAAAAGCAAGGTTTAAAATCTGAACTTGGCTAAAAGGCTTTAAAACGTTATTATAGGTTATTAAAATACTTTGCTTCTTTTAGGAACGAAACTATGCAGGAAGTGTCAACGAGTGACCTATCTCCTAAACGTAAGCTTGGGTGGAATGGTATATGCTCATTGTAAAGTTGCGCGAAGTGCTTCTGTCATAGGTCTTCAAGTCTTGTACAACTGATTAGGATGTGGCTGATTGTGAGCACCTCTCCGCGTTCTTCACAAGTAGGCTGATCGTATTTAGTTTGTAAAAAGTTATGTATAAGATGTGCGTGACCGATAAGAAGACGACATAGAACCACTTCAATGAAACACTCTTGGTGGCTACATGTTTTCCATTACTCTACCAGGGGCTTCGGTACTTGTAACTTATTGTTGATTTCTTTGTCCCATAAATCCTGCCATTTCTCTTTCAAGTTTCTTTGTATAGATTGTATGACATCTTTATGAGGTGCATTTACTCATTCTATTTTTGCATTCTGGGCGGCTGCAGCACATGGATCAGCTCTTTCATTTCCATTTATCCCTATGCGACTTGGCACCCAGCAGAATATTATATCCTGTCCCCGTGTTTCAGCTGTTCTTATGCAACATATTATATTTCCTAATAAGGGTTGTGTTGCATTTCTGGCGTGTAGTGCTGTGATCACACTAAGTGAGTGTGTGCAGATTATACTTTTTTCAATGTTGCACTTTACTACCTTTTCCGCAGCTAAGGAGATGGCATAACATTCGGCAGTAAAAACTGTTGCACACAGAGGTAGCTTGACTGTTTTTTCTAGTTTTTCTTCTAATACACCACTGCCAACATAAAAAGTTGTTTTAGAACCGTCTGTATAATATGCCTCGTGGTTTTTGTACTTTTCCTCTAAGGCTAGGAACTCTTGTATTATATGATTAGGTGGTGTGTGCTTTTTACAAAACTGTGTTAGTGAGAGATCGCATACAGAAGCGAAGCTGTACTAAGGGGCAATTTTTTCCGGACTATGGGCAACGTTTGGAAGTGTATGAAGTATATTTAGTTCCTGGAATATCTGTTCAAAACGGAGAATTAGTGGTCTTATTGCTTGAGGCTTGTTGTTAAAAAGTGTTTAGATGGGCACTTTGTCACTATAGAGTGGCAGAGGTGTTTTGGGATGGACTTTATTTTTAGCACGTAAGCCCATTGTTCTTCTGTCTGCGAGGGGTGGTTCATTTGTTTCTACATGGAGGCTATTACCGGAGATGTTCTGTATGCGCCAGTTGTAAGTCGCAGGCCAAGGTTTTGCATAGGATCTAGATGTTTTAAGTAAGAGGGTGTTCTTAACCCATACAGGACACATCCATAGTCCAGGGAAGAGCGTACTCAGTTCAGTTCAGTCGTTCAGTCGTGTCCGACTCTTCGTGACCCTATGGACCATGTCACGCCACGCTTTCTGGTCTCTCACTATCTTCCTAACATCACATAACTTCATCTGCAGCGCCTCGAGGATGCCATCTAACCATCGTGTTCGCTGCCTACCCCTTCTCCGGCGATCCTCAACCTTTCCCAACATAAATCTTCCTCCAGCGACTCCTCTCTTCTCATCAGATGACCAAAGTAGCTGAGCTTTAACTTTAGAATTCGACCCTCCAATGAGCAGTCAGGGTTTATGGTCGACAATAACGAGTGATTTGATCTTCTGGCAGTCTAAGGAACTCTCAAGAGTCTCTGCCAGCACCACAATTCAAACGCGCCAACTCTTCGGCAGTCAGCCTTCTTCACAGTCCAACTCTCGCATCCATACATTACAACTGGAAAGACCATAGCACGAGTTATACGGATCTTGGTTTGCAGACTAATGTCTCTTCTCTTTACTTGGCGATCAAGGCTAACCATGGCTCTCTTTCCCAGAAGCACTCGTCTCCTAATTTCATGGCTGCAGTCTCCTTCCGGGGTAATCTTGGAACCCAAGAAGAGAAAATCTGTCACAGTTTCCACTTCTTGTCCCTTGATGCCCCAGGACTTGATAGGACAAGACGCCATGATTTTTGTCTTTTTAATGTTCAGTTTAAGCCCAAACTGCTCACTCTCTTCTTGTACGCGCATCAGAAGTCTCTTGAGTTCCACTTCACTTTCTGTCATTAAAGTGGTATCACCCACATATCTAAGGTTGTTAATCTACTGAGTGATAAACACGTAACATACATGTTCTGTCAGAGCCCCAGCGTTTGTGGGATAGTACTTTCAGTATGTTCACGGATCGGGAATCCTTCTTTTTGAGGTTGTTGATATGTGGCGAAAAAGTGAGTTTCTTGACAAAAGTTACACCAAGAAATTTGTGCTCGTTTTTTATTGGTAGTATTGTTTCATTTAGGTGCAGGTTAGGGTTTGTTTGTAACCCTCGTCGCAGAGAGAATAAAGCAGCCGCTGTTTTTTGTGGTGAAAACTTATATCCATTTTGATCTGCGCATGTCGCCAGCTTGTTTATGATAAGCTGCACTTTTCTTTCACATGTTGATACATTGGAGGATGTGTATGCTGTCTGTAGGTCGTTGACATACAGTGAATACATTACATATTTCGGGATTATTTTATTTAAAGAATTCATTTTTACCATAAAGAGTGTTGTACTTAATATACAGCCTTGTGGCACCCCGTTCTCCTGCGTAAAGTTTCTTGAAAAAGGTGAGCCTAAGCGCACACGAAATGTACGATTCGAAAGGGAGTCTTTTAGACAGTTCAGCATTCTACCACGGATGCCCAAATCCACAAGGTCGCGAAGGATGCCGAACCTTCATGTCATATCGTATGCCTTGTGGGATTCGGGCTTGCCGCGGCTGCCCTTTGCGCGGCCGCCGCCCGCTTCCCAGTTGTTCTCCTCGTTCCCTTTCTCCCGCCCGAGGCGGCGGAGAGAGGCTCGGACGACTTGTCACTGTCGTTCGGGCCACAGCTCCGCCCTGGCGTCCCAGTGGCTGTTCCCATTGGCGCCTTTTGGCGGGAACATGGCACCGCTTCGACGGCCGCGCTCGCGCGACCCTCCGAGCGGGGCCGAAAGAGACCCCTCCGAGACATCGCAAGGTGCGTACGCAACTGTTCTTGTCTGCCGGCCTTTGTCTGCGCAGACCAGTGTGTACTCGAGTTCGTCTGCTCCGGGTCGCACCTGGGAGCGAAGCTCGAGCCTGTCGATCGTGATCCAACGATCCGCGACAGGCGTACCTTGCGGTGGTTGCCCACTCTCTCTCAAAGGAACCCTTTGGTCACTGCGAGAGAGAGATCACAGCACGCCCTTGCGTGCTTGCGGCGCGCACTCCCTGTCACTTCGTGCGCGCAGAGGAGCCTTGCTCCTCGCGCGCTCCCTTGACACGGTGACTGAGTATGTGTGTGTATGTGCGTTTTGTATATATCTGTATGTGTGTGCGTGTGTGTGTGTGTGTGTGTGTGTGTGTGTGTGTGTGTGTGTGTGTGTGTGTGTGTGTGTGTGTGTGTGTGTGTGTGTGTGTGTGTGTGTGCCGCTGGAGGATGGCGTTTCAATAAACGTCTCCTTTGTGAACTTGGAGGCTTGTGTCCTTGCAGCGAAGTGCTCTCCTCCCGGTGGAGGTTGAGTGCGCGTGGTGACGGCTGATCGGGGCTTCGGCTCGCGCGACACTCGAACCCGCGGTGGTTGGTGGCCTATGACCACGTAGAAACCACAGCCTTCTCCATATCAAAGAAGACGGCAAGACAGGGCTGCTTATGAATAAATGCTTCATAGACCATGTTTTCAAGGTGGACTAAATGGTCCATTGTAGAACATGCTTTTTGAAACCACACTAGTGGATGTCTAGAAGTTCCCGAGATTAAAGGACTAAGGTTAGCTTAATATTTAAAACACTTTCAAATAATTTTACAAGGCAACTTGTAAGGGTTATATAGGTCTATAACTACCGAAAGCATTGAGTGGCTTTCCTGGCTTCAGGAAAGGCACAATAAATGCTTTCTTCCATGTTTCTGGGATCTTTCCATATACCCATATCTTATTGAAAAAATTGTCAAGGGCTCCTATTTCAGGTGTGGAGAGATGTGCTAGCATTTCATAGAGTATTTTCCGGCCCAGGCTCCGTCTTTCTACCAGCAGCTAGAACGATATTTATTTCTTGTACTGTGAGCAAGGAGTTGTAAGGTTTATTTTCATTCCCACTTGTTGGACGTCTTTGTTTTTCAGCTGAAGTTTTGTATCTTAAGAAGGATTTTGTGTTGTGTAATGAACTTGATACTAAAGAAAAGTGTTCGCCTAAAGTGGAGCCTGTTCTTCTATGCTCGTTTGCGTGCTGGGATCTGTAAGAAATGGAATTGTGAAAGGAGAGAAAGTTCCTTCAAGTTTGCGAACTTGCTCCCACATTTTTTTTATGTGACTGAACTATTTATGTAAGATATATATTTTTGCAAGGAAGACCTTTCGGCATTGTGGCAGACATATCGTGCTTTGGCTCTTGCTTGTTTGAAATTTATGAGATGTTTATTCGTGGGGTGCCTGCAAAAAATTCCCCAGGCTTTGTTTTGTTTCCTTTTTGCTTCTTTACGTTCTCACGAATACCAGATCTTGATTTTTTTGCACAGCTGCTGAGGACTGCGGGATAGCCAAGTATGCCGCAGCTATGGTGATCTGATTAAATGTTTTCGAGGTTAGCTCTTGATTGAAATAATGTCCAGAAGTATTGGCCGGAAATAATGGACCCTCCATTGTGGTTTGTTAAGCGTGATGGTTATTGAAGGTGTTAAGCTGATTGTGACAGGGAAATGATCACTCCCCTGTGAGGTGTCCTGAACATCGAATTTAAAATCTTTAAAAATTGATGGTGAACTGAAAGACAGATCTAAGCAGCTCATTGCTCCAGTACTTGGCGAGCAGTAAGTAGGCTTTCCAGTATTGAGCAGGCAAACATCGTTGCATAAAATAAAATCTTCTAAACTATGGCCCGTGCTATCAGTTTGTTTACTTCTCCAAAAAGTAGAATGTGCATCAAAATCTCGAACTACTAGATAAGGCTGTAGTAGCTGTTTAATAAGTGATTTCAGGTCATGAAGTGTGACATCAGAATGCGGTTCAAGGCATACAGAACATAATGTTATTGTTTTGTAGTGAAGGATAGTGATCGCAACAGCCTCATAATTAGTTTTGAGGTCAATTTGATGAGTGGCAACTGAATTCAGAATGATAATAGCAACACCTCCGGATAGCCTATTTGCTTGCTGTCAATCGCAGCGAAAGACTTTATGCTTTTTTAGAATGTTTGTGTGTTTAGACCCCAGGTTAGTTTTTTGTAAACATGGAGCAACAGGGGGCAAGTGAATTTAAAAGATCGGTTGCATCACTGTAGTTCCTAATGAGTCCACGGCAGTTCCAGTGGACGAGAAATGCCATGTTTAATGATTTGTGAGGATGGAACTAAAAACTTAGGTTTCCTGATTGTCCAGTCGTGTTATTTTATTTCGCTATCTTTTTTTCCGTTCAAGAGAAGGCCACCGCTGGAGCGGTGGCAAGTGTGAAATAGTATTCATCGCCTGCTCGGAGGTGCCGGAGATTCGCAGACGAGCTGCAGGAGCAGAGATTTCAGGCTTCTCCTCCCTCAAAGAAGCCTTTTGGGCAGCCGGTTGAGGAACCGGTGGACCCTGTTTCTCAGCTGATAGGGCAACTTACGCTGTCCCTGTTTGAGACGGAGGTGGTCCTGCTTGAGGCACAGCCTGAGCAAGAACCAGATCCAAGTGTGGCGCGTCGCCCCGCCATGCCACTTTGGAGTAGTTTGCTTTCGCTGTGAAAACAAACGGGTTTTCGTCTTTGATTCTTTAACGTGCTTCTTTGAAGCTGATGTTTTCAGTCGTTTTTAGGGTTATAATTTCCTTTTCGTTTTTCCATGACTGGCACGACCTAGAATAAGCGGGATGGTCACCCTCGCAGTTTGCACAGTGCAGCGCAGCAGCACGGGCATCGGATACATGATACTTTGCAGCACATCTAGCACATGTTTTGCGGCCACGGCTACTCTGTGAGCCATGACCGAAACGTTGGCAGTTAAAGCAGCGTCTGGGGTTTGGGTATATAGTGTCGAACATTTGCATTGATGTACCCTACTTCAATCGATTCAGGAAGTTCTAAGGTTGCAAAAGTCAGGACAATGTGTTTGGTAGGTATTTTCTTGTCTTTTCTTATTATGAATCTGTGCTCGTCAGTCACATATTGAGTTTGTAGCCCCTCTAGCATTTTTTCCTCTGTGAGGTTCAAGAAGTCGTTTTCTGATATCACTCCACGGACAAAGTTCAGAGATCTGTGTGCAGACACTGTAATGGGGGTTTCCCCAAAGTTCTGAAGCTGTGAAATTTTCAGGGATTGGACATTGTCTCGGACTTTGAGTAGAAGGTCTACACTGGCTAGGGAAGATACTTTATATCCTCTTCTTAGGGTTTAGGTTGTTTTTTTCTTTTTTTTTTCTTTATTGGCGCCTCAATTGCATAGCCGAAAATAAAAAGCATTAACTACCGAACCAGGGATGTACAAGGCGTAAAGGTTTTCTCTTCTTTTTCTTTAGCTCAAAGAATGGCTTGTTGAGAAAAAGTTTTATTACACATTTACCTTGAAATGCACGGGCCTACCAGCTAGCTCTAGTGGAGCGACCGACGCCGCCTCGCGCAGACGGAGGAGTAGTGAGAGAAATAAAAAGTAAAAACAAATAGAAAGACGCGCCTCGCAGCAGCCGTCATCCTCCACCGAAACGTTGGCGGGTGCAGTGACGGCATGCACAACAGGTACAGATACCAAAACGCCCGTGGCAAAGGAGCCTCCGCCGAAAACGGCCAGAGAGCCGGGAGCTAATACTGCTCTGAAAAGCGAGTGCAGTCGGGCGATCACGCGACCGACGCAAGAGAAGCGAGCGCACGCGCAGCCGCTGCTTGTGGTTTCAAGGCCATTGCGCAGGTTTGCAGACCTTGGAAGTTATAGCTCGGAGGGTTTTCGCGTTAGTTTGTTGCTACAAGGGCTTGCTCTGACTGCACGGCTGCCACATCTTGTATGTGTGGCAGCCATGCAACCACACTGCAGCGGTGAGAGACCGCGCATTCCTTTAAATGTTCGTTATAGAAAAAAAATTGCAGTGGCTTAGCTCAGCTATGCCAGGATATACGTTGCAAGAGGTACGTTTGCCTGGCTGAGCTTGTTGTGGTCATTCTTGTTTAGCAATGAGAGACAGCTTTATTTATGCCATCGCGAGCACTTTGGACTACTGAAGTGCGATGAGGCGAAATCGTCTGTTGCGCGGTGTTCTAAAGCCCTTCCTCTTTTTCCTTACGACTCGAGTAAGGTGTCCGCGGTGGATTGTGGCAGATACTGCGCCTTTTCTTTCCTGTAAACCAATGTTAAACGCCGCCTGCTGCACTGAGTTTGTAATGCTGCGTGGTGCGGCGTTCGAGGAAGCGCCACATGAATAGCGCGCACGGACGCGTGGTTCGAACGCCCGGCGGGGTCAACATCGTGTGTGCGTGATTCGCCTGGTGACGTCATCACCGGATGTGACATCATTATGACGTCTCTTCTGGTTATTAAACGTGACCACATGTGACGTCGTCATGATGTCACATCACCTCATGGCGTCACGACTGGTGATGACGTCACCAGGCGATTAACACCATATACGAAGCTGACCTTATGTCGTGCTCTCGGTGTTGTGCTTTGTTTCAAGGAAGTTCGCAGTATGAAGACCGATACTCCCCTCCTTATGTAATTCCTTCTTGCCTTTAAGAAAGCAATAGATGAAATGAAATTTCAGTACAAAAAAGAGTGCGTATTTTCCCCTACACCGTTTTAATATTAATAATAATAATAATTGGTCCACAGGAAAGGAAAGGCGCAATATCTGTCACAAGGTATCTGTGGACATCTGAACCGCGCCGTAGACCAAGGGAGGAATGTGAGAGAGAAAGTGGAAAGAGAGAAAGAGGAGCCGTAGTGGAGGACTACGGAGTAATTTCTACCACCTGGGGATCTTTAACTTGCACTTACATGGCACATCTCGCGGATGCCTCTTCGTTTCACCTCAGTCGAAACGCAGCCGCACCCCAACGCGGAATACATCAATCTATCGAAAAGTTGAAACAACTGATGAGCTCCTCTCAAATTTCGCATTAGGAAGTAACGTAATCGTCAGCAATTTTTTTCTTTAGTGCCGCCTCAATTGCATAGTCGAAAAGAAAAGCATTAACTACCAAACCATTGACGCACAAGTCGCAAAAGTTTTCCCATCTTTTTCTTTGTCTTAAAAAATGGTTTCTCTAGCAAAATTTTTATTACACATTTACATCGACATGTGGGATGACAAATTACCGAAACTGAAAATATATATGATTAAAAAATAGTACTTAGCATCAAAGTTGCAAAGAGATGTTTATTGACTTCCTTTCACATAAAACGTACATATTGTGCAAAATACACTGAATGTGCATTTTAAACCAGCAGCAGGTTTCGCCTGCGCATCTATGCTACTTTTCAATTCTCTTATGCCAATCAAATCCAGCTTTTCACGGCAGTCGTTTCTTCCGTGCCACACTACCGAACAGGTAAAGCTGCTCTAGACTGCGAGTGTGATTACAACGTCCTAACTGCACATTTGATTTAAAGTACATTCATATTAACCAACGGGCATATAAACAGCAATGGATCCGCTCAGTTCGTTAATTCAGGCCTTCGACACAAGAACTGAGCAGGAAGCAATATAAATATTGTCGATTACAGTCTGTAGTAACTATAGCTGCGAGAACCACGCGGCGTCATTTTGCTTATTTTATTTCACGTGCAGCCTGTCTCAATCTGCATCGCGAGGCGCCGGTACACACAGGCGTTGCATGAAAATCACGAGCTAGCCACAAATCTTCGCAGTGACTAAATGGTTTACACGAGAGCATAACGGCTGCAACTGGCTCTCTCAAGGTGGACGTCAAAGGAAAGATGTGTGAATGTGAATATAAAGTTCAGCTACTTGGAGCGTACACGTGACAGCATGTGGGCCTTCGAAGCAAGTGCTAAGACAAGATGCGGGAAATAAAAACGAAGAATAAGAGGTGCTCCTGCTCTGTCATTGTTTTGCTGCGCTCAGTCACGTTTTTTTAGTTTTGGGTCTATTCTCCTTTTGTGAGCCCACTGGACCTTGTGTTACCAGCAAGTGCTGAGCGTGATTACGGTACGGCGAGTGCAAGGCACCGAGCGTCCTCTTCTTGATTTCCCACGTCCACCGCGATGGGAGGGGACCAACCCACAACCCCTAGTCTACCCAGTCTCATGCGCCTAAGAGGTATCCATCCACTAATAACCACCCCGCATTGCGGCTTTTCCTGCTGCTGCCGCTTTTTATTTTTTCTTTCCGGCTACATGATCATCGGTTTCAGGCTGATAAATATATGCTGCTAAAACTTTTTTTTTTTTCCCTCCTTGACCTGCTTTCCTCTAACTCACCCTCCTCCCTCTCACAGCGCCGAGCTCACCCTGCTGCAACGCTGTCTTGAAGGCGACTGTAGTGCGTACATGGCTTGATCACGATCACGAAGTCGTCATATTCATCATGACCGTTTGTTTTTCCGTCCACTTTTAAATTGGGCACGAAATCTGTGTTGCTTTCGAAGACGGAGCGCGGCGCCTCCCGTGTCTGCGTTGTTCAGATGACTCTTTGGCTTGGCCGCTCCTCGTGCGCTTTGCTGTCGACGACGCCGGTTGTCGACGTTTTGAGAAAGGCCAGGTTGCTCCGCCGAAATTGTGGATGTGGATTGGCCGTCCTCTGGCTGGCTTATAGGGACAGACGACCCTGACAGAGTCGTGGGATTGTAACCGCGTTGTTCAGGCAGAACCATTGTTGTTGGGTAACTGCGCGCGTCTACGGCCAGCGGCGGGGGAGCCGCAGCGGTTGCCAAATCTCATCCGCTACGGCGTGTTGATACGAAGAGTCGCTCTAAATGGCCGAAATTTGAGCGTACCTGAATACGATCGGTGTCTCCGGGATCATGCCACCTTAAAGGATGCAGATGCGCAGTTTTCAAAGGAGTTAGGTCAAGATTTCCACGGTTCCAGCCGAAAATCGACTGAGCCGGTACGCCACGCGTCCGATCACTCCGCGCTGCGCTAGCGTTAACTTTTGCTCATCCTCATCCTCTATCATCCTCATCCTTATATCATCCTCTATCGTTCATAACCATTCGTTAGAACTCTTCTGAGAACTGCAAAACGGCGGCAGACACGTTTCGCGGATACGACCTTGCCGACATAGCCGAGAAAGGCTTTTGTTGGTTTGTATTTAGGAAAAGAAAAGCGGAGCATCTACCGCAATCCTCGGTGGACGTCTACACGGAGGTGACACACAAGCGTTAGACGATTTTGCTAAGCTCTGAACCTACTCATTAGTTCTTTCGTACCAAAAAAATATCTGACTCTGCCGTAATCGAGGTAAGCGTAACTATAACGTACCGGAGTACCCAGGTTCGAGCCCGACTTCCGGCGGCTCCGTTTCGGTGGATCGAAACGGGAAGGGATCCGTGTGCTGTACGTTGCCAGTGCAGTATAAAAAAATACCGACAGTTTAACTTAGTCAATTATGCTATATCGTGCAGCAGTAGGGCGTTTTGACAAGATTGTGCTTGCTGTGTCTCAATTAATACCGCGCGCCCCTTGTTGAACACTAGCAGCGTTCTGTTGAACGCGTCAGTGTTTACCGGTGTTTTACAATTGGTTTACACGAAATTAAAGGCACAGTATCTGTCACACTTGTTTCTGTGGACACCTGAAGTCCCTCGGAAAGGTATAAGTTTAAATCGGCTTCAGACATCGGGTTGTTCTTGTTGTGACTGTAGGAAGAAGGAAAAGAAAATGCCCGGGCCTGCTACTGGCTCTGTAGCTGAGCCACCTCCGCTGCCACGAGCGGACACAAGAGAAAATAGAGAAAAAAGAATAAGACGCGCGTCGCACCAGCTGTTGTCCACGACTGAAGCGTTGGCGGGTGCTATGACGGCCTACATTTGCGATAATGCGGCCAGTAGTGCGGCAGCACTAAAATCCCCGGGTGGTCGAAATTACTCCGTGGCCCTCCACTACGGCACTTCTTTTTCTCTTTCCGCGTTCTCCGCAACCTACTTCCCTTCTCTTACGGCTTGGTTCAGCTGTCCGCTGACAAGCCTGACAGGTACTGCGCTTTTCCTATAAAACATATTAATATTTTATATAGCCATGAAATGGTCGCGGAATATATGGAATTGTTACGGAATATTCGCTACCAATACAGGATACCGCAATGGGTTAGCCTAAAAGCCCTGTGCCTCTTTTAGAAATCACCGCACCCACAAGTGGTTCATGTTTGAAATGGCATGTGCTGCGATATAAACTATCCAATTTTTCTTAGTATGGCAAACTCTTTTCTGCGAGATCACGTCTTGGGCACTATAGATGAGCTAGCAGCTTTTTAAACACTCTTCTATGAATTGCCGGGATTCGTCCGAATCCATACAGTAAGAAGGCTACACAAGTGTTATTGTTGCAAAGAACCTGTATGAGATATATATTCAGTGTATGTACATGACTGAGTGCGTGTCAGACCAGTAAGTGCCAAAAAAAAAAAAAAAAAATGTACTTTAGTTTTGTAGAATAATATGAAAAATAAAATTCTTTTAAAATTATAGTTCACAAAAACACTACCACGTGTCTCTCGATGTTGAACTCCTCATTCACTTCTTACAATCCTCCTACGTGGTTGGGGAGAGACGCGCCTGCAGTATTCATGCTTTGTGCGTTCACGCCACACGCCCAGCCCTTCGAGGCCAGTTTGCTATTTTCTGGGTTTTTTTTTTTTTTTTTTTCACCCATGGTATCCCAGGGACAAAAGGACCAGCCCCTCAAGGGTTGATTAAATCCATCGTCATGTATACTCTTTTCGTGTAATTAAATGTATTTCTCCTCCTCCTCATTCGGTTCAGCAGCCTTAAAAAGCTCAACTTTTTTTTTTTTTTTCATAAAACACAGCGTATTAAGCACACTCGCCTGTAATCGAATGTGCGATATCTCAGGGGAGCATTATGTCTATTTCACTATTTACATTTTACAATTTGGTCTTTTCTAGGAGAAGTGACACAGGATTAAGCATCAGGCCAAACCAGAATTCGTTTCGCCCGCTAATCATTCCATTATCTTTGCACAACGCTGCTATGAATACCTGAGCTGTCTCTAGTTCGCACAGTCTTTTCACGACGGCACGCACCGCCACATTCCCCTGCCAGAACCATCAAGCTTATCAACGGTGCTCGTTACACAGCTCGTCGCTGTTCTCGGCTACGGTATACGCAATGAATGGTTGGATGCAACAAGTGAAGTGACGCGCTGATCTCCAGCGCGATGCTGCATTTGAGAATTCTGGCAATTTTCAACACAGCTACAAGAACGCCCTTCCGAAGGCCGCCAAAAAAAAAAAAAAAGGGAGGGGGGGGATGCCTCGCGCCAGCGCCACAATGCCGTGACAAAACTTGCAGCTCACGTAAGTAATAGGCTGTCGGATAAATGAACAAGAGTGAATACTCCTTAAGAATAGCGGACCCGTACCGAGTTCCTGCTAGGAGTGATGACTACAACTAAAGAAAATAAGTTTTCCCCCATGGCTGCATATATAGCCGCTGCCACCGCTGCAGCGCGGCTCCCTTGGAATGCTTGTGCACTTACTCCACTGCGGATGAGTCGCATAAATCAAAACACGTAGTGATTAGAGTATGAGCTTTGCTCTTCGCACTGCAAATGCCTAGGTCATGTGGCGCCGCAAATATTGCCTTCAACCGAGAAAAGAAAATGCATGGGTCTGCCAGCTAGCTCCAGTTGAGCGACTACCCCGTGCGGACAGAGGAGTAATGAGAGAAATAAAAAGAAACAAACAGAAAGAAGCGCCTCGCAACAGCCGCCACCGAAACGTTGGCGGGTGCCGTGACGGCACGCATAATAAATACCAAAACGCCGGTGGCAAAGCAGCCTCCGCCGAAAACGATCACGGAGGGCCGAGAGCTAACACTGCTTTGAAAAGCCGGAGCATTTGCAGCGCTATATATACGCCTAGTCACGTGGTCTGGCGATCAGGCGACCGATGCAAGAGAAGCGAGCGCACGCGCTTTCTCACGCCATGCGCACGCGCAGCCGCTCCTCGTGGTTTCAAGGTCATTGCGCTGCTTTGCACACCTTGGAGGGATTTCGCGTTAGTTCGTTGCTACAAGGGCTTGCTCTGACTGCATGGCTGCCACACCGTGTTTGTGTCAGCTTAGCCTAAAAGCCCTGTGCCTCTTTTAGAAATCACTTCACTCGCAAAATTTATCTTATCCGTGATTGAAAAGCACATGTACTGCGATATAAACAATCCAATTTATCTGAGTATAGCAAAATGTGTTCTGTGCGATCCCGTCCTGGACACTATAGATGAGCTAGCGGTTTCGTAAACTGTTGTCGCCCTTTCCGTCATCCAACTCAGGGCTTAAGGAACCTGAACAAACAGAGGGAGATTGTAAACTTTGCCCGTGCTCGCAAATGTGGATATTCTTTTCTTACAAGAGTGCAATTTTAGTTGTCCATATGATGTTCAATCTTTTTGTGATCGCTTTTGTGTTCATGCTTTTTTTACACTTACTGATTCACATATGTCTGGTGTTGGAGTTGTTTTCCTTAAACCACTTTTTCGTCGTGGTGCCCACTGCGCGTATATGGTTTCGATGGTCGCACCTTGGCTGTAGATTTCAATGTGCAAGGCAGACGTGTGCGCGCACTTGTGGTTTATGCTCCATCCCAGCGATCTTCCACCTCTGAGGTTTTCGATTCTTTGGATACTTTTTTGTTGGACAATTATCCCACCTTCATAGTTGGTGATTTCAACTGTGTTGAAGACCCTTACAGGGATGTTAGCGGTAGGAGACAAGGTAGGCCCTATAGCGGGGCCCGAGCCTTAAAACAACTGGTACATAATTTCAAACTGAGAGATGCCTGGATAGTGTTGCACAGTGAAACGTTCGTTGCCACATGGCAACGAGGCAGGAATAAGAGTCGGCTAGACCGCTTTTACTTCCCAGAGAATCTCATTAATTATGTCACTAGTTGTGAAGTCACGTTCCCACCCGATGTCCCGCGCATCTCCGACTATTACCCAGTTTTAGTGACACTCCACTTCAATCACCCTGTCCCACCTAGGGACCAGTGGAAAATGGACTTGACATTGGCCCATGACCCTCAAAGTGTAGCTTCCTTGAAAGAAGCCTTAGCAGGAACTTGCAGCCACGCTCCTCAACCGAGTAGCTGGGACGCTCTAAAGACCATATGGCGAACGGAGCTCATTAAAGCAGGTCGAAATAGAAGGGCACGTTTAACTGCCGAAATAAATGATACACTTCGTAGGGCACGCATTGTGTGACGGGGCGTGCCCCTCACGTTCACAATGCATGACTATCTGAACCAATTGCAAGCCCGCTATGAACTCTTACTTCGACTCAACTCCCGAACTGCGGCGCAGACATGCATCAATGGAAGGCCGATCGCAGACCCTTCTGTACTGCGCAGTGTTCTCTGTGGCTCGTTAGAATGTCGAGAGGTGATCCCTTTCGTTCAGTTGCCGGACAGAACACAGTCTGATCGTGCTGATGACATTGAAGCCGTTTTTAGCACGCACTTTACGCACTTATTTACAACAGAGTGCAGAGATTCTGCGAGCCAAAGTACAACCATAAGCGATTTTTGCACAGGCATAGCCTGCATTCCTGAGGAGAGTCGTGATAGTCTGTGCGGCCCAGTCACCCTAGAGGAGCTAAACTTTACACTCCAAGGGATGAATGCCTCTGCTGCCGCAGGCCCTGATGGGCTACCACTTATTTTCTACAAAACTTTCTTCACCGAAATACGCGCCCACCTGCTATCAATGCTTAATGGACTCCTTACTGATGGGCTTCGGCCAGAATCATTTCGTGAAAGCAAAGTTATGCTCCTCCTGAAAAGTGGAGGCGTACCATCCGACCCGAAAGCATGGAGGCCCATTTCATTACTCAATTCAGACTATAAAATACTTGCCGCCATACTGGCGCATCGCATATCATCCTGTCTCCCCGAACTGATAAGCAATGTCCAGACATGTTGTGTGCCGGAGCGCACAATTTTTTCTTCTTTAGCTCTAACCCGTGACCTCTTCACGTATGCCACACGCACGCAGGTCTCGGGCGTCTTTGTTTCCCTAGACCAAGAAAAAGCGTTCGATCGGGTAGAGCGAAACTATCTGTTTCAAGCACTAGAATGTTTTGGATTCCCTGCGGATCTGATCAATGTCCTAAGACTCCTGTACACAGACTTGGAAGCCAGTCTCGTTATTAACAATCGAATCACTGAACCCCTCCCCGTGAGCCGCGGTATTCGACAAGGATGCCCATTGTCCTCGATCCTGTTTGTCCTTTGCATAGAACCCTTGCTCCACCGGATACAATGTTGCCAGTCAATACGGGGCATTCCCCTCCCAGGCCAAGGCGAGATCAAGGTTGCAGCATATGCAGATGACGTATCCCTGTTCATCAGATATATTGACAGTTACAGAGCCTTCCTGCAGCTCTTCCACACATATAGCCACCTGTCGGGAGCGCGTCTCAACCCAGCTAAAAGCCAAGCTCTCAGCTTTGGGTCTTTTAGGGGTGACTTCCCAGACGGAGTGCAGTTTGTAGATGGTGTCAAAGTCCTGGGCGTCACGTTTTTGGCGTCCGGAGAAGTAGCCCGCACCACCTGGAAGGAAATAAAACGCAAAGCTGAAAAGCGAACAGAAATAGCCAAAACCTTTCACCTACCGTTCTCAGAACGCACATACCTGATCAAAACTTCCATCATAGCATCTCTTTTCTATGTTGCCAAGGTCGCACGTCCTCCTCGTCGAGTCCTTCAGAGTTTAGCCACCCTGTGTGGCTCATTTTTCTGGGATGGCCATGCGGAAAGCGTGGCAAGAATTTTTGTTCGACTCGCTACCAACATGGGAGGCTTCAGCATCCCAGATCTTGATGTCATGTGTCGTGCAGTGGCCTTGAAAACCATGTGGGACCTGATTTCTGACACAATGTATCGAGGCAGCGAGCTGTCCTCATACCTAATGGGTATGTCGCGTCGTTTTTTTGATCTTCCTGTTCGGAAGGGCCCGGCGGCCGAGAGACCGCCACCCTTTTACATGTATGTAACTAACTCATTGCATTTCTTTAATAACACGATGCCTGAATGTGACCCTAGAGAAATGACTGCGAGCGAGCTTTGTGAAGGTGTAGCACTCCAAGCTCTTGACGATGACCAATGCAGGAAAATGCGCAAAAGAAGGCGGATGAATCGCACCATTGTTTCCCTCCCAGCAGATGTAAGAAGCTTTACTTGGCTCCGGCAATGGGAAGCGCTACCCACGGCCGATCGTCTTGCGGCGTGGGGCGTGGCGCCCTCCGCCTCATGCCCGCAATGCGGTCGCACCGAAACTTTAAATCACGCCGTCTACGAATGTAAGGTTGCGCGCATTTTTTGGCGCCTTGTAACCAGCATGTTTCAGACACACATTCAGTGGCAAAGCCGTCACCGAGATGCCTTTGCCGAACTCATCATGTGCATTGGCGCTTTCGTACTTTGGAAGCGGAGAGGATATGCGCAGTCTGCGGGGACGCCCGTAGAGAGCCATGTTCCCTCTGCTCCCTCGTTTCAGAACTCTTTTATTCAGGCATCTAAATGAAGAACTTGTAATGCTCGGGGAGGAGGCCTTCCTCCTGCATTGGTCAACGCGCTTCATTTCCATTGTTAATGGAAAAGTGACCGCGTCCATCCTTCCTTACTAGGAAGGTGGACGAGTGTTTGCCTGTATTTTTGTCTACATGCATATCCTCTCCTTGCGTTGTACGCATGATGCTGCATAATGTCAACATCTGTAAAACACCAGTAGGATGTAATAACCAAATAGCACATTTGTATGCCTGAATGCTCATTGTATTCTTGTAACATTATTGTAAGTGCCCTTTATTGCTGTGTCAAAAGATCATCACGAAGCCTTGTCCTGTACCAGAACCTTCAGTACCAATAAAATTATCTTAAACCGTCTGTCGCGCTGTTGTTATGGATCACCGTGCACACCAACTCGCCCAACAAATGGTCTTGTCGAACTTCGTAAAATCTGTGCTCGGAAATTGTGTTCAGTGTGGTTGTGGCGTCGCAGGTGCCTCGCTGAGGCGCGCCGAGCTCCCGCCCGAGCAATGTACCCAGCCTTGCAGAGGCGGCGCCTCGTCGTCTGGAAGTATCTGTCTGGACAGTTAGAAACTGACGGCGAGACGCGGTTTCTGCGGCACTGGCTCACGCGCTTCTATGTTGTACGAGCCAGCAGTCTTGAGATCCTGTCGTACTTTATTAGAAACCTCCTCGTCTATACTGTTTTTGCCCCGCCGGGGTGGAGCAGTGGTAAGACGCAGGCTACTGTGCGAAGTTCCCGGGTTCGAACCCGACCGCGGCGGCTGCGTTTCGATGGAGGCGAAACGAAGTGGCGTCCGTGTGCTGTGCGATGTCAGCGCGCGTTAAAGATCTCCAGGTGGTCGAAATTACTCCGTAGCCCTCCACTACGGCTCCTCTTTCTCTATTTCCACTTTCATTCCCACCTCCCTCCCTTCCCTTACGGCGCGGGTCGAGTGTCCACAGAGCAAGTGTGACAGTTACTGCGCCTTTCCCTTCCTGTGAACCAATTTAACTTATTTATACTGTTTTCTCCTCTCAGGGGAATCGTGCTATATTTAGTTTATTATGCATATGTAACCTATACTGTTTTGTATAGTGCTTTGTTTTGTGAGTAATGTGCGTTTTTGTATGTATGTATTTACTCAATAAATTCTCTTTTTGTGTAGAGTTTATTATATGCATAGGCATGTATGTATTTAAGAAGTGGAGGGTCCTGGCTGTTATGCAGGACACACGCAAAAAGTCATGCTTCCAATGCTGTATAGGATAAGAACAATGTTCTACACAAATTTAAATGAAGAACTGACAACACCGGTGGGAGGAAGTATTCCTCCGACGATTTTCTACACGAGTTATCTTTGCTGTGAACGGCATAGTGACCGCGCCTATCCTTACGTACTTGGAAGGGAGGGAAGTATTTTTTAATGCTGTGATGGTCTGATTCCATAGAGTAATACGGCTACGCAAGTGTTAATGTTGCAAAGTTCCTTTATGAGATATATATTCAGTCTATGTCGTGAGCAAAAGTGGTATATACAACACAGCCGGTGGCGGAGCTCGGAAAAACTGCATTGCGACTTGATCTAACAACAGCTATCTGGGATCGAGACAAAAGTGGCGGTGCCGTATTTTATCAACGTGCACATGTCACGGTCGCTGTTTCTACTGCTATATGGCATTATTATGCCGTTTTCCCGAGCTCCGTCACCGGCTGAGTCTTGTAAACCACTTATGTTCCGACTATACATGACTGAGTGCTTGTCAGACCAATATGTGTCCCAGAGAAATGTGCCTGAGGATTGTACATTATTATGAAAAATAAAAATCTTTTAAACGGTAGTGATCCGATAGTTGTTACACGTGGAATACGGCAAGGATGCCCACTCTCATCAATTCGCTTCGTGCTTTGCAAAGAGCCTTTGTTGCAGCAGATCCAAAACTTTGGATCTATACGTGGTTTCCCTGTCCCAGGTCAGGGTGAGGTGAGGGTTTCAGCAGTCATAATCTGTGAGTGCTTGCCAAATTCGCTCCATACCAATCTTACTCTCCTTGTTATTTCCCTTTCATGGTCCGGATCTGCGGTTACTACCTGTCCTAAGTAGACATATCGCCTACTACTTCCAGTGCTTCGCTACCTAACGTAATCTGCTGTTCCTCCCCGAGACTGTTGAACATTGCCTTAGTCTTCTGTATTTTGGTTATAAAGGCTACCTTTTTACTTTTCCTGTCTAGGTCATCAATAATTCTTTGCAATTTATCCACCGAGTTACTTAGTAAGGCGATGTCATCAGCAAATCACAGATTGCTGAGGTATTCTCCATCTACCCTTCTCCCTAACTGCTCCCGTTTCAAATCTTTGACTACTTTCTCTAAGCAAGCAGTGAATAGTTCTGGGGAGATCGTGTCTCCTTGCCTAGCACCTTTGTTTATTGCAAAATTTGTCACTTTAGCAGAACTATGGTTGCTGTGCAGCCACTTCCAGTACTTTCATATACGGCTCGTCTACAGCCTGATTTCGTAATGCCTGGATGACCGCCGAGGTTTCGACTGAGTCAAATGCTTTTTCATAATCAGTGAATGCTATGTATGAGGGCTGGTTGTATATTCTGAGAATTCTATTACCTGGTTGATGGTATGGATATGAAGAATAGTAGGCTACCCTTTCCGAAAACCTGCTTCATTTTTTGCTTTATTGCTGTCTAAAATTTTCCTGATTTTATTAGCGATTATCTTAGCCTCCTTAGGATTGTTGAAAGCGGTTTGGCTTTGGTTTGTCTTATTTGCATTTGGTCTCATTCATCCATGACTTGTCTAATACGCACAATATACACATAAAGGTATATATGTACGTCTTTTACGGGGAACATGCGGAGCCTAGGCAACAGTTTTGTTTGACACTCCAGGTCACCGGATTTTTTGGCGCCGTTATTGTGCTCCGTTCTCCTAGGGATGAAATTTGGTGCTGCGACGAAGCCCACGATGAAGCGCAGATAAAACTCGCCGACCGGAAATGCGATCAACAAATAATGGAGGCCGAGAGGCACATACGAGGACGCAATAATTGATACGCCGTGTGATCGCATCGCGACTCCTCAAGGGTCCTGGCAGGCTTATACGCTGGATTGCCTAAGCCTGGTATCGAAAAAAAAAAAAAAGAAACTGTCCAGAGATCGTATTGTTAATGAGCGAGTAATTGTCACTGGCATCTTCATCAGCGCATCCATGTGGCATTAAGTTTTGAGAAAGTTATGTATACCTTGAATTGTTGATGTATCTTCGTCAGTGACAGAAAATTGAAAAGCTGGCCATGTGCAGAGCAATGTTATATCCCGTTAATTAATATATATATAATTAATAATTATTAATTTATACTGTGGTCTTTTTCCAAGACCTTGGCAGGGTGGATACATACAGAAAAAAAGAACGAAGTATACAAAATGCAGCGGTACATAACAGAAGACGCATGACGTCACTCACTACGCGCACACACAAGCATCAGCTGAAATGCGACGCAAAACAAAAACACAACTGTAACTGAAAAAATAAATACAATAAGATCAAACATCACATAAACACAATTGAGATTCAAATAATAGCACTGAGCCTTGGTTACAATGTCGTTAGTTAGATTGTTCCATTTATTAATACTTCTAGAAAAAAAATCAAAACTTGAAGCAATGCTTTCTGGTAAGTAATGGTGTTATTGTCAGCGAGTGGCGTTGTCATGTAGCGTAGCCAGCCGAAAAACCCAAGGGGATGATATTAACAAAAGGGGATGATATTAATCGAGACCTTCCCTCCTGGTGCGCCCCTTTCGCTCTTGTATTTTTATGCCTTCCGTCCTCTTCTCTCACGGAGAGGTTGGGGTGGCAATGTGGGCACAGGCAGCTTAACGCGGTCTACCTTTCCTCCCAACACATTTTCCCAAGGTTAAACGTTGTATATTGAAGCTCGAAGGCGTGTGACAAACTAACTATGCGAGTGCGGTCGGCACCTGACAATTAATATGCCTGTGAATGCAACGCGCTGGACAGACGTGATCTCTTACGCATACATACACATAGAAGAGCCGTAAAGCAAACAGCAAACGCAGAAAGAAGTAATTATACTCCGAAAGGCATAGTCTATTATTGTTATTTGTTTTGTTTTCGGCTGATTCATCCAACTGGTAAAGACGAATAATGTGTTGTTGATCTCCGATGCTGTTACACCTGTGAGCGAACATAAGCAATTTAAATGAAGTCCAGGAGACTACAGCCATGAAATTAGGAGACGCCTGCTTCTGGGAAAGAGAGCAATGGTTAGCCTTGACCGCCTAGTAAAGAGCAGAGACATTAGTCTGCCAACCAAGATCCGTATAACTCGTGCTATGGTCTTTCCAGTTGTGATGTATGGATGCGAGAGAAGGCTGACCGCCGAAGAATTGACGCATTTGAATTGTGGTGCTGGCGAAGACTCTTGAGAGTTCCTTGGACGGCTAGAAGATCAAATCAGTCGATATTGTCGACCATAAACCCTGACTGCTCATTGGAGGGTCAAATTCTAAAGTTAAAGCTCAGCTACTTTGGTCATCTGATGAGAAGAGAGGAGTCGCTGGAGAAAGATTTGATGTTGGGAAAGGTTGAGGGTCGCGGAGAAGGGGTAGGCAGCGAACGCGATGGTTAGATGGCATACTCGAGGCACTGCAGATGAAGTTATGTGATGTTAGGAAGATAGCGAGAGATCGGAAAGCGTGGCGTGACATGGTCTATAGGGGTCACGAAGAGTCGGACACGACTGAACGACTGAACGGAACGGAGACTGACTGTGTGATTCTTGAATTTAGGGGGGTGGACGCGTTCTAGGTGGGGGGGGGGGGGGGGGGGGGGGGATTGAAGGGTGGGGTGGTTAGCCCCCCTATTGCCCTCCTCATGTGTTAACGTTCAGTATGGAGCGCACCTTTATGTCTCAACCTGTCGAGCCCACAAAGTATTTGGCCTTTGTTGTCCCTGGGGAAACTTGTTGAGAGAACGTCTTAGTCGCGGTGCCCTCTAGGAACAAGGTCTACTGAGTTCTAGACTACTGGGGGAGCAACTTCTAAATAATCTTTTAGATTTACCGTCCTCCCTCGTCGCTGGCGCACGAGGGAGGACGGTAAACCTTACGTAAACCACCGGAGCTCCCACTCTGCTCCAGCGGCACTTCTTTTCCGGCGAGACGCAGGACGCCTCTCGCCACCATTTTGGTCGCTTGCGCCATGGAGGACACAGCGGCCAGGACACGAAGACCTCCAAGGTGCTGCAGGTTACTGCAGCCCCCCTACTCCTACAACCCCCTCGATAGTGCCGATGAGGCTGTCCGCCGGAACAGGGGCCAGATCCAGCGACGGTTCCGTTTGGGGACTGGTTCCTTTCGCGCTCATAATTGGTTGTTGCGTCACATCCGGCATGACAACCAAAACTTCCGGAGGCGGCTCCGCGTTTTTCGCCTACGGCACGGGGCGGGGGCCACCGCTCCGACGCTCCGAAAGGAACTGTTTTGCCGGCTGGCGTAGGAACCGCGACAAGTTGGTCTGCTTCGAGATGGAACCGCTCTGCGCTCGCTGTGGCGGCTCTTGGCCGTAGTCGAGCCGTCGAGTGACGGCGCGCGCCGCGCAGCTGTTTGAGTACGGTCGTGGTATCCTCTTTTTTTTTTTTTTTCGGAGGGGGGGGGGGGGGGGGCAGCGTTTTGCGGGTTTAGTAAACTGACGCAGTAAAGAAAGAAAAACGAGACGACGCCTTCTAGATGTCTCGGGAGGTTTAGCGGCAACAACTGGCTAAACCTGTGTGCCGATCGCGAAGCGAAGTGGGGACGAAGGGGCGCATGCTGGGCTGCCGTCAGAAACAAAGGTACTCACGCGCTTCGATCGCTACTTTGCGATCGGGAGCTCTCGGTCAACAGCAGTGCGACCATTTGAATCCGGCAGTCGTAGAGAAAAATAATTCGCGTCCGTAAGTGTGCGGGCTGAGTTTTTGCCTCCTCCTACGTCAGCGGAAGGGTGGCAGACAGTGGCTGACTGGATCGAGTACGGTCGGATTCCATATGTCATCGGCTGCGTCCTACATTGACAGCTATTCACGGAAAGTTCGCGCATACTCACGATGCTTGAGCGGCCGATAAGGATACGGACGCTGCACCGCTACATAGGCAGGCGCGGACGCGCCGGCGTGGTGCCGGTATCAAGCATCACCTTCGTACTCGCGATGGCGGCAGCAACTCCCCCATCATAGAGCTAGCGTGATTCGGACTGCATACTACGGGCGTTATAGACCTCGTTCTTAGGATATTTGCCATTCTGTGCGAAAGACAAACTTACAAAAACTTCACATCAAGCGAGGAAGCAGACGACGCCGCCGCGTGCGCGACACTATCTAGCGGCGAAAAGGGTACTCATTAACCAAGAAAACTGCTTGGCAGTTGTGAACAGGAAGTTTCTAAGAATATTTCAGTCTATTATTCACTAGTTTGCATTACTACGTAATTATTAGATTTAGTTCGTGCTTAACACCACTTTGGTACAAGTATTTGGTACCAGAAAAAGCCACATGCTAGCGGTGGACACATGGTGGACACGCCTAAGATCTGGCGCCATCGCTGATTGGCCGCTGTCTTTCCCGTTCTCGCCATGAGGTGGCGTCCGCTGTCTTGCTGACGTCGTTTTGACGCCATCTTGAAAGAGAACAGTTCACGAAAGGAACCTCCGCTTGATACGCTGTTTTCACGTCCGAGTGGTTTCATTCGGCGCGCAACGCGCTTTTTGTATGCTGAAAGACTGCACGTTTTCATAAATGCGTATGAATTATCACTTAGAATCTAAAAATACAACAGAGTGTATAAAAAAAATGATTTATTTATAGGAAGGGAAAGACGCGGTAACTGTCTCACTTGTTTTCTGTGGACACCGCAACCGCGCCGTAAGGGAAGGGAGGAAGGTGGGAGTGAAAGTGGAAAGAGAGAAAGAGGAGCCGTAGTGGAGGGCTACGGAGTAATTTAGACCACCTGGGGATCTTTAACGTGCGCTGACATCGCACAGCATCCGTCAGGCTTGTTTGATGTTTTGTAGAAAACGCGTGCGCAGAGCGTGTTTGATTTATATGCTCTATAGGGAACCAAAGCTGGAGTTTGCTCCGCGACGCCAGCGCTCGGTTTCCAGCGGAGCGGAGAGGAACTACAAAACCTACGCGCATCCGCGCCCGCGCTGCGCGCGGCTGTCTGCGGAGTCTGCGCAGCCCGCTCGCTCGGGAGCGCGTGCTACAGGCAGCCGCATGTGCAAGCGGAGCGGGAGAAGGAGAGTGAGGACGAGGGGGGATGGTCGTGCGTCTGTGCGCGCAAAGCCGGCGCTCTTTGCCAGTGGTGTTTCTTATTCTTGCTTTTTTCTGTGCCCCGGCTGACATAGAGGCTGGCTGGAGGCACGCTTTTTATCGGTGCTTTCGAAAGTGGGAAATTATGATTAATTGATCACCGCGGACATTGTTTTCAAAGAGCGCTTGTTGGCAGGCTCAGACAAAAAAAAAAAAAAACATCAACGCGAATTCGGTACTCCAAGGCAGAAGCAAGCGACAGGTATTTTGAAGGACTTGAGGCGGCACCTCTTGATGTCTCTTCCATGTTGTTCAAAGAATGAAGGGTCCAGCCTTCTCGTTGAGAATTGATACGCGTGTACACAACGACGAGTGCTCTGGGCGCTGGTTGGGGAGCTTCCTTTCCATTTGTGACTGCCCACTTGAAAGGGGCCTATTCAACTCTTTGGGGACAGACGTTTTAGGCAATGCTGCCGGCGCCGTGGTGCCTGCTTTCGGCGCGTTTAGGACGCTTTCCCTACAAAGGCACAAAGCATGCCGCCTTACCCTTTGGTTCCTGCTGACAGCGGTCAGGGGGAGTTCGCTGCTGTGGCGCTGCCATCCGAAATCAATGACTTATCTACCTATAACGATGAGAGGTTTCTTAACGACCTGGATCACTGACGAGAAGCCGAGGCATGCCATTCTTTCGGCAGTTTCATCTCTCCGTGAGACGAATAGCGAGGAAATGCCTGACGACTTTTCATGCAGGCGGGGACATCTCTCCAAGTAAACCTTTATCTTCTTAATTCCACCGCTACGCTGTGCAATCCCTAGTTCAGTTATCTCCTCTAGCGAATGCGCAGTTTTGAGCTCCCGAAGCAGGATCGCGTATGAGGATAGGACGATTAACGTATGTGTTTTCCCTTTATAAGCGCCGAGTGATGGCATTAATGACATATATCTGTTTCCTGAGGCCGACTTGGTTCTGCGATGGCTGCTGCGGCACCGCCAGTTACAAACAGAGGTGCGAGATACGAGCGGTACGAGATACCTAAAAAAACCGACAACCATCTGCCACACTTGCTCTGTGGACACCTAAACCGCACCGTAAGGAAAGGGAGGAAGGTGGGAGTCAATGTAGAAGGAGAGAAAGAGAGCCGTATTGGAGGCCTACAGTTTAATTTCGACCACCTGGGGATCATTAACGTGCGCTGACAGCGCACAGCACAAGGACGTCACTTCGTTTCGCCTCCATCGAAACGCAGCCGCCGCTGTCGGGTTCGAACCCAGGAACTCCGGCACAGTGGTCGGGCGTCTTACCACTGCACCACCCCGGCTGGGCAGGACACATGAATAATATATTGTCGCGCACTTCCCGCGCGCGGGAAGTGCGTGACAATATTAATAATTGGTCTACAGGAACGGAAAGGCGCGGTACTATATGGCGCACATCCTGAATCTTCGGTTAAATCTCGTGAAATAGTGCATTCCCACTAAAGACAGCGCGTACTTGCTGAATCACAACGCTTTGGGAGTACAGTTGACTCTATCGAAATAAACATTTCATCAAAGGGAAGATTGCTTCTTATGTACAATCTGTGTAAGGCGCGTTTTGCGCAATGACATGCAGGCGAAGAACTGTGCAGACTGCTTTCGTAATCAGTGTTTGGAGGCGGAACTGGGAAGGAGCATTAATAGTAGCGGCTTCGAGCTGCACGAGATATGCCAGCGCCAAGAACAAACTCAGTTTCACAGCTCCCCATACCGCCCAGCGGAGGAGAGTGTCCCAAGTGGAGGTCGCGAGAACTAGCGGCGCTGCAGTCAACTCTTGCCCTTTGCCGAGCGCGTCGTCTGCTTCACGCGGCGCGAAAGCATGGAGCGGCCAGCACACACGTAGCTTTTGCGTGCTGCCGTAGCACTGTACATGTCTACAGTATAATTATAACAACAGTACGACAGCTTTGGCTTCGAAGCAACGCATTACCTTAGAGAACTCGTTTGTGTTATGCGCAGTTCATTTGTTAATGCTATGAAACAAGTGTGAGCAACGTCGGATTGCTCACGAGCACTGTTTCTTGCGTTACTCGCTGGTCTGTGTTTTGTAGTATGTTCTTTCACGACATAGATCCTGTCAAGCAAACAAATTAGCCAACTTTTCAGTGCATAGGAGCACTCTAACCTTAGAAGGTAACACAGTGGCTTTCACGTTTTCTACTGCGCTGCGCAGATTCCCTCAATTACACGCAGAAATCGGCTAGCCTGGCCAGCCTGTTCGTGCAGTGAATGAAGTCTGGCTACTCGCGCCAAAAGATATATTGAATACAGATTACGCATAAACGGCCTCCGTCGGCACCGAATCAGAAGCGCTTTAATTAATGTCTCACTTTCGAGGTATGGCGTGGAACATAGCTCCGGATCGGCACTCTCGCACTCCCGTATATATATATATATATGTATATATATTCCTTTGTCGTCTAAAACAACGTCAGGTGTGAAGAGTTATTTAATGAGTTCACTAAAAGAGAAGTCAGAGAGAATAGGCGTGTGCACTGCGACGACTGAACAAGCGCGTGAGTCTATGAGTCTATTCAAAAATCTTATATTGCGAGTAATCATGTCGCGCCCTTGATTGATTCTCCTCCTCATTTACACACACACACACACGCACAGAGACAAGAAAAACGACACAATTTCATTGCTTGTAGGGGAAGTTACTTTAATTTCAAACTAGCACTGGACTGCAGTTTTAAAACACGTACGATATTCAAGGTATATACAGCGCCGGAAAGGGCATTATAAGTGAATTGTTATGAACCTAAGTTTTTTATTAGCAAAACAAGAATAAATCAGAAAAAAAAGCAATATTGCCAACAACACTAATGTTGAATGCTAATGAAATGCAGCAAACAACCAGAACTTGACTTCATCAACATAGACAGACATTGCAAGGTTACACGAATTAAGAGGAAAACATTATATCTCGTTTGGGAAATATTTGAGTGGGGATGCCTTCTAGCCACCATAGTATCTGCCACACTTGCTCTGTGGACACCTGACCCGCGCCGTAAGGAAAGGAGTGAAGATAGAAGGAGAGAAAGTGGTGCGGTATTGGAGGGCTACGAATTAATTTCGACCACCTGGGGATCTTTAACGTGCGCTGACAGCGCACAGTACACGAACGCCACTTCGTTTCTCCTCCATCTAAACGCAGCCGCCGCGGTCGGGTTCGAACCCGGGAACTCCGGCACAGTAGTCGGGCGTCTTACCACTGCACCACCCTGTGTTTTTTTTTTCCTGACATGGTATTTATTATATAGAAAGGGTTATGTACACAGGCTATTTACAATTTCTTCAGCCATTGCTGAGGTGCACAACAGAAGACACAACTTTTTAAAAGGCAGGCAAAAATAAGCACCGTGTCACCAGCGGAAACCAATCAGGTTGAAAGTCATTTTCATCATAAGTGTCCTTCAGTTGCAGCATCATTCTGCTAAAATGGAGTCTAGGTGGAACAACAGGTTCAGCGTTGCGATCCGACATGCGTGTCTTCCACAAGATGAAGTCCAATAAGGAAAAACATGTCATATGGTTCGTAATCAGAATGTGTAACAGCAAGATACCGCACACTGTACGAATTTAGAACAAAGTCTTTCTTTAGAGTTCTTTGCAGCACATCCCAAAAAAGGATTGCGTCTTTGCAATTAATGAAGCAGTGCTCAATTCTTTCGGGCACATCACACAGACGGCAGTTTACAGAAGATACAAAAATATTTTTTCTATGGAGCCATGTGTTAACAGGTAGAGCTTCGGTGTGTAATTTAAAGAAAAATGTTTTCGTGCAAGGAGAAATCTGCATTTTTCGCACCCTTTTTAACACATCATGACCCTTAAAGCCAAAGTATAAAGAACGATACAGTGGTGGCGGAAAAAGCAATGCTACCAAATCCTTGTATAGTATCTTGCGCGAAACAGAATATAAGTACTCATTCGAGAATCGTACTGTCAAAAAACTCACCGAAGCATAAACTTCCTGCATAAATCCTAGTAATTGCGGGCGATCAGTAAAATCTGAAGAAACCACTAAGTCGGGAAGTAGATTCATGAAATTAACTTGTAGGAATGCTCTAATAATCGGATGCGAACAATCACAAAAAAAGAAGAAACGGGCAACTAACTGCCTTACATACAGATGCACTAAGCCGAGCCCCCCTGCACAAACAGGTCTGAATAGGTTATCACGCCGAATCGGTTCAAAATTGGATGACCAAATAAACGTCGCAAATATTCGGTGAAAACGCTGGATGTAATGCCTAGCACAGTGGAGGGCCTGAAGCACATAATAAAGTTTTGTCGCCAAAAACATGTTGCAGGCCTGAGCCCGACCGAATATTGAAAGCCGATAGGGGACAAATGTATTAGCATAAAGCTGGACTACTGGAACGCGCTCTTTCCAGTAATTTGAACTTGACTTAAATGCATGCAGTGGAATGCCTAGATATTTAGGGGGCACACATGACCATTTAATTCCTGCATATAGGGGTGGTGTTGAGCCCCACGAACCAAACCAAAGGCCGGAACTCTTGGAGTGATTCATCTGAGCACCAGAAACAACGCCAAATTCTTGTATGCTGGATATAACTTTTTCTATGCTTGGTTTGTCAGTGCAGAAAAACGCAAGATCATCCGCATATGCAAGCACTTTAACCTCATTTCCAAGGAGAGGGAAGCCATGGATACTACTGTTATGTAAAACACTCTGACAAAGTGGTTCCAAGTAAAGAGCAAAAAGCAGTGGAGACATCGGACAGCCTTGCTTCACACTAGAGTTGATTGGTATGGGGCTTGATAGGTGGCCATTTACAATTAGGCGAGTCGAACAATTTCTATAGCAAAGTTGCACCCCCTTCAGTACTACAGAACCAACGTTCGCTCGTTCCAGAAGAGAAAACAGGAAAGAATGACGAACTCGATCAAATGCTTTTGCGAGGTCGACCTGAAGTAAAGCAACCTGATCATGAGAGCAGGAGCACGATTCGAGGACTGTGCGCGCAATATGTACATTACTTTGTATGGTTCGGCCCCTCAAGCCGCACGTCTGGTGAGGGCCAATGAGAACTGACATTGCGAACTGTAGGCGATTTGATAAAATTTTGGCGAAAATCTTGTAATCCCCATTTGCCAGTGTGATTGGTCTATAGCCTTCCACTGAGCGTAATTTTTCTTCATCAGTACTCTTTGGAATTAGGACTGTGTGGCATTTTGTAAAAGTCTCGGGAAGGGCTTCTAGATCAAAACTTATCGCGAAAACATCTAGAAGGATAGGAGCAAGAACAGTTTTAAAAGCTTTGTAAAATTCAGAGGAAATGCCATCAGGACCAGGCGTTTTTGAGAGAGGTAATTGATCAATTGCCACTTCTACCTCTTGCTGCGTGAAAGAGCTACTGATTACAGAACAATCATCTTCTGATAAAGGGGTCACCAGGGATGTGAAACGCGAGATGTTAGAATTTCTTACAGGAGGAGTGGCACTAAACAACATCGAGTAATAATCCACAAATGCGGACGTAACCTCATTCGTACTCGTAACCAATGTGCCATTACGCATAATTCCCGGAATCAGCTTTGCAGTCGCATGATGACGTTCGTCAAGCAAAGCTTGCCGCGTCGGCCGTTCGCAGTGCAAAGCACGCTTGACACGAGATCGAATTAAGGCACCCCTGTATCGTTCCGCATCATGCCTTTGTAACTCACTTTTGACACTAGCAATTTCGTCCGTATATGATCCAGGGGATTCACATTCTAGCTCATACAGGTTACGCAAGTTTTTGTTAAGTGTCTCCTCCTGATGTTTCCTGTAGAAAGATTTAATTGAGCCAAGTTCAATTGCTATCGCACGTACTTCCTGCTTGAACATTTCCCAAGCGGCGAACAATGGTAGATTTCTGGAAAAACATGATTGAAGCTGTGAGCGCACACGAATGATAAATTCTTGATCATTTACCAGCGATGAGTTTAACTTCCAAAGTTCCCACTGCGGCCTAAACTTTGAATGGTCATTGCCACCGAGCCGGGCTACTACCATGCTATGATCAGAAAACGAAACCGGTATAGTTTCGCAAACAAGCCAGCGGGAAACTAATGTACAAGATGCATAGATCCGGTCTAGACGAGCGTGAGAATGCCCCTGAATGTGGGTGAATGATCTAAAAGCACGGCAGGACGCCCCTGTATCAACCAGTCCCGCATCTTCTGTAACACGGAACAAAAGTTCCCCACTCCTGTCACTGCGTGCGTCTGGACTAGAACGATCTATGGGGTTGCAAACACAGTTGAAGTCACCCATTAGCACAAGATGTCGGTCACAGTCAAGTAAGCTGGCTATGTGTTCAAAGAAACTTATGCGCTGAGTCACAGTATTAAAAGCATAAACATTAATTATCCGCCATGGCTTCCTAAAGAGTAGAAGATCGCAACATATCAACCGACCCTCGGCGTCGATATTATAAGTTAGGCCAGTACAAGGCAGCGTCTTTCGCAGAAACAGAAAACAACCTGCCGACAAGCCCACAACATGCGCAACAATGACATTAAAATCTGCCAAAAAGGGCTGTAGCACCCTCTCGGTTTCCTCCTCTCTCTCTATCTTCGTCTCTTGGACTGCCACAATATCTAGACGCCTGCTGTGCAAAAGTCGGCGAAGTTGCATCTGTCTCTGGCGAGACCTAAGACCCCGTACATTGAGAGTTGCAAGCGCTATCTCTTCAGAGACCGCCATGGTGACAGCACATAGTTTTGCCTACAATTCCATTTGGAAGACGGCGAAGCCGCCTCCGAACCACCGCCAGGCCTCCTCGACCGCGAACGCCGGCACTTCCCTTTGTGCTTCGACGCTCGACCGCGACGACGATGCTTGTTGCCAGCTTGATCATCCTCCTCACTGGACTCGGAGGCACATGATGCACGGCGTTTCAAGACTGGCTCGTCGGCAGCCGCGAGCCCGTCAGCCACAGGAACTTGGCCCTGGTCTGGACGTTGTTGCACAGCAACGGCCACAGGGGTCACAATATCCGCGGTGACATTCGCTGGGTGTTCGGGAACGATTGGTGGATCGTCTGCGGTTGGCTCCTTGTCCGAAGCTTGACGCGACATCTCGTCCAAGGCCTGAGACGCTGAGTTGTTCTCATTACCCTCGGACGCATGAGCAGTATTTTGTTCCTCAGTATCCTGTGGAGTAGCACTTGAGGACTCGGCCACAACGCCGACAGGAAGGTCGCCAGACGCATCAATTATCTCAGACGCGTCCATGATGTGCTTCCGTAATGCTTCGTCAGGAGGCCGGACTCGGTGCCGAAGCTTGTCCGCGTACGTAACTACACACTCCTCTGCTGTGTGGCCGAAACGCCGGCAATCTTCGCAACGCGGCGTACGGCAGTGCCGACGAATGTGTCCTACATGGTTGCAGCGGAGACAGAGAGGTGGTCGGCCAGGTATCAAAACGAGGCTCTGCACTCCACACACAGTTAGCTGATGTGGAACGTCACCAACGCTAACCCCTTCGGCAAGAGTCAAAGTAACATCTCGGCTGAGCGTCTTCATCTGTTCCAATATCGGCAACTTTCCAGTTTTCCCTCGAAATCGAGGT
Organism: Amblyomma maculatum; assembly: GCF_055883805.1. Lineage (NCBI taxonomy): Eukaryota > Metazoa > Arthropoda > Arachnida > Ixodida > Ixodidae > Amblyomma > Amblyomma maculatum. Next base: position 253,513,408 of record NC_139344.1, read on the forward strand.
GACTGCCATAAGCTTGTAGAGCTTCACAAATAAAGGAGTCATCCAAGCGTTCAGGCAGCCAGAGAAGTTTCGTCTTTCTCTCATTCGGTTCTGGATCCACAACAACACAGCGACGGTTCTTAACCAATAAATCTCCACATGAGACTAGTTTTGCTTTAGAGTGCGCCGACTTACATGTAACCATCCAGACATGCGACATTTGAAATTCTACGATAGAGCTTATTTCTTCCAAATCCATCACGTTCCGAAGGGCGTCTCTGAAGTCTTGGGCACGGTAGGGGCGACCGGCGAGGTCAGCATACAGAAAAACAGAATCGACGACAAGCTTACCAGTTGGGAAACGGGGAAGGACAACACGGTAATCATTACTGCTGGCATTAACCTCGGCAGTACCTCGGCCTGAGGCCGATTGAACCTTTGTAGCGGAGAGCATCGTGAAACGCTACCCGCGCCACTCGCCACACCACACCACACCACTTAAGGGCGGCTAGAGGACACAGCTGCACCACCCTGTGTCCTCTAGCCGCCCTTAAGGACGCACGCGAGTAACTTCATTTCATATATAAGCAGAACTTGACTTCATCAACATAGACAGACATTGCAAGGTTACACGAATTAAGAGGAAAACATTATATCTCGTTTGGGAAATATTTGAGTGAGCGTGCCTTCTAGCCACCATAGTATCTGCCACACTTGCTCTGTGGACACCTGAGCCGCGCCTTAAGGAAAGGAGGGAAGGTGGGAGTGAAGGTAGAAGGAGAGAAAGGGGAGCGGTATTGGAAGGCTACGGATTAATTTCGACCACCTGGGGATCTTTAACGTATGCTGACAGCGCACAGTACACGCACGCCACTTCGTTTCTCCTCCATCTAAACGCAGCCGCCGCAGTCGGGTTCGAACCCGGGAACTCCGGCACAGTAGTCGGGCGTCTTACCACTGCACCACCCGGCGGGGCAGGACACATGCATAATATATTAATAATTGGTCTACAGGAACGGAAAGGCGCTGTACCTATGGCGCACATCCTGAAGCCTCGGGTAAATCTCGTGAAATAGTGCATTCCCACTAAAAACAGTGCATACTTGATGAAACACAACGATTTGGGAATACAGCTGACTCTATCGAAATAAACGTTTCATCAAAGAGACGATTACTTCTTATGTACCATCTGTGTAAGGGGCGTTTTGCGCTATGACATGCAGGCAAAGAACTGTGTTGACTGCTTTCGTAATCAGTACATTACTCTCCTGTATTAATATTTAGAGTTTACACGCTGTAGTCACCATCAGGTTTAGCAGGCGGCAGTTGTGGGAACCCTGTATGTCGGAGCCGGCGTAATGTTTGGCGGTTCTAAACTATAAAAGCTCAAACACAAAAAAATTTTCCAAGGCACCGGTCCATCGGCCGCTGTGAGATGAGTAATTCGACCCCTACCTGCCGCTCGAGGTTGTGGTGTGATTTCGACCACTTGGGAATGTTTAACGTGGTGGTAGGACGACGGCTGTAGTTGCGGCGCGCGTCTTACTCTCCCACTTCTTTTTCCTTCTCTATTTTGTCTGCTGTCCGCACCATTGTTGCCCCACCGGGGTGGTGCAGTGGTAAGACGCCAGACTACTGGGCTGGAGTACCCGGGTTCGAACCAGACCTCGGCGGCTGCGTTTAGATGGAGGAGAAACGAAGTGGCGTGCGTGTACTGTGCGCTGTCAGCATACGTTAAAGATCCCCAGGTGGTCGAAATTAATCCGTAGCCTTCCAATACCGCTCCCCTTTCTCTCCTTCTACCTTCACTCCCACCTTCCCTCCTTTCCTTACGGCGCGGTTCAGATGTCCACAGAGCAAGTGTGGCAGATACTGTGGTGGCTAGAAGGCATGCCCACTCAAATATTTCCCAAACGAGATATAATGTTCTCCTCTTAATTGCGTGAAACTTGCAATATCTGTCTATGTTGATGAAGTTAAGTTCTGGATGTTTGCTGCATTTCATTAGCATTCAACATTAGTGTTGTTGACAATATTGCTTTTTTTTCTGATTTATTCTTGTTTTGCTAATAAATAACTTAGGTTCATAACAATTCACTTATAATGCCCTTTCCGGCGCTGTATATACCTTGAATATCGTACGTGTTTTAAAACTGCAGTCCAGTGCTAGTTTGAAATTAATCTCTCCTACAAGCAACAAAATTGTGTCGTTTTTCTTTTCTCTGTGCGTGTGTGTGTGTGTAAAGGAGTAGGGGAATCAATGAAGGGCGCGACATGATTACTCGCAATATAAGATTTTTGAATAGACTCATAGACTCACGCGCTTGTTCAGTCGTCGCAGTGCACACGCCCAATCTCACTGACTTCTCTTTTAGTGAACTCATTAAATAACTCTTCACACCTGACGTTGTTTTAGACGACAAAGGAGTACAGTCGTGCCTCGTTAATATGGACACTTTGGTTTCCGACCAAAACTGTCCATAAAGCGAGTCATCCATAGTAACGAGTCATGAATAAAAACAAAAAGGATTTTATTGAGAAAAGAGAATTGTAATTAACGACTGCTTTTGTACATAACGGTGCACAGTTCAGTTCAGTCGTTCAGTCGTGTCCGACTCTTTCAAAATTTCACAGAACACCGGCACTTTTGAGTGCATTATCTTTGCCATTGTTGTCTTCGAAAAATTGTAGTGCAGTCTGAAGCGACTCGCTTACCATGACACCCGTGATGTTGGGCTTTGTGTTGGTCGAACTTTCGAGCACAAACTCCTCACTGGCCGATGAATCAGCGTCTGATTCTCTACTCACCACCACTTCCAAAATGGCCTCTTCACTGAGCAAAGTAGCCGCCAAGTAGCTGCTTGAGATTCTCCTGAGGCGAGGAAACAGCTGAGCTGTCGATACTAGTCCCTCGCAGCTTGGATTGACTGAAATGGCTTTTGCCGCTTATATTCAGAGATTTCTTCGCGCCTGCGTTCAGCTCTATTCTTTTGCGTTTAACTCCCGCCATGCCAAAAGCCAGACTAAAGTTGAGGGTTACAGGCTCCTGATGCTGTGAACTTTTTTGCCTAGTTAACCTTTCTGCCTTTTCGTTCTTCTGGTTCTTTCTTTTTTTGCCTTGTACTGTTTCTGTAAGGAAGCAAGGGAGTCAAGTTGGCAAGCTGCTATGCAGAGGGTTATCGAACATCCCATCTTCTTGGCGCCGTTTTTATGTGTTCCCATAAAACAAACACTGCAAGCTGAAGTAAAGTTTAGAACAACGGCTAGCCGACTAAGAGCTCAGTCCTTGTCAAGGCCGCATCGTTGACTCAAAGCGATGCCGACATACGGACCGCCAAGTGTGCATAGTTTGGCAGTTCAGCAGCGCAACAGGGACGAAACCCAGGAGCATGAGAGGGAAGCGCGTCCAGGACGGGACGCCCAGTCCCGGTTGCGTGTTCGTACGTCGCCTTTCTTTTGTCGCTCTACTTTGTGAGTGTGTCTTAACTCTCACCGAAAAGCTTTAACTGCTTCATTGCGCTTTGGGAAAGAAAACTTCAGTTCCCACCGCCACTGTAGGCACTTGTCTTTCTTCCTGTCATTTCTTTCTTACGCTTTTACCGGCCTCTCTGTTCACGTTCAGCAGAATTTATTGCAACCACATGTTGCTGTTTTCCCGACTGCGGCGGCACTTACGCTGCACCCAGAAATCTCCTGGTTTCCCCCTTTCGGGGTCTTTCTTACGCTGACCCTCGGTTTGCTGTGTACGTTCTTCTCCGCTCTTGCGCTCCCCCTCCCTTAGGACGGCGACACGCCCGCTTTGGTTCTTTGCAACCCCACAGGACTCGTTCAGGCATCCCGCCGTATCGGCTGTCGCGTAGGTTCGCGGGTGGCGCGCCCTTCTTAACTTCCGTTCGTACTCCTCTGCTTTTTTTGCAAGCACTGTCCATATTAACGAGACAAAAATACATGGGCCCAAGTGGGGCGCGTGCATTCTTCCCCTGTCCATTGTCCGGACAGCGAGTTTCCATATTAACGAGGCATAAATACATTGAAAAGGTTTCGTCCCCAGAAAAACTGTCCATAATTCGGGTCGTCCATATTACCGGGGCACAAGTGTAAATATATATATATTTTACATATTGTACATATACGGGAGTAGGAGAGTGCCGATCCTGAGCTATGTTCCACGCCATACCTCGAAAGTGAGACATTAAGAAAAGCGCTTCTGATTAGGCGACGACGGAGGCCGTTTATGCGTAATTTGTATTCACTATATCTTTTGACGCGAGTAGCCAGACTTGATGCACTGCACGAACAGGCTGCCCAGGCTAGTAGATTTCTGCGTATAATTGAGGCAATCTGCGCAGCGCAGTAGAAAACGTGAAAGCCACTGTGTCTGTGTTACCTTCTGAGGTTAGAGTGCTCCTATGCACTGAAAAGTTGGCTAATTTGTTTGCTTGACAGGATCTATGTCGTGAAAGAACATGCTACAAAACACAGACCAGCGAGTGTTGCAAGAAACAGTGCTCGTGAGCAATTCGACGGCGCTCACACTTGTTTCATAGCATTAACAAATGAATTTCGCATAACACAAGCGCGTTCTCTAAGTTAATGCGTTACTTCGAAGCCAAAGCTGTCGTACTGTTGTTATAATTATACTGTAGACATGTACAGTGCAACGGCAGCACGCAAAAGCTACGTGTGTGCTGGCCGCTCTATGCTTTCGCGCGGCGTGAAGCAGACGACGCGCTCGCCAAAGGACAAGAGTAGTGTTCCTGTATATGCTCCCGCGGGAGCATATACAGGAACACTAGGCAAGAGTAAAGAGTTGACTGCAGCGCCGTTAGTTCTCGCGACCTCCACTTGGGACACTCTCCTCCGCTGGGCGGTATGGGGAGCTGTGAAACTGAGTTTGTTCTAGTAAAGTTGGCGCTGGCATATCTCGTGCAGCTCGATGCCGCTACCATTAATGCTCCTTCCCAGTTCCGCCTCCAAACACTGATTACAAAAGCAGTCTACACAGTTCTTCGCCCGCATGTCATTGCGCAAAACGCGCCTTACACCGATTGTACATAAGAAGCAATTGTCCCTTTGATAAAAGGTTTATTTCGATAGAGTCAACAGTACTCCCAAAGCGTTGTGATTCAGCAAGTACGCGCTGTCTTTAGTGTGAATGCACTATTTCACGAGATTTAACCGAAGATTCAGGATGTGCGCCATATAGTACCGCGCCTTTCCGTTCCTGTAGACCAATTATTAATATATTATTCATGTGTCCTGCCCAGCCGGGGTGGTGCACTGGTGAGACGCCCGACCACTGTGCCGGAGTTCCTGGGTTCGAACCCGACCGCGGCGGCTGCGTTTCGATGGAGGCGAAACGAAGTGACGTCCTCTGTCAGCGCACGTTAAAGATCCCCAGGTGGTCGAAATTAAACCGTAGGCCTCCAATACGGCTCCCTTTCTCTCCTTCTACATTCACCCCCACCTTCCGACCTTTCCTTACGGCGCGGTTTAGGTGTCCACAGAGCAAGTGTGGCTGATACTGCGCTTTGAGAGATACCGTCAAGGTTGTTTGATGTTTTGTAGAAAACGCGTGCGCAGAGCGTGTTTGATTTATATACTCTGATGTATTTTTAGATTCTAAGTGATAATTCATACGCATTTATGAAAACGTCCAGTCTTTCAGCGTACAAAAAGCGCGTTGCGCGCCGAATGAAACCACTCGGACGTGAAAACAGCGTATCAAGCGGAGGTTCCTTTCGTGAACCGTTCTCTTTCAAAATGGCGTCAATACGACGTCAGCAAGACAGCGGGCGCCACCTCATGGCGAGGACGGGAAAGACAGCGGCCAATCAGCGATGGCGCCAGATCGTAGACGTGTCCACCGCGAGCATGTGGCTTTTTCTGGTACCAAATACTTGTACCAAAGTGGTGTTAAGCACCTACTAAATCTAACAATTACATAGTAAGCCAAACTAGTGAATATTAGACTGAAATATTCTTAGAAATTTCCTGTTAACAACTGCCAAGCGATTTTCTTGGCTCATGAGTACCTTTTTCGCCGTTGATAGTGTCGCGCACGCGGCGGCGTCGTCTGCTTCCTCGCTTGATGTGAAGTTTTTGTAAGTTCTGTCTTTCGCACAGAATGGCAAATATCCTAAGAACGAGGTCTACAACGCCCGTAGTATGTAGTCCTAATCACGCTAGCTCTATGACGGAGGAGTTGCTGCCGCCATTGCGAGTACGAACGAGATGCTTGATACCGCGGCACCGCGCCTGCCTATGTAGCGGTGCAGCGTCCGTAGCCTTATCGGCCGCTCAAGCATCGTGAGCATGCGCGAACTACCCGTGAATAGCTGTCAATGTAGGACGCAGCCGATGACATATGGAATCCGACCGCACTCGATCCAGTCAGCCACCGTCTGCCCCCCTTCCGCTGATGTAGTAGGAGGCAAAACCCAGGCCGCACACTTAAGGACGCGAAATATTTTTCTCTACGATTGCCGGACTCAAATGGTCGCACTGCTATTGACCGAGAGCTCCCGATCGCAAAGTAGCGATCGAAGCGCCTAGAGCACCTTTGCTTCTGACGGCAGCCCGGCATGCGCCCCTTCGTCCACACTTCGCTTCGCGATCGGCACACAGGTTTAGCCAGTGTTGCCGCTAAACTTCCTGAGACATGTAGAAGGCGTCGTCTCGTTTTTCTTTCTTTACTGCGCCAGTTTACTAAAGCCGCAAAGCGCTGCCCCCCCCCCCCAAAAAAAAAAAAAAAAAAAACTGAAGAAAAGGATACCACGGCCGTACTCAAGCAGCTCGACGGCTCGACTACGGCCATGAGCCGCTACAGCGAGCGCAGAGCGGTTCCATCTCGAAGCAGACCAACTCGTCACGGTTCCTGCGCCAGCCGACAAAGCAGTTCCTTTCGGAGCGGTGGCCCCACCCCGTGACATAGCGAAAAACGCGGAGCCGCCTCCGGAAGTTTTGGGGGTCACGCCGGACGTGACGCAACAACCAATTAGGAGCGGCGAGGAACCAGTTCCCGAACGGAACCGTCGCAGGATCTGGCCCCAGGTTCCGGCACTGTGAATGTGAAGCACTGCGCCTTGGACGGGCGCAGTGCCGGGGTTGGTCGTTCCATGACTCGATCCAGGGCCCGGGCAGCCACGATAGGAACGCGGCGCTGGACAGGCAGGTTCTCAGGGGAGAGTGCAGGAACACTTCGGTGCGCAGCAGCCTCCTCAGCAAACACGGGGCCACTACACTTTGATCTTAGCCAAAAAGCCGAGATGTTCGGCAATCACATAGATTTCGACGACAGCGCACTTGCCTTGTCAGATGGAAGGAAGGAAGGATGCACTAGGTGCTATCCTCTTGTGAGGGTACAGACCTCAACCTGCGACCATCATCAACCTACGGCAACCCCAGGTAAGGCCTCCCGCACAATAAGGTTTGGGTTTTTTTTTTGTTTCGGGGAGCGGGCTTTTCCCAGCCGAGGCGCTCATGCAATCCGGCCTGTTCCCACCGGGGTGGGGTCGCAGTGTATATGCACCACGTCCGCACAACCCCGGTGGGTCGAAGCCTGACGCGAGCAAGTCTTCTAATATCTCACTTCTAGTTTTCCGTTTTCTTCTTTGAAGATCACCATGGCGTGTCTCTTTGTTTCTAGCCAAAAGGGAACGTAGAGTTTATGAACCCGCTAGCTCATCTATAGTGTTAAAGACGTGATCGCACAGAACACATTTTGCTAAACTAATATAAATTGGATTGTTTATATCGCAGCACATGTGCTTTTCAATCACGGACAAGTTAAAGTTTACGAGTGCAGTGATTTCTAAAAGAGGCACAGGACTTTTAGGCTAAGCTGCCACATATACAAGGCGTGGAAGCCATGTAGTCAGAGCAAGCCCTTGTAGCAACAAACTGACGCGAAATCCCTCCAAGGTGTGCAAAGCAGCGCAATTTGACCTTGCAACCACGAGGAGCGGCTGCGCGTGCGCTTGGCGTGCGAAAGCGCGTGCGCTCGCGTCTCTTGCATCGGTCGCGTGATCGCCAGACCACGTGACTAGGCGTATATATAGCGCTGCAAATGCTCTCGCTTTTCAGAGCAGTGTTAGCTCTCGGCTCTCCGTGGCCGTTTTCGGCGGAGGCTGCTTTGCCACCGGCGTTTTGGTATTTATTATGTGTGCCGTCACGGCACCCGCCAACGTTTCGGTGGCGGCTGTTGCGACGCGCTTCTTTGTGTTTGTTTATTTTTATTTCTCTCGTTACTCCTCTGTCCGCACGGGGCAGTCGCTCAACTGGAGCTAGCTGGCAGACCCATGCATTTTCGTTTCTCGGTTGAAGGCAAAATTTGTGGAGCCACATGACGTAGGCATTTGCAATGCGAAGAGCGAAGCTTATACTCTAATCACTATACGCGTTTGATTTATGCGACTCATCCGCAGTGGAGTAAGTGCACAAGCATTCCAAGGGAGCCGCGCTGCAGCGGTGGCAGTGGCTATATATGCAGCCGTGGGGGAAAACTTATTTTCTTTAATTGTACTGGTCACTCCTAGCAGGAACTCGGTACGGGTCCGCTATTCTTAAGGAGTATTCACTCTTGTTCATTTATCTGACAGCCTGTTACTTACGTGAGCAGCAAGTTTTGTCACGGCATTGTGGCGCTAGCGCGAGGCATCCCCCCCCCCCCCTTTTTTTTTTTCACCCATCATCGGAAGGACGTTCTCGTTGCTGTGTTGAAAATAGCCAGAGTTCTCAAATGCAGCATCGCGCTGGAGATCAGCGCGTCACTTCACTTGTTGCATCCAAGCATTCAATACCGTAGCCGAGAACAGCGACAAGCTGTGTAACGAGCACCGTTGATAAGCCTGAGGGATCTGTCAAGGGGATGTGGCGGTGAGTGCCGTCGTGAAAAGAGTGTGCGAACCATACACAGCGCAGGTATTCGTAGAAGCGTGGTGCAAAGATAATGGAATGATTAACGGGCGAAACGAATTCTGGTTAAACCTGATGCTTAATCCTCTGTCGCTTCTCTAGAAAAGACCAAGTTGTGAATGTAAATACTGAAATAGACAAAATGCTGCCCTGAGATTTCGCACATTCGATTACAGGGGAGTGTGCTTAATACGCGGTGTTTTATGAGAAAAAAAAAAGTTGAGCTTTTTAACGCTGCTGAGCCGAATGAGGAGGAGGAGGAGAAATACATTTAATTACACGAAAAGAGTATATAAATGAAGATGGATTGGATCAACCCTTAAGGGGCTGGTCCTTTTGTCCCTGGGACACCATGGGTGGGAAAAAAAATAGCAAACTGGCCTCGAAGGGCTGGGCGTGTGGCGTGAACGCACAAAGCATGAATACTGCAGGCGCGTCTCTCCCCAACCACGTAGGAGGATTGTAAGAAGTGAATGAGGAGTTCAACTTCGAGAGAGACATGGTAGTGTTTTTGTGAACTATACTTTTAAAAGAATTTTTGTTTTCCATATTATTCTACAAAACTAAAGTACATTTTTTTTTTACACTTACTGGTCTGACAAGCCCTCAGTCATGTACATACACTGAATATATATCTCATACAGGTTCTTTGCAACAATAAACTTGTGTAGCCTTCTTACTGTATGTATTGGAACGAATCTTGACAATTCATAAGACAGCGTTTAAAAAGCTGCTAGCTCATCTATAGTGCCCAAGACGTGATCTCGCAGAAGAGAGAGAGAAAACCTTTATTATACGCAGGAATTCAGGGCGAGCAGGCCCCTGGGTCCCCACCCGACCCCACTGAAATTCAAGTGGTTATGTCCCTTAGGATCATAACACTGGCAGCCCGGCCGGTGGCGATGGTCTGCACGGCCGGGTCCCCCGAACGCATAAGGGTCTCCCAGTCCTCCCAGGTCTTCAGTTGCCCTAGGCCCCACGGGGGAGGGTCCCCCGGGCAGAGGGAGAGGATGTGGAGGGAAGAAGCAAAGAATTCTTTTTGATTTATCGGAAGGGAAAGGCGCGGTAACTGTCTCACTTGTTTTCTGTGGATACCTTAAACGCGCCGTAAGGGAAGGGAGGAAGGTGGGAGTGAAAGTGGAAAGAGAGAAAGAGGAGCCGTAGTGGAAGGCTACGGAGTAATTTCGACTAAAACCCCTCAATAAACTAAAAGTAGCGCCATCTCCTCTCTCCTCCTCCGGCGGCGCCGCTCCTCCTCTCGCATTTCGACCGTGGCTCCACCTACGGGGTGCGCGACTAGCCACGGCCGGTCTCGAGGGAGAGCGCGTTTAAGAAAGAGCGCGCGCTCTCTCCCTCGAGACCGGCCGTGGACTAGCGCGCGCTCTCCGGAGCAGGCGCCCTTCACAGCCGTCTCGACCAGCGCCGCGCGCGCGCCGATCGAGGCGGCCGTGCGCCGGGTCTCACCAGAGCCTTGCATTTTGTCGCAACGTGTTCAGGTTAAAATATTACTGCTGAAACATAATTACCGAATGTTGACAGGGATTTCTCGCCAGAATAGTTTCAGCTGTGAGTGTCATACACCACATATACGCGATTTCGGCGTTGGTTCAACTCGCCGTCATCTCCGTGTGTCCGTAGTTCGTCACATTTGGCCACTCAGCGGCATGCTTTATAAAATTTGTAACTAGGCGGCGGACAGGAACAATTTTGGAACGGTCTGTGTATGGTTTTTTCGCAGCGTTGACTGGATTGCGAGCTGCCGGTAAACTTGAGAAGTGTGGCAGCAGCTGTCTTCCATGTATTTTCAACTTCAGCTGCAGATCAAATTAACTATAGGCGGCGGAAGCTGCAGTCTGTGTGGAGTCTTTGTAGCTTTGATTGACTTGTGAGCTACCGGTAAACTTGGGGAGAGAGGTAGCAGTTATTTTTTTTTATATTTGGCGTTGAGACGGTGCCGTGTTCAGCTGCCATGGTGTGTCACCATACGTACATGATTTTGGCGTCGATTTAACTCGCCTTCACCTCCTTGAGTCCGTCAGCCGTTGACAAAAGTGCGCAACATGCTTGAAAAAAAAATTAACTAGGCTGCGGAAGCTGCAGTCTGTGTGGTTTCTTTGCAGGTTGGACTGAATTGTAAGCTACCGTGAAACTTGAGAAGCGTGGTAGCAGTTTTTTTTTATATTTTGCGCTGAAACGGTTCCGTTTTCAACTGTCAGTGCGTGACACAATTTGTACGCGATGTATGCGTTGGTTGAACTCGCCTTCACCACCGTGCTTCTATCAGCCGCCGGCCAAAGAGCGCAACATGCTTGAAAAAAAAAATTAAATAGCCAGCGGGAACGATTTAGCAGCAGTCCGCGTGGCAACAAAACACACGGCGATATGTGCCGCGCGCGCGCCGCCCGCCCCGCTGGAAAGGAGGAAGCTGCACGCCCAGCAAAAAAAAAAAAGCGCGCGCGCGCACGTGACGGCGCTCGGCCAATGAGAGGGTCGAACGACGAAGGAGAGCGCAGGAGAGGAGGCGGGCGGCAAACTTCACATGTTGGCGCTACTTTTAGTTTATTGAGGGGCTTTAATTTCGACCACCTGGGGATCTTTAACGTGCGCTGACATCGCACAGCACACGGACGTCTTTTCTTTTCGCCTCCACCGAAACGCAGCCGCCAAGGTCGGGTTCGAATCCAGGTACTCCGGCACACAGGGGGTTTACATGAGACCGACAAAGTCGGGTCGGGGAGGTCTGTCGGGCTAAAAACCGGCTATCGGGCTCATGTATACGCTAGGGGGTCGAGCTAAAGGACCGTCGGGTCGGATCCCGCCAGCCCGACTGCAGGGGGTGGGTTGGCTCGACCCTACCCGATGGGCGAGGGGCATGTATACTCTGACGCGTCGGGCAGGCACCTCCTCTCTTGCCTCCTTGCTGGTCGGGGACGGGACCGTGAGCTGTTCGTCTGAGCATTCCTCCTTTTCCTCCTCTCCTGCCTGCGCCTGGTTCTTTTGCTCGACGCACGGTGTAGCAGCGATCTTTGCCCGACAGAAACGAGCTCATGTAAACCCGGACGGGTCGGGCTGGCTCAGCTCGACAACCGGCTCCCCCCTACCCGACCCGCTTGCGTCGGTAAGACCGTTTACAGAGAGTAGTTCCACTCCTTCCTAGTAGGTGGCACCACTAGGACGGCCGTCATTGCTGGCCTTCGGAACGCATCGACGCGCAGTGCGGACTGCAGCGCTGTGCGTCTTGTGTAAGAATGCCGGCAGACTTTTAAACACTGCTGCTTTGATGCAGATGTCATCTTTATTGTATAAGTATTGTGCGAGGAAGTAGAGCTAATGATCCTGTTGTTTACTGCGGAAGAACAGACTGTGTTTTCTACACAAGGTGCACATAATGGCATCTCGGAGGTGTATCACAAGTTCATGTTTCTTTCTGGGACAAGAAAGCGCCTGTGAGTTGTAGAAAAAGGCTATGCCTCACACACCAGCTCATTTTAGCACCGGCAGTAGCCATGAGAATGCAAAAACGACCCTGGCGTTTTCTGAGGAGTTGTATAACGCGTCTTTGCACTGCTGCCACGTTATTTTTGCAGGGCTTTAAGAAGTACCTTGATGTGGCTGTTAATGTCTACGCATTTATAAGAATTGATTGTGCAGAGGGGCAAAGTCAGTGTGGGCATGTCAGTGAATCCGCTTACTTTAATTATAGTGCTGTTCCCAAGAATGCGTGATCGAATCCTGGCCTCTTGGCGGCTGCTTTTCGATGGAGGCGGAAAGCCAGACGCCCGCGTGTTGTGCAATGTCAGTGCACGATAAAGAACCCCACGGGGTGGGAAAACTGTCAGTGAATCTGCTTACTTTGATTATGCACTGTTACCAAGGATGCCGGATCGAATTCCGGCCTCGGCGGCTGTTTTTAGATGGAGGCGAAAAGCCATGCGCCCATTTGCTGTGCAATGTCAGCACACGTTAAATAACCCTAGGGGGTGGCAATTTCTGGAGTCCTCGACTCATAGCCTGAGTCACTTTGGGACGTTAAACCCTAAAAACCAAACCAAACTGTAATTAGATAAGCACTGCTGCAATACATATGTAATAACTGCCGATTTTATGAAGATAACTCACGGGTCAATGAGGAAATTTACCATGATAAGATTTTTTATATCCCTGCTTGCTGGGACTACCTACTGTGGGTTCTGAATTCCGGTGCAGTTTACAGTCACTTTCGCCCGAGCGCAGGTGAACGCCGCTGACCACCTGATGCGGCCTTCGAGCAGCGTAATAGTCTTTTGAAACCAGAACATTTACAGGAGGCAAAAATTATATCTTATAAATTGTCGGGGATTACACGCGCGTCCATATTGAGCAGTAAATATTGTGTACAATGCTAAATGGTGAACATTCATAATGCATTCTAAAACAGCGCAAAAGAACAGGGACGAGAGAACGAAACGTACAACACGAGCGCTGACTTACAACCTGTTTAGAATGTATACATACCAACTCGCCCAGGCTTCTATTTTGGCAGAATTCATAATGCGTCTCAGCCAGCACGGTCTAAACTTGCGTTCGCCTTTGCAAGAAAATTTAAAGAAAATACTTTTGAGGGAATAATCAGTTTGCAATCTATTCAGTTTTACAGAGAACCATGTTTCCCACAAAGAACGCTAGAGAGGGATAAAAAAAAAAACGAGCCGACGGCTCGCGGGTTTGCGGACACGTTCTAGGCAATGTAGAGAGTTAGGAGGGCGCAATAAATGAACTACGTGGTTAAATGAAATATTGTTTAGCACCTACAAACACTATGAGCATTCACATAAAGTTTTTTGGCTGTCTATAAGCTCGTTGTCCCCAGCGATAGCGGGTGCGCCGCACCGTGCAGCCGATTACCAACGCGCCAGAAGCCGTCAAACCAGAAGGCCCAAAGGCCGGCGATGGCGGAAGGGTCACATGATCAAATATGGCAGCGCCCATGCGCTCGCGCTGTAAAGGGTCGTCTTACCACTGCACCACCCTGGCGGGGAAGGGTTCTGGGCAAAGGGTACAAGCAGGGAAAGGGTAAGGAGTGAAGGAAGAGTGTGTTTGCAGTCTGCGCCGTAGTGTTGCGTGTTTATTGTCTAGGGAGGGTGGGGGTAGAGCTGGCTCGAGGCTCTGTAGGCCTGCGTCAGCTCGCTGAACGAGTGCTTGCGCTCCTTCGTAAATCCCGGATTAGAGGCCACCTGAGCTCGGTTTAAAGAACCTCGAGCTAAAGGTTGACTGCCTCGTTTCCGGGATTCCCGGAGTGCGCAGGCACCCATATCAGTTCCACATGGCGGGGCTGGGGTGCATCGGGCGAGCCCAGTATGCTAAAAGCAGGGACATGGACCCGGCCTCGTGCAAAATTTAGAATTGCTGTTTTTGAATCAGTTAAAATGTACTGGCCTTCCGTGCGTGTGGGTTATGGCTAATGCAATGGCAGCCTCCTCCGTATACCTTCTGGGGAGGTGTCTTGGGGGAGAGGTAATGTGATGAGAGGGGATGAGGAGGAATCCACCACGGCTGCGGTCGCTTCATTACCGTGCATGCAGCGTCCACCCATACGGCGTCCGACTCACCGCCATATAATATCGGTGGAGCACCTTTGCACGGGCTCTGCGGCATTGATCATGGTAGGATGGATGCATATTTTTCGGAAGTGGCTTGATAAGTAGTCCTTGGTGGATGTGTCGAGGGATGGAGAGAAGGGTTGGGTCGTTAGCCGGTATCCTGATTCCAAGGGAGTCTAGGATATACCGTTCAGTGGATGTTTGCGTGAGTCTGATGTGTGCGTCGCGCTTCCAGACGAACCCCCACGTCTAGGAAACGAGCCGCCCAAGCGGCTTTACTTTTTTTTTTTTTTTTTTGTGAACGTCTTGTACCACGCCCCGACATCATGTTGCATGGCGGAAGTAAATAAAAAAATAAAAAAAGAAACATACACGGGCTGGCGGTTTGCACGAGCCGCGTGAGGCAGTAATGATGCCGTCGAGACATAGTTCATTTTCTAATTGAGAGAAGAAGAAAAACGCAAAACAACAGGCACGACGTCATTGCGTTCTGGAAACATCGATCATAGCTAAGCTATAGTAGATGGTAAGTATTAAAATGAATGAATATATCGGTTGCGTCGCGATACATGCATGCGGTGAGCAAGTCGTAAGCAAACATTTGGGAGGCTTTATATTCCGATGTCCGTGCACGCGCTGCTTGGTCTGCGCTGTATTGAAAGAAAAAAAAATAAGACTATGAAAACCGCGCAGAAAGCGCAGACCGACGGGGAAAACGGAAATACACAAAAAAATACTTAGCTAACATATATGCCCGTTGATGAACTTGCGCGCACCCGATTCAAAATAACTGTATGCCTCCAGGGACTTGTATGCCCGGACGGTCTCCGCAGTGAAGCGACTCGGAGAAAAAATCAAATACACTACAATGTTTGTCAAGCCCAATAGTGCAAAGCACCCGCGTCAGTCTGGAGGACTTTTCAATGCGGACAGAGAGGTACACTAGATCACATAATCTGGCAATGCCCCTTTTCGCCTGGGGGAGTGGCCAACATTCATGACACGGAAGCTTGGGAATCCCTTCTCCAAAGCGAAACCCTTGAGACCCAAAAAGAAGTACGTCCGCATGGCGGCTGAGGCCGCGAACAATCAATGTATCCTTGCGCGCTTCTAGTCGCGGAGTCCCAGCCCCCTATTCGGGTCTGCGTACCTGGGTGGGGGTTTATCAAGCTAACTTGCCCATGCGGCAGCACATCAGACTGTAAACAAAACTGTGCGATTCGCTATACCAAGCAGGTGGTCGAAATTTCCAGAGTCCTCCACTACGGCGTCTCTCATAGCCTGAGTTGCTTTGGGACGTTAAACCCCACAAACCAAACCAAACTTTCTTTTTGGGGGTGTCCGATCGATTCACAACGCAGCTGATTATTCGGGGAGTTATAAAACTAGATTGCCTTCGAAATGACGCAGCATACTTTGTCGCACATTTCTTCAAAGTGCTAGCCAACGACCGGCCACTACTTCTGGTGCTCTGCGAAACGAGAAAAATGTTGCGGTAAGTTGTGTTTACATGCGTTTCTACGTGTTGCCCTCCCAACTCGCACCCCCGTACGTTTCGCGGTGTTTAAAAATATGTTTCTCTATGGCGAGCGCCTCCTTTGTTTGTAAGCATGGTGTTGGTCTATTGG
Organism: Amblyomma maculatum; assembly: GCF_055883805.1. Classification (NCBI taxonomy): domain Eukaryota; kingdom Metazoa; phylum Arthropoda; class Arachnida; order Ixodida; family Ixodidae; genus Amblyomma; species Amblyomma maculatum. The sequence goes on from NC_139344.1 coordinate 253,529,510, forward strand.
CCTTCAGAGACATATTGCAGCCACCCTCTTTCCATCCAGTAAAAAAAAAAAAAAAAAATAAAAATAGAAAAGTAAAAAAGTTAAAAATAAAGTGAAAGAACACGCAGGAGTGTCCTATTGCGCTTCCATCGAGCGGCCGAGACCTGACATAAAGTGCATGTTGTGCTCCTCCTTTACAGCTTAGTTTTTTACTGATTAGTTTCTAATAATTTGCGCTTTGGGTCAACGTTGCGCACGTAAAATCCTTTCTTGCCTATCTATTTCGTCTCAAAATCAGCGCCACTACCGTTTACGATATGGAGTTTCCTACAACTGCAGGGCGATTTTTTTAATCTACACCAGCTACACTAGTGCAGCAAAAATTCATTGTAGGTATGAGTGTATTAGCTCTACAGTAGGTATAGGACATTTTCTACACTGGTGTAGGTTAAACAAATGGCCCTTCTGCATGGAGGAAGGAAGTTCTTTCCTTCTTCCATGCCCTTCTGAGAGAGGAGTCAATTGGGCGAGACGAGACAAAGGTCCGTTCGATTCAGCTGCACTCTTTGCACCAGTTCCGTAAAGTTCTGCGGCGGTGCCGTAAGCGTGCAGCGCCAGTTCCAGCAGTTCAGGTGCAGCATCGGCACCAGCTGCTTCCAAACAAATGCTAGAGTGCAGGCCGGGCCGTCTGCTAGCATTGGCGTAGCCAACAAGCTGCGGTGGGCGGTGTGCAACTCGCGTCAGCCGACGCCAACGTTCCGGTTAACTTGATGAATTTTCAAACAGCACATGACAACGAAGTTTTGACATTATCCAGCCGCGTACTCACAAGAAGCAGAAACACGCATGCGGTGTGATGCATGCTGATATACTTCAATCATGACCATGTGCGCTTCGATCGCCGGCTGCCGCAAAAGGTATATATATATATGTAAATGCACACACACACACACACATGTGTGTGTGTGTGTGTGTGTGTGCATTTACATATATATATATATACCTTTTGCGGCAGCCGGCGATCGAAGCGCACATGGTCATGATTGAAGTATATCAGCATGCATCACACCGCATGCGTGTTTCTGCTTCTTGTGAGTACGCGGCTGGATAATGTCAAAACTTCGTTGTCATGTGCTGTTTGAAAATTCATCAAGTTAACCGGAACGTTGGCGTCGGCTGACGCGAGTTGCACACCGCCCACCGCAGCTTGTTATATATATATATATATATATATATATATATATATATATATATATATATATATATATATATATATATATATGTGTGTGTGTGTGTGTGTGTGTGTGTGTGTGTGTGTGTGTGTGTGTGTGTGTGTGTGTGTGTGTGTGTGTGTGTGTGTGTGTGTGTGTGTGTGTGTGTGTGTGTGTGTGTGTGTGTGTGTGTGTGTGTGTGTGTGTGTGTGTGTGTGTGTGTGTGTGTGTGTGTGTGTGTGTGTGTGTGTGTGTGTGTGTGTGTGTGTGTGTGTGTGTGTGTGTGTGTGTGTGTGTGTGTGTGTGTGTGTGTGTGTGTGTGTGTGTGTGTGTGTGTGTGTGTGTGTGTGTGTGTGTGTGTGTGTGTGTGTGTGTGTGTGTGTGTGTGTGTGTGTGTGTGTGTGTGTGTGTGTGTGTGTGTGTGTGTGTGTGTGTGTGTGTGTGTGTGTGTGTGTGTGTGTGTGTGTGTGTGTGTGTGCATTTACACAAGACGTACTTAATGTGATGTGCTATTTGTTGCAAGCTCTCCAAGAGAAGGGAGTTCCAATTCACCTCATCTGTCTCCTCAGGAATTAACCTGTATGAAGGGCAAGGGGCCACAGTCAGAACTGGGCATGGTCTTACTGATTGGTTTCCGATTGAGAAAGGAGTGAGACAAGGCTGCATACTGTCGCCCTGCCTAATTAACCTATATGCAGAGTGCATCATGAGGAAGGCCGGTCTGGACGAGTCTTCTGCTGGAGTGAAGGATTGCTGGAAAACGTATCAACAACCTCAGATATGCGGACGATACCACTTTAATGGCAGAAAGTGCAGTGGAACCCGAGAGACTTCTGATGCGCGTACAAGAAGAGAGTGAGAAGTTTGGGCTTAAACTGAACATTAAAAAGACAAATATCATGGCGTCTTGCCCTATCAAGTCCTGGAGCATCAAGGGACAAGAAGTGAAAGCTGTGACAGATATTTTCTCTTCTTGGGCTCCAAGATTACCCCGGAAGGAGACTGCAGCCATGAAATTAGGAGACGCCTGCTTCTGGGAAAGAGAGCCATGGCTATCCTTGACCGCCTATAGTAAAGAGCAGAAACATTACACTGCCAACCAAGATCCGTACAACTCGTGCTATGGTCTTTCCAGTTGTGATGTATGGATGCGAGAGTTGGACTGTGAAGAAGGATGACTGCCGAAGAATTGACGCGTTTGAATTGTGGTGCTGGCGGAGACTCTTGAGAGTTCCTTGGACGGCCAGAAGATCAAATCAGTCGATATTGTCGACCAATAAACCCTGACCATTGGAGGGTCAAATTCTAAAGTTAAAGCTCAGCTACTTTGGTCATCTGATGAGAAGGGAGGAGTCGCTGGAGAAAGATTTGATGTTGGGAAAGGCTGAGGGTCACCGGAGAAGGGGTAGGCTGCAGCGAACGCGATGGATAGATGGCACCCTCGAAGCGCTGCAGATGAAGTTATGTGATGTTAGGAAGATAGTGAGAGACCGGAAAGCGTGGCGTGATATGGTCCATAGGGTCACGAAGATGTCGGACACGACTGAACTGAGCTATTTGAAGATCTTCATGTTTGGGATATGTTAGCGCCGTTGATCTGAGCGGCATATACACAGGCGATAGGACTCATTCATTCATGAATATGCGATGCATATACATGGACAAAAACCGACCGCATGTGGTCGACTAAGCGCCAACATGCCGAATAAGATCAATTTTCAAATAGCATATCGCAATGCAGCATTGATACGAACCAGCCTCGATATATGTGTATGCGCAACATGCGGCAGATGGCATGAAGCGAACAAACTTCGATCACGATTGAAGTAAGCATGAACCATAACGCATGCACGTGCTTACTTGTTAGACATGGTTTGAAGTAGGCGTCGTCGTTTCTTTGGCGAACATGGGTACCGTTCTCGTCGACGAGTGGAATCACAACTGTTTATCACATCACGCAAGCCGTCGTCGCGCAAGCTGTCGTCTGCTTTCATGCGGCTGCACTGGCTGCACCATTCTGGCACTGACCGCTGAGGAGGTGCAGAGGTTTGCTGAACTTTTCGTGAACTCGACCTGCATGACGTTTTTGAAACGAACGGCATGGTGTAGAGGGCGCCATGTTGAATCGCCGGAACGAATGGCGAAGTGCAGCACCATGTGAACCAGTTCACGTAGTGCAGGTGAAACGAACAGACGTCTAAAACCCCACATGAATAGTTTTTTCGGCTAAACTTTCGTCCTTAGATTTCCCCAAACGACACGACACCCAAACCGCCGCCGCAGCACTACATTGACCTTGGCAGCACCCCGGTCCCCCACCCACAGCAGGATGGGTGATGAGCGGTGGCCCGCCGTGCCCCCAACTAGGGACATTCCTACCTAGGGATTGCTAGGGATTCAGGGCGGCTGTCGTGCAACATAGTGAGTTTTAGCCGCTCCCAGTCTACGTTGAATGAGTGGCTTGCGACGCAGCGTGGCGTGCTAGAAGTACTAGAAGTAAATACGCCTCCCGGGCAGGTGGCGTGCTGGCGTGCTCCCGGATTCAGGGCGGACATGTACCAAAAGATTGGAAATTAAGCAGGATGAGACTAATATACAAAGGCAAGGGAAGCAGAGATAACATAAAGTCCTATCGGCCAATCACAGTTACATCAGTTATATACAGGGTAGCAATGCAGTTAGTAAAAGTAATGATGGAGGAATGGGCAGAAGGAGGGAATATCCTCGGAGAACTACAAAATGGTTCCCGCAAGGACAGAAGACTAGAGGGTAATTTATTTGTGGTTACCCAGTGTATAGAAACAGCAGCAGCAAGTCAGAGACCATTATGGATAGCGTTTTTAGATATTAAAGGGGCATATGACAGTGTAGATCAGAAAAAACTGTGGGACCAGTTGAAGGAATATGGCCTGAATAAAAACCTGGTTCAGTTCATACAAGAAGTTGTGGGATTCGGGCTTGCTGCGGCTGCCCTTTGCGCGGCCGCCGCCCGCTTCCCAGTTGTTCTCCCCGTTCCCTTTCTCCCGCCTGAGGCGGCGGAGAGGGGCTCGAGCGACTTGTCACTGTCGTTCGGGCCACAGCTCCGCCCTGGCGTCCCAGTGACTGTTCTCATTGGCGCCTTTTGGCGGGAACACGGCACCGCTTCGACAGCCGCGCTCGCGCGACTGTCCGAGCGGAGCCCAGAGAGAGACCCCTCCGAGACATCGCAAGGTGCGTACGCTACTGTTCTTGTCTGCCGGCCTTTGTCCGCGCAGACCAGTGTGTACTCGAGTTCGTCTGCTCCGGGTCTTACCTGAGAGCGAAGCTCGAGCCTGTCGATCGTGATCCAACGATCCGCGACAGGCGTACCTTGCGGTGGTTGCCCACACTCTCTCAAAGGAACCCTTTGGTCACTGCGAGAGAGATCACAGCACGCCCTTGCGTGCTTGCGGCGCGCACTCCGTGTCACTTCGTGCGCGCAGGGGAGCCTAGCTCCTCGCGCGCTCCCTTGACACGGTGACTGCGTATGTGTGTGTATGTGCGTTTGTAAATATGTGTATGTGTGTGTGTGTGTGTGTGTGTGTGTGTGTGCCGCTGGAGGATGGCGTTTCAATAAACGTCTCCTTTGTGAACTTGGAGGTTGGTGTCCTTGCAGCGAAGTGCTCTCCTCCCGGTGGAGGTTGAGTGCGCGCTGCAGTGTTCCAGTGCGCGCGCGGTGACGGCTGATCGGGGCTTCGGCTCGCGCGACGCTCGAACCCGCGGTGGTTGGTGGCCTATGTCCACGTAGAAACCACAAAGTGTATGCAGATAATGAGGCAGTGATAGTATGGGAGACGGAAACAACAAAACCAGCAAAAATAAAAAGGGGGCTTAGGCAAGGGTGCCCACTGTCACCGCTGCTTTTCATGATATACATGAGCCAAATGGAAAGGCGCCTGGAGGAAAGTAATATGGGATTCGATGCAAGCTATATGCAGGGAGGACAGAAAGTAACACAAGTTCTACCAGGATTGATGTACGCGGATGACATTGTACTGCTGGCAGATAAGATTGCTTAAGATCTGTGGAGAAGAGGGCGAAAAGCTGGGACTGCAATTTAGCAGCGAAAAATCAGGAATAATGGTATTTAATGATGAAAGGAGGGATGTGCTGGAAATACAAGGCACCAAGGTTGAACATGTGGAGAGCTATAAATACCTGGGCATATGGATCAATGAAGGAAAAAATTACCTAGAAAAGCATTAAAGAATTAGGATAGACAAAGGGAAAAGGAGTTCGGATATTATGAAACACAGGGCCCTCTGGAATTATAACAGGTATGAGGTTGTTAGAGGGGTATGGATGTTATGGTACCAGGATTCACTTTTGGAAATGCAGTCCTGTGCATGAAATCAGGAGTACAGGCCTTGAAATCAGACAGAGAAAGGTAGGTACATTGGCATTGGGAGCACATGGCAACACACCTAATGAAGGAGTCCAGGGAGATATGGGCTGGGCATCATTTGAGGTTAGAGAGGCAATTAGCAAACTAAAATATGATCAGAGATTAACCGAAATGGAGGAATCAAGGTGGGCACGAAAAATGTACAAGCACCTCTTCATGAAAAGCCTGAATACGAACCCGAAAGCTCAGATTTAAGTACCTAGAGTTTGGAGATGCACCGCAGCAAAACAGCAGCATTGAAAAGCAGGTAAAGGAGGCAGAAAGGAAAATGTGGGAGGAAAGAATGCACGGAAAATCAGCATTGGGTATGTATAGAACTCGAAAACAGGATATAAAGAAGGCCGAGGCTAGAGTCACGCCCGTGGCAGCAGCCGACACCACACACGTTTCACCTGCTGCCACGCACGGAAATACGTCACACTCACGTGACCCGTGCATGATGACGTCAGTGGATGCACGCTTCCGTTAAAATGGCGCTCTGCAATAGCCGAATGGCGTTTCATCTGTGTGAAATTTGCTCGTTGTCATGGCTTTAAAGTCGTTAATTTTGTTGCGGCGGTGTTAATGATTGCTATTGGTACGCATGAGCTATTTTGTGTTGTGAGTTGTGCGGTAAAGGCGAAGTGCTGCACGCGCGCAGCGAGAAAAAGTCAATTGCTGCGTTCCTGTCTCGTGTAAGATACTACATATTTTGGCGACGAGGATGTTAGCTTAATCCAAGACCTCGGCGTAGACTGCTGACCGTCCATCATGAGCTTTTCAGGTCTTCAGCCGCCTCCGCCCTTCCGTGGGAGTAATGGAGGCTGGCGTTCCACAACTACATGCTGGCGTCTGGTGCCTCCACTAGATACCTCCACACTTCTGCTAACCGGAGAGGGCTATCCTGCCAGCGAATTTTCTACACATTGTCGCCGTCGTCCCGTTCAGCGCCTACCGCTGCTGCCTCACACTCCGGTGACGATGCTATCTTTATACTGGCGACGCATTACAAATCTTCTGTAAATGTGATCGCCGCACGCCACCGTTTTCACTGCAGAGTACAAACTGCCGGAGAGATAGCATATGAGTACATCGCTGCCCTTCGCAGCCTTGTCGGCGACTGCGATTTTGGGAGCTTCGCGGACATCATCAGGGACCAGCTGGTGAAGACCATTAGTCACTATTTTAGTGAACGCCATCTCCTTCTTGACACTGTCGCGCTAGACAGTGCCAGCAAGCTTCCTGTGGAGCAAAGGAGCTGTCAGAAGAGGTCGCACCAGTACAGCCCGTGGGATGCGAGTGCACATCAGAACGGGTCCTTCAGGTCCCTTGCATCAAATGCAGTTGCCACCTATGTAAATCTTCATCTGCACTTCCGGAGTGTTCGTGCTATCGCTGCGGTTCTCCTGCCCACTTGGCGAACGACTCCACATGGCAAGCTCGCAAACGAAAGTGTCGTCGGTGCGGCGAAGTGGGCTATTTGGAATCTGTGTGCAAGTTGTCTGATCGTTCCAGTGAAGTGCAGAAAGTCGAAGATGATTCTTCCAGCAGTGCTGCTATTGTTCAGGTCTCTACTGTTCCTCTGCAACCTGTTGCTTTGCCAGGCAAGCTTTGGGATAAGCCTGCTATTGACATCGTGGGGCGTTTCGACCAAGCTCCTAGTAACTGTCGCTTTGCAATAACACTCATTGACTATTACAGTAAATGGCCAGAGGCTTCTTTTACAACTGCCACAGTTCAAGAATTGCTTCTAGGTACATTTGTTCACGAGGATTACCCTGAGGAAATAGTGTCGGATCACGGACCACAATTCTCATCTTCGGGGCATACGTAACTGCTACTCCTCAGTTTATGACCCTTAACCCAATGGACTTGCAGGACAGTTTAATAGGGTTTTCAGGGCATATGTTCAGATGGCTCTTTGCGAGCAACGTGACCTATGTCCGCTATTATAACTCTGTGTCTACCACTGTGCGCCACATTCCACGACAGGAATCGCACTAGCCATCCTAGTTCATGGCCTTGCATAAGACTTAACCTTGTGTGCCTGCCCGGATCAGTGCTTCTCGACTGATCGTACAAGAGCGCTGAAGCTCTATTGCCAGTGGCTAGAGCAGAAGCAAGCCAAATATAAGCTTTATGCAGACCAGCGGAGTGGAGCCAAGCACTATGACTTTCAGATTGGCGACTATGTGCGAGTTTGCAAGCAGATTGTGCGAGGCAAGCTGGCTGCTCGGTTTCAGAGCCTCGAAGAGTTGTGGAGCGAATTGAACCAGTCTCACACCTGCTGGATGATGGGCGAGTGTGGCACTCGTCAAAATTATGAGCTGTTAGAAAAGCAGTTGTTCAGCGCCAACCTCCGCCTTCGGCTCTGATGGCTCTCCCCGCTAACATTTTGTTGCCCACTGACTGCACCCGAGTGTCGACCAGTCCACGTACCAGAAACGCAGACCAGAGTCCAACCTCGCATAACCCCAATAATGCAGATGTTAGCCCGGGCACTTCCTCATTCCTGGCTTTGCCCGACACAGAACCGACAGACACCCCTCAACCAAAGTGTGCCTCAACAGCAGCAACTACTACTCCTCTTCCTTCTCTCCGCAGAAGTAAATGTGAAAAGAAGCTTCCCGCAAGGTTTAAAAGACTGTGATGTATTAGAGGATATTAGCAAGGTTTTTTTTTTTTTTTAAGTGCGGTGGAAATATGATAAAGACGGTGTTGTTGCACATGTGTACGCAAGAAAACGAAGTGAAATACAGAACGGCTGGAGAGTAGTCAATTGCTGCGTTGCTGTCTTGTCTACGCTACAAGTTGCATTATGTTTCTTTGGTTCGAACCCGGGTGCTCCAGAACAGTACTAGTTGGTTATGTAAAGTATTGCTCAATTCAGGTATAGGCATTTGGTAGGAATGAGCCAGTCTTTTGCATATATTACATAGCCCTTCTGGCCTTTTGTGCATATCGTGCGCGCAAGATAAAGGGATGTTCCTTACTTTTGCTCACCTTCAAATAGTGTGTCGTGTGGTGGCTGCATGGTGACTAGGACAGTGAATTATGTTGACCAATATTTTTCATGTCGCAGTCACGATTTTGTACGAGCAGACAGAAATAGCTAAAGATGTTTGCACGGGGCAAATGACATCTATGTTCTCATTTACCAACTCACTTGACCGGTTAGGTTACGGCATTGTCAAGAGCAAGCCTTTGGCGTAAATTGCTTTCTTCACCATTCTCCTGTGAGACCAGAACAAGTACACAGCTAATGTAAGCCAGACCACTCAACTTCTACACACAAACGATCGTTATAGGCAGGCACTGCATTGTGTATCCAAGATGGTGAGGGAACCATATCTGGTAGACTACCAGTAGGCCTGTTTCTTGGCTGGAGTTGCAGAGGCGCTCTATTCAGCGCACCTACTGGAGGAATAGTCGAGTCTCCCCATTTTGGGCTGGAACTGACCTGCGACGCTATTTATTAGGATGACTTTCCACCAACAAGGTTATCTGCTTTTACTTCAGGTTTCCATGAAAATAATTAAATAGTGCTCCTTTGTTAAGACGCGACACTGATCAGCTCCCTTTTTAACAGTGATCGGACGTTCCAAGAGCCTAAATGGGGAATGTTGCATACACATGCAGTTAAATTACTTAGCATTTACTAAACATGTTTATTCAGTCATATTTTTTTACCTACTATGTCTAAATATTAAAACATCCTCGCAGTCAGTGGAATTACATTATTTAATCAATAGCTTTACGGGTTGAATTCATGATCGAACGGGACAAAAAGCTCAACAGCTATATACATTCCAGACTAACTTGGGCTATAAGCGACACTGTAGGGGAGGGCTCTGGATCATTTCGATCACCTTTAACTTCTTTAAGAGGTACTGACTGTGCACAGTACACGGGTGCTATGCGTTCTGCATCAATTCAAACACTGCTGCCACGGCTCAAACCACTGTACCCTGGTTCAGTGGTTGAGCATCCACCGAGTCACTGTGGCGGGGTAAAAGTAAAAAAATAGGTATATAATTTTTTCTTGGCACACACTATAGTTTATTTCATCCATGTCTCTGCTGTAACACCCTAAGTTTACTTCACTTGACAATAATGAATCAAAAGCCAAGACATTTGTGTTTGGTGCATGATAGCCACAGTTGCTTATGCGCCATAAAACCCCATATAGATAGACATTGAAATTCTGCATATGGAGCCGCAACTTTAAACCCAAGCTCTAAGGCCATCTTAGCCCATGCAGTGCTCAGGGCACTGCTGCCACCCAGTCAAGTGATCTTGCAACTTTGGTGACAGGTTGCAAAGCTTGAACAGTTACTGTGCACTCCTAATGCACTGTATGCAATGACTATGGCAAAGGAAGGCGAGAGACAGTGGCAGGCGGGCACCATCTACAAAGCTATTCGATCGGGCCCTGACAGAAAGAACACGTTCATATAATGCCTCCTTCCTGGTAAGCATGTGAAGCTCTCATTGTTACAATTGTTTTTTTTTTTTTCTTTTGAATTATGTTTATGAAGAGCAGTACTCTCCCCCCTGTTTTCTTTGTGCCACCCCACCGAGAGTACCATAATGGCAGACCCTGATTCTCAGCAAGAGCAAAGAGTAGAGTTGCCTGGCACTTCCTATGACTTTGTTACTCTTCAAAAATGCTTTCTTTTGTCGCAATGCCCAGTCTACTACTCCCTTGGCTTTGGTATCTGTGACAGCACCTTTTGCATGACATTGTGGCCCATAAGGCTTGACAGCAGTAGTCAATAAGCCAAGCACAGATTCCTCGTGAACTTTTACTAAAGCTTTCTTAGCACACTTGTTGCATGCAGGTTACCTGCATGGTTGGTCAAAGGACCCCATGCCTTGGGGTGTGCAGTTAAGCTGCACAATGGGGAACTTGTGAAGCTGCCAAAGTTTCTCAGGGAAGCAGACAAGACCCATCCTCACCTTACATACATTTTGAGCTTTGGGCTATTTGTACCTCATAAATGAGTCAAAAGATTGTGACCTATTATGTACATCCTGCTTCATAAAGTGCTTTTAAATAGCACCTTCGTTTCTTAACAAAGATAGGACTTTTCAATAACCAAGAAAAAGCAAAAAAATTATGTCGAATTCAGATTTACTGCAAAAGCATGGGGTAAATAAAGATGTGAGGTATGTCTGATGCCGTGGCCTTTGTCTTCAACTATTTGAGGATGCCTCTTGCAGTTGGCAGGAGACATGAACAGGTGACTCCTGTGACGTCACAAGACCGCATGTCACGGTTGAGTCGGCAAATGCTGCTAACTTTAGCTTCGCCATTGAGATGGGAGGGTGAGATCAGAATCGCCTTCTAGGACTCTTGGGTCCCAGGTAGACATGCTACCCTAGGTCACGCAAGCACATTCATACGGCTTGGTTAAAGTTGGGCTTTATATCTATGTCACTCCTGGCAGCTTGAGCAGCACACATTACGGCCTACCTCACAGCATGCCTCCGGCAGGTGGCATGCCTTGCCACTTTTCGGCTGTTTCTGTGACGTCATCTGCCTTAAATTTACCTGCCTTTGTGTTTGCTTGCATTAAATGTGCGTGTGACATCAGCAGCGACATATGTTCTCATGTGGTTTAACCATGTAAACTGTCCTGATCTTCAATCTGCTTTAAAATAGCAGGCCTGGTCCTTTATGGCAGTTGTCAAATGCCGAGAAACTTGCGCTAAGCGATACAAGGAACAGCAGGCAAGAAGATACAAAGTCATCTACATACACCTTATATCACGTATATCAAAATAAACTGCGCCAAACTAGCGTTCTTGCTTGCTTTATTAAATTTCCCACATTAAACATTTTTTTCAGGTCTATATAACAGCAAAAGAGCAGCATTTCTTCGTTACAGTACAGATCTAAGTATGACTATTTTTGCATTAACTACGCTTACATTGAATACTTGGGCTCACAAAAAGACTGAGGTAGACCCTGAGTTCCATGCCGCGGCGACCCCTTTTTTGATAGGTAAACCGAGGTGCCCTTGGGTTGTGCAATGTCAGTGCACGTTATAAAACCCAGGTGGTTGAAATTTCTGGACTATTCTACTATGCTTTGAGACGTTAAACCCATTAACTAAAGAAGTAAACCCCAAGTGATCTTTCTTTACCCACACAGGAGTAGCACATTATACGGCTGAAAAGAAAGTTAACTGAATCACAGAAAATGTGAGCGCATACAGCTGTAGGTATAATAATCTACTGGTAGTAAATTTACTGCCAGCTGGTTCTTAAAAGGACATGCATGTGTATGCATACTGCTATGACAGGAAGCACACTTCTAAGCAGTAATAATTTTTTTTTAGTGCCTAAAGCTTTGAACAAACATGTGCATGTCTTTTGAGTGCCCTGCGTACGCTGACGAGCATGCATACTACAAACATAGCATAGAAAAGCTCTCCTCAGTGCCTTTAACAATGGGCATTGTTTTAGGTCTCTTAGCCTGCTCTAGGCAACAGAGACTCGCAACGAACTTTTTATTTACGTATTTGAAAGACATTGGACTTTTAGACAAACTAAGTTCACCTTGAATGTCACACTGTGGCATTTTTCACGCTGTGAACTATATAAGCACATTTATCGGACTATGCATTTCATCATTTCATTTTATACCATTACTCCATGATGCACCTTAGAACACACTTAATGGCTGCATTTTATCTCCCTCTTAATTTTTTTTAATCTCCTCAGGATTCTTTTTCCATCTTTACCTACCGAATTCCCCTTCCTACACAGAGTAGCATGTCAGAGAAATTTAAACGGCTAAAATCTCTGTTCTTCATTAAAAGGTCTCTCTCTCTCTCTCTCTCTGTGCATGTCTTTTGACCTTGTGGCCAGCAGGCACCACCACAACACTTTGAACTCGCACAGAGAACATACTTTTGTCAGCATAAAGGAATTTTTCAAGCTCACAAGACTTTCAGAATAAAAACAGCCAAAGTAATATATATGTCTCTTTGTGTGCATTCTTGTGACAACGTACCAGGCACATGGACTCTTGCGAAATTGCTGCACCTACTGTCCAGTAACCAAACATTTAAACACCCAGCACAGCAATCCTGTTTTGATCTGTATTTTTGCATGTTTTTGAAATAGCGCAAGTGCACTGGTCCACAGTCAAGATGTGTAAGAATGCCCTTCCCAGTTGAATTGAGGCCTTTTGTAGTTAGAGTCAGCACCTGTGACTCAAGCCCCAACATCAACTACAGTTGATGTCATGACACATAAGCCAAGGCGGGGCTCATTTCTAGAAGAGTCAGTATTTTCGTCCACATGGGCATGCCTGATACGAGCAATGATGAATATGTTTTGAAAATGCCCAAATATTGCAGACAAGAAAAGCATACTCTGCAAAGTCAGCATTAACCGTGCCCATGACATGGATGAGCAGGGTCATGTGTTTCTAGTGAAAGTAGCAAAGGACAATTAAGCTCGGCTCAGTGACTAATTTTATTTCTTGAAGTACTGGGAAAGGTGGGGAGGTTCCGGGTGAAAACAGAACATATACGAGGCAACACAAGCAGAAGTTCTTCTAAACTGATGAAGAGAGTATACTTAAGTTCTTTTGGACAGCAATAGAAAATGAATTGACTGGTTCTGTTCAGAATTTGTGGCAGTAGCACAGCACAAAAGGGTAAACAAGGATCAATATATTTCTAGCGTCATCCTGACATTTCAACAACTCATTTGGCATCCTGGACAGTATGACGAAATATTTACAGCTATATGAGAAAAGTTAACCTTTGTTTATATTTTACGAATTAACAGTTAACTAAAATGTAAGCATGTAAAACAAGGCAGAACATGAAGTCCCGGCGGCCCATGACATGAACTAAAATACAGTGACGATCATCTGCCCTGGTGCTTCTCTGCAGTGCACAGGTACAGAGGGGCGAAGCATACACAACAAACGGTGTGCTAGCATACAGGCAGGCTGTGCCTAAAACAGCTGAAAGCAACAACGATGCACTTACATATGAGGGCCAGTTCTCGGGAAAGCAACATAAAAAAAAAGATACTGCAACAGCGAGTAGCTACACGGGTAGCTACCGCACCAAATTAACATGTACTACGTACTACTTTAAGTACAGCACTGCACACTTGGAGAAGACGCGACCGAAGGGGCTGTAAGCAACTCGCACTGTACACAAACCTAGCAGGTAAACACACTGCCCCGCTTGTATCCCAACGACGTGAAGAAACCGGGAGCACAAATGATTGAAGTATCTACGCGCAAATTTTACGATAAATGACTGATGCAATAAATCCACTGTGAATTCTTTTTATATAACTTTCAGTAATGCTAAGAGAGCCTTACCAAAACAGTCAATGCGGGAAGTGTTCTCAATGTGGTAATATGGTCCCTGGAAAGAGACACGACACTATAAAGGCTAGCACACTAACTACAGTGGTTAGAACACTACTACAACGACACATCTCTTCGCCGCCATTTGTAATACGTCTCGCAGTGAAAGTAGCTTGCAGCAGTGCAGCACTGTACCAATTGTTGACAAAAAAAGAAAGCAACCGCAAATGAAAATATTGCACTTAAAAATTAAATTTCAGGCTCTATAAAGGTCCGCATAGATGGTGTGTTTTAGTTTTCGCCTGTCAATTCTGTTATACCATCCATGGCTGCAGCTGAGATGGCAGACGACGCGGCCTGGGAGACACGAGAACACCATACACGAGATAGTATACAACTTCGAGTGTCTCAGAGAATTGCAGTGAACAGGACATCCGACCTAACGACGCCGAAGCGTAGCTATATATTATCCGTAGAGCTTCCGTGTAAGCAATTCTAGGTTATATGAAATGCGATCACACTAGGGTCGCGGTAGTGCGCGCGGCCTGTTATCATATGTGCCAAATATTACAAGTGAGACTTATGTACCACAGAAAGAACAGGGTGCTCGCATTTGGGCGTAACAGCTGGTTGAATATATTACGAAACAAGCTGTGGTGATCATGCAAAATAGTAATAAAAAACTAAAATCTTTATTTAATGCATGCAGGTTGAACTATAGTCACGCGGCACATATTAAATCTGCCGAAGTTTTCAGCGCTGGAAAATATTTACTTACTGCCCCATCTCAATGATTTTCCAGGTACGCTGTTTTTGAAAGAGAAAAAAAAAAAGAACACTGTAGAATGATGGAATACAAGGACGTTTTCAGTATACAAACAGGGGGCTTCTCTGCATGTCAACTTATGTTGCTGTAAAGCCCACCCATTATGATATTTTTTTTACAAAAAAGTACCCGATATCCTCTTCACTGGCTGTGATGCTGCATCGTGGGCGGAAGCCGGCAAAGCAGTGATAGGAATTGGTTAATATCCATGTTGAAAATTTATAACTTTTGCTACAAATATATTCTGCAATTTAGCTCAAAGGACGGGATTACTGCACATATATTGGCCATGTTAATGTAAATTGCTTACCCGCAGAGTGAACCGCATGCAGAGGTGACGACAAGACCTGTTTCCGCTCATAGATACATGCTTCATCTATGCCAATAAACAATGAACAAGAAGCAAATCAGCAATTGCCAAATAATTCTTCAGCTGGTAGCAACATTAGAATAATAAAACTATTGTGTAAGTTGTATTATTGTTTGTGTTACATAAGTAATTATCTGATCTTTTCAATGTTACAATTATTATGTTGTTATAAATTATCAAAGAATATCATTATGTTGTATTATAAACATTATTTAACATTACAAAGCAAAATCCCTCTGCTATAGTCTTCTCTACATTGTTATGCACTTTTTCAATAATGACTATAAAACAATATAATAAAAATATACTTGAAGCAGTGGGTTGCAGAATTTTCCCCCTGTCTCTTACCGCGAATACATTTTAAACTAACAG
This sequence comes from Amblyomma maculatum, assembly GCF_055883805.1. Lineage (NCBI taxonomy): Eukaryota > Metazoa > Arthropoda > Arachnida > Ixodida > Ixodidae > Amblyomma > Amblyomma maculatum. The sequence goes on from NC_139344.1 coordinate 253,545,014, forward strand.
TACTTTGCAACTAAATCTCTTAAATTCTGCCTGCAACAAAGCGCATGCACAGATATAGTATTTTGTTAGAAAGGTTTGCTTACCACCCACTCATCACTACCCCATGGGGCACCCTTTTTTTTTCTATTTACATAAACAATAAAACAGAGGGCTCCGGCTACTCATTTTCACCCACTCATATGAATCACCTGGTCTGACATTAAGCAATTAGGTTAACATATCTACATAATATCGCACAAACACAATCAGTACAGTAGCATATAAAACCAAGTACTATACAGCACCTCTTAATTATGGCCTGGTTATTATATGCTTGGCTCCATGCATGGTGTCGACGCGAGTGCACCGAGTTGTATATGTTGTTTAGTGTTGTGCAGGATCATATATATGTCACTATATGACTTGTTGGAGTCACTCTAGCTAAAAAGTGTTTAGCTGTTTGACTGGAGATGTAAATTTTCCATCTGGCAACAAAGATACATTCCAGATGGATAGGTAGTTCAATAATCGAGCCTGAAAACTATGTCATTCTGGCAGGAATATGGTTTCTAGCTGGAAAGAAGTGATTTCCCGTTCAAAAGCCCAGCTGTAATTCAAATTATTTTAATTCAATTCATCTAATTTATGCTGAACATTTCATTTATGAACTCTCGGACAAAAAGCTGCAGAGACAGTTTAGGACGAGGTAAGGGAGGCTGCGGTGACAGAATTATCAAAAGTTCAAACAGGAAGTTTCTAACAAAGAAATTCAGCCTTTTCTGAGTGCATTGCATATAAATGAAAGATGAACCAAAGTACCGCCAATATGCAACATTACTATTCCTAAAATAACATAGCAAAATGCACACGAAATTCCCATTTATAGGTTCAGTGAACAAGGTACCATGCATTGCACAGTAAAATAGAAAACACAGGTCCCTCTAGAAATATTGAACACAAAACTTTGTCACTCACACGGTTGATATTGGAAAAATACAGTTTATTTAGTAGATCCAGGACTGTACAAGTTAAAAGACTAAAGGAGGTAATTAGTTTGGCAATGCCAAATCATCCCTTTTTCACAGGTACAAAATATTAAAACAATGTTGCCCCTGATTGGGTTAATAAATTGCTGACATTTTTCGTCATCAAAGTGCAAATGATAAAAAGATGGTAATAATAAATTATAAAGAAATAATATAGATAGACAATTTGATGCTGAATGATTAGCTCTGTTGAAGTTTCACAGTACATTGCTTATGAAACAAACGGCTTTTTTTTTTCTAGAGGCAGAAGTGCACTGATGTCTTTTTTTTTAGTAGTTGCCTTCCATACCAGCATGCAATAGTTAAGGTGGGAACAGAATATGACATGGTAAACTTGATACTGAGTCTGAAAGAGGGCATACCTACAACACAGGACAGTTTTTTGGATACCTGCTCAATATGACTATCCCATGTCAGCTGACTTGAGAATATACACCTAGGATTTTATGGTGTATCACAACGTTTATTTCATGACTTCTTAATTTTAAATTGAGGCTTGGGGAAACATGTTTGTTTTTAGGTGCAAATAAAATTTCTTTGATTTTAGTTTCATCAATTTTTAGGCTGTTTATTTGGTAGTTCAAGTAGTTTTACAGTGCACACTGTTAGCCATTTCAAACATATCAAGTTTATTAGTTGAGCTAAAAAACAAACTTAAGTTGATGCATGAGATCATTTATGTATAAATTAGATTTAAGAACAGCCCAAGAATGCTGCCTTGTGGAACATAGGTGCAAATCTATCTAACTGGCTTAAGGAACAAATTTCCAGTTCATCCCAGTTGGATAACAATGGATCCCCAACTGTAATTCAACTGCGATTAACTGGAAATTTGTTCCTTAAACCAGTTAGACCGGGTTTTCACCTGGCATAGCAAATTAGAATAATATATCCATTGATGTGAATGTACCGAGTTCAGCCGGTCAGATATGATTGCAAAAGAGCATGGGCACTATAACAATCTAATTTATTAAGAGTTACATGGCATAATAAATAAAACAAAAATGCCAAAAGTGAATATGTCATCCTTAATGTTGTAACCATAGAAGGGCGGATCGACCTGCCCTTTCGAAAGCCATGCCAAGATTTTGATAAAATATTGTGCTTGACTATGCCGAGGTGGCTTAGAATAACCTTTTCAAAGCCCTTGGGAAATATTCTTTCGTCTTTTATATATGACCAAAACTTTTCCTCATTTCATGTCATTTAGAAAACTTCCAGATGAAATAAGCAACTAGAGGTTGAAAATTCTGTCTGGTAAATTCTGTAAACATGTAGTGCTAACAAATGTCAACGTCGAACTAGTGTACCACAAGAAAGTATGATACACTTACGATTCATCTGTGCGATGGCAAAGAGGGAGTTAAAGTGGCCCCAGTAAAAAAAATCATTGGAACCCCCTGGAATGTCAATCGGTACTGACGCACTCAATTTTTTTCCAATTGGAATTTTCCTTTCAAGTGGGCAGCCCAATTGGGCTCAATGGGTTCCAGTTGGAATTCATAGGAACCCACTGGAAAGTCTATTTGGAACACTTGATTCCATTTGAAAATCTCATTCCAGTTGGTTCCAATTTGATAGGTCAATTGGATCCTGCAACTACTTGTGCAAAGTAGTCTATAGAGTGCCATCTGTGCATAACTATAGTATTAATCAGTTCATATATGTTCCAAATGATTACTCGGTTAGATGAATCTTTACCAACTGGTTAGCCCACTTTATCAAACCTATTACATACAGTGAGATAATTACCATCTGAGTACAATTGGTCTGGCCAACTGCACTGGGTGTATCCATGGGAACATTTCCATATTTCACAAAGAAAACAAACACAATATTCAAAATAACAACGATCAGCAGTAAACTTCTGGAAGACAGAAAACTGGACGAGTTGGTTTGGATATATGACTATCACTAGCTTAACCTGTAAAACACAATTGTTCCTCTTACTATCGCTGCGCCTACAAAATTAAATGAAATAACTAGACTCGAATGGCAAGACCGACCCCAGCATGAGAGTAGGAAGAAGTATGCTTGCTGGGTGTATGGAATCTTGTGTTATATGCATCTGTGAAACTGTACAGTATTGCATTTCTTATGCGAGACGTATGCTTGCCTGTACTCCTTGATATCCATCAAGCATGTTTCCATGCAAATTGTAAGTCAGTCTACCTTTTGTCCCATTCGGTATGTTCCGTTGGACCCATTGTATGCAATGAGTGTGACCCATTGTATATACATACCATTGGCACATCCCATTGGACCCACTGAGTGCAATTGGTCTCACCCATTGGCTGCAATGGGTTAAGTGTCGAAAAACACCATTGGTTCCTGTTGGAAAATTAAATGGCTACAGTTGAAAATAACCAATTGGTCTTTTTTGACTGAGCTCGTATAATGCAGGCCCTGAAAGCATTGATTCAGGTTGAATAAGTACTAGTACTAGAACCCCTTTATAGTAAAGTCACTCGGACCAGCAAATTTCTTTACTATATCTGCTTATCAGAGCTGCTGATCCTAGTGGTAAAGAGTTTAAAAAACTTTGCTTTTGCAATTCTATAGGTATATTTTATTCATGGGAAGTATGTCGGCACGGCCAGACGCACTTCAAATTTTTGTCAAAAATGTATTTACTATATAAAAGTGAAAAAATTACAGTCGTCTGCGGAAGACGAACTGGGACTTGAGTTTTCCTTAAATGTAGCCGTGAGCTGTTTGCTGTAGCAAGTTCTATGCTCAATTCAGTTCAATTGGCTAGCCATAATTGGTCTGTACATCAGATGTCAGTTTATTTTCAAGGTGAAGTTAGCAAGCAGGAGATATATATGGCTTGTTTCTCTTCATTGGTACTTGAAGCAACCACAGTACCAACAGTCTTATATTTTAATTAATATTTTCCAAGTGCTGTACTGGAAGCTTCACTTTCAGAAGACTGCAAATATAAATAAAGTAATTGCAGTACTCAAAAGCAGTAGATATTACTGCTTCATGTCTCCTTATCCATAAAATGAATGAATGAATGAATGAATGAATGAATGAATGAATGAATGAATGAATGAATGAATGAATGAATGAACATTATATATTTTACACTTGACCACAACAGCTTGCAGTTGGTAATGTTCACGCCATAAACATTTGCACCTGTCTCTCCTCCCCCTCCCCCCTTTTCACCCATGACGGCAAGTGTAGGCACCACTGTGCCTATAGCTGACACAACAGTGAGTGCTGCTGAGCACTTTCAACTAGTTTTGAATTTCAACCACCTTGCACCATCTGTCCCTTCGACGGACCCTCGAAGCCTCACATACCTTAAATTCTGCATGGACAATATATATGGTTGTGACTCAGCGACCGCAGACGAAAAAGCTACCACTCTGTAGCTTGAAAGTGAGTGACCCAGTGCAAAAGCAACATAAACAACAAAATGGCATACAAGGGAGCTTGCAAACAAAGCTAACAAATTACACGGCAATATGTATATATATATATATATATATATATATATATATATATATATATATATATATAATGGAATAATAATGTTGGTGTACATCAACCATACTCACGACAAAATGCAACTTTAGTGCCCTCAGAGATGGGGAAAAGAAACCATTTACCCTGGAAGTATATTTATTTACCAATTAAATGAGGCAATGAGAACTACTTTAGCGCCTGCAGTGTCTTGCATAATTTATTCTTAAGGGTGGCAGAACCAATTTATCAGTGCATCGGGTGAAGATATATTTCTCTTTGGTTTTAATTTAGAGAGGGACACAAGAAAAGCAGCTGCTGTGGGAGAAGAGAACCTCAGATAATATACCAGCTGGTATTTAGAGAGGACATTAATGCAAATAATCTTATATTTAAGAAAACAAATCTGCTGTTATGAGCTGTATAACTGTCCCCGACAATTAATCTAATTACTTTCTTTTGAAGCATTAGTAACTTATTAATGTTAGTGCTTGATGTGGTGGCCCAGACCAAATGGCAATAGTTAAGATAAGATTCGAATATTGTGTTGTAGATTATCAACTTTAGATTTGGAGAAAATTCTGAGACATCTGCAAAGGACGCCAACATACTGTGGCACTCTCTTTGCAATGTATGTAATCTGTTCTGTTCCTTCCGTATGTGCATCAAAAATGATGCCCAACGATTTAAAGCTGTAGATAATTTCTATTCTGTTATTAATTTTTAAGGTAAATAAAATGGGCATTGATGAAGTTACTTTAAAGTATAAAAGTCAAAAGAGATGTCTTACTATTGACAATTTCAACAAGTCCATTTGACCTTAACCGTGACTGAAGAACAATGTTTCCTCTTTTTAATAGGTTACTTATATATGGACGAATCAGTAAGAAAAAGCTTTTATCATCAGCATACAAAACATATTATAACGTCGAAAGCAAGTTTATATAACTATATCATTAAGCATTAAAAAGAAACAGACCCAGAAGGCTACCCTGGGAAGCTCCACATTGTATAGCTCTTAAACTAGGCAGAATACCATCAATACAGACAGCCTGTTTACATTGACTCAGAGACGATCGAAACAGAACAAGAAGGGAGCCGCGGATGCTGTATCTTTCAAGTTTATTAAGCAATATTTTATGATTGAGGAGATCAAGTGCTTTACTAAAGTCTAAAAACATACTTAGTGTTGTATTCTTACATTCAGTACCCTGAAAAATAATTTCTTTTTGCAGCAGCAGAGCAGATTCAGTGGACCGTCGTTTGCAAAAGCCGAACTGACTGTCATTAATAGTAAGAGTGTTTTTTGAAGAGTTCTCAGTTTTTTTAACTATAACTAGAGCTTTTGAAGAATCGGATAGAATGGATATTGGTCCATAGTTAGATATTTCTTTCTTATCTCCTCCCTTAAAGATTATTGAAACCTTGGCAGACAGGAATGAACAGCTCAGAAATGATGAAGACACAATTCGTGATTCCTTTTCTTAAAGGAATATGACCAGACAAATGAGTGCTCATCTTGTCGTTTGTTGCTATATGTGTCCCTATCCATTTTTGTGTGCTGTCATCCCTTCATGCAACACAAACATGTTCAATCTACTACATTAATGAGCTTCATTTCTTGTCATATGGAACACAAAATTTGTTCTCAAATTGCTTCATATCTTCACATTAACACATTCTGGCGGTTGAGCTGACTGCTGTGTGAGCCACTATAGCATCATGGTCTTTGCTATATCAGTTGTTGGTGATGGCATGGTCCTGAAGATGCTGTCTAGTAGCTGAATGGGCACTTAATGAACATGCCTTGTTGCTTAATGAAAAAAAAAAAAAAACACTCTGAAATAGCTTCCATCCCTCTCTTATCATGTCTTCATGCAGTTTTTTTCAGTTACAAAATTTTTCACATCTAGTGGAAGTACCTCAGAATGAGGATGTGGCTACGAATACAACCAAGTTTGATTTCAAGTGAAAATCAAAGCCTTGCATGAACATGGCGTCACATTTTGCTATTTCTGTCTTTTAAAAGGCAATAAATGATAAATGCGAGTGGCAGTCAAGTGCTGCAAAACTATACACGCTGCACCTTCACTTCTTGCCACCGCTGCCTCATGCTTTCTGCTGCACAGTGCTGGGAATGTTCGCCCGTTTCTTCCCCTTAACTATTTCTTGGTACACTTTTACTTTCCTTTACTCTCTGAACGGACCGCGCCGCTTCCTTTCCAATGTTTGTAGACAGCTTTTCCTTTTTTTATCCTACGCGCTGCGTGCTTTCCCTCACGGTGCCAAGGCCTTTGTAAAGTAGGCTTCTTCTGAATACTACTAAGTCTGGTGGTAAAGCCACTTAAAAGGACACTCGGTGTTATTTTTGTCGTGAAATATATATATATATATATATATATATATATATATATATATATATATCTTTTCCTCATGATTTTAGGTAGTACGCGGGTGGCGATGTCATATCTTGGGAGTCGTCGCCGCGGCTGCAGGCCCACTTTACTATAACCGATTTTTACCAAAATTATCTTTACATAGAGGGGGGAAAAAGTACAGCTGTCTATGGAAGATGAACTGGGACTTCAGTTTCACTTTACTATATCCGAGTTTATTACAACGGGGTTCTACTGTAGTTATATGCTGCATCAAGTGGTGAACAAAGCTCAGTGTTTCTAAATGCATCCATGAGTTACCAATTAATACTATCGATATTATCATATACATTCCGTCAGAATCAGTAAAACTGTATGCTGCAGAACATGTTTGGTACAGCTAGTGAAGTGAAACTGCAGTTCCATTTTGCCACCTATAGATAACTTCAGTTTTTTTTTTTTTTTTCATTTGATGTGCGTATGTCTATATACTATCCACATGGTAAGTATAAGTATTTAAATAGCGCTCCAACCTGATGGCTCAGTGATTGGGTGCTCGACTGCTCTATTGAAGAATATGGGATCGATTCACGGCTGTGGAGACTGCTTGGAGGTGCCCATGTGCTATGCGATGTCAGTGCACAAGTGGTAAAAATTTATGAAGCCCTCCACTACAGCATGTCGCATAGCTTGAGCCGCTCTAGGATGTTAAAGCTCATCCCAGACGAAAAAAAACACTCATTTCCTGCTGGATTATGGAACCGTGTACCGAAATTATCCAACTGGAAAACTGTGATTTCCAGCTGGGAAAAAACAATTCCAGCTGGAATGACATCTATTTCCTGCTAGATTATGGAACCAGAAATCATGCATGCCCAGCTGGAATTTTGAGATTTCCAGCTGGAAAATTTACACCTCCAGTCAAGCCTCTATCTGGAATATCATTTTTTTTCCAGCTGGAAAATATGGCCGTCCAGCTAGAAATTCAGCTGGAAATGTGCTTTTCCAGTTGAAATGGGTACGTTTGAACAAAGTCTACTAGGTGTCTATTTTCATGGGGGATAACCGACCTAAACCTAGTTACTAAGGGCAATTTCAGTACACTCAAATTAATGTGCTTGATATGTGCGCCATCTTAAATGTGTGTCAAATTCAGCAGCCTATGAAAACAGCTTGTATTAAATATATGTGGGTACAATGCAGATGTTTTAAACATTAAATATCTCAGTTTCTCGAAAATGTTCAACACAGCATGCCTCTTCAGGGCATGTAAGTTTCAAGTTACATATCATTAGCATAATCGCATTCACTATACAGCTAGGACAAAGGCATCTATAGTTTTTCTCCAACTAACCCTCTCCAGTGTAAACTGCCTTATCCCTACAAGCTATCTACTTCACCAGCCCACCTGGCTATCTGGGTCCCCTTGTTACATATATCTTTTCCTGGAATTCATTCCTTTACAACTAACTGTTGGATATCTTGCCTTTGAGCTCCTGCTGGTTCACTAATCCACTAGGCTCTCTTCCTACCTTTGCTGCTGTCTTAGATTCAATTTCAAGCCTTTTTGAAGTTTCTATCTCATTAATGGTCACAAGCAAGGTATCATATACTCGATCTTGGAGGCATATCGATTACCAGCTGCTAGCCCTGATTTCAGTGGGAATATACTTGCCAGATGCACTACACTAGTATTACAATAAAGGTGCAATTCACAATAGCCCACATTATTATTTTAGATACATGAAAAGATTATCACTTAAAGTCAGGGGGGTGTCATTGTGTCTGAGAACCCTCATCAGTTTTTACGAGAGGTCTGAGACCCCCCGCACTTGAATATATCCGGTGTCCAGCACTGCACGAATATGAAGCAGGTGCATTCGTTTGGCAAAGGCCTTTATTGCCTCATCGTTGTCGTCAGCCAAAGTATCACACTTTTGCGGCAGCTCTGATCGGTCGAGACAGGATGACGTCATGGAGGTCTCGACCAATCACAGAGCACCACCACAGTATGCGCGAATGCGTGGCTTATATGGCGATATGGCAATCAATGACTGTTTACTAATCAATTAATGGCTAACTGCAAATAAATGACTTATTTCATTACTAATTACATATTAATGCCTAATTCATTCATAATTACTAATTAATGCCACACACCTGGTAAAATCAACCACACAACAGTAAATGTAGAACAACTGCAAAGATACAAGGAGCGCGATCTTGTCACTGCGCTGCCAAGCAGAATGCACTGAATAAATGCACTTGCAGAATGTGAAAGAGTAGTCAGTCGCTTTACTTGTAGCAGCACTCATCGCTACATGCGCAACAGTCGCGTAGCAGAATGCAGCACTCAGGCTTTCGCCTTTCATCACTTTAGTCGCCAAAGTGTCCTCGAATTTTATTCTTTTCAGTGGCAATCAGAGAATGCTTATGATTGTTAGAAAATTTTGCAGCAAGTTTTTGTAAGAATTATTACTTAATTTTAGTAAGAATTAGAATTTTCTAAAACCTGTGATGAAGAAAACAAAAGTTAGTCACTTTACACAGAGGCTGGAACTAATTAAGGTATTTTCACATGCCATCTCTTCGGTTTTGCCGGTTCGCACTGTGTCTTGGTACTAGCTGAGCAAATTGTCAATATGCTCACGCAATATTATTCAGATGATGCACTTGTCACCAGACAAACCAAGCTGGTAGCTCTTACAATATTTTTTGCTAATTTTCATTGCGTTCACTTGAAGTGTAAAAATTATAGCATATATATTTTTTACTTAGTTGATTTTACATTTAACGTGCAATTAAGATTGTACTTTCTATATAAAGTGCTTTAAAGAAATATTGCATATGTTACAAGTGCTGACACTTTGTTGTTTCACTATAAGCTGCTTTACATCACAGATCATCGATCATGCTGGCAGAGTGCAGGGATCACTTTTTCAGGTGCATGTCATAAAATGATCACAAAAACCTCCTTAATATATATATATATATATATATATATATATATATATATATATAATTTCTCCCATTTAAATAGAAACATGTGCAAAGGCCGCCAGCCCTTTCTCTCACCCTCTTAGTTCCTCCTCAACAATTGCGCTCAAATTTCTAGAGTCTCTCTGATAGAGCCAGACTTTAAGCACTGAAAGTAATTCATTCATTTCAAAATTACTTTTACTAAAGTGACTCATTGCTGTTTCTATACTTCATACTATGTACACCCGGTACGATGCCAAGAAAACAGTAATGACATGCAGCAAGCCTGTCCCACAGTGATGGATAAGCAAAAAAAGACAGAATTGAGTAGAACTACATGTTCAAGGCCTCAGACCTGCCCTGTGTCTCCGGATCACAACCATTCTCTAAGCAGAAGGTATACATGTAAGGCGTTGAGGGTCCATCGAAGTGACAGATGGTGCAAAATGGTAGAAGGTCAAAACTAGTTGAAAGTGTGCAGTAGCACTCACTATTGCATACTGGCTATAGGCACAGTGGCGCCTGGTTACACTTGCCATCATGGGCAAATAAGGGGTTTGGGGGAAGAGACAGGCAGAAATGTTCACGGCGTGTTTGACCACGATTGTTTTTGTTGTCATTGTCTTATATTTTTAATAGCCTGTTCTGTAGGAAAAGGGGAGGGAATAGTCTTACTGGATAGAATTTGGCAGGAAGATGAAAGAATGTGCTCTAGTGTTTGGAGAGGTTTTGTTCACAAGCTTTACTTAGTTTATATACAGATGAAATCCAGACAGTAATTAATGAGAAGGAATTTGCTCTGCGGAAGTAATGGTAATGTCATTACTTTTTGGGAGCAGTATTTAGCAATTTCATTATATTTTTAAGGCTTAGCAAGTAATTGGTAACATAATTTAATTGCTTTTGAACAGTAACTTTGCCAAATGTGCTGCCAATTTACCCCAGGATAAAAGACACCAAGTGTCTATTAGGAATAAAATAGATTAAGTCATGCCAGCTGGACTTGTGAATGTAATCAGGTAGCTCAAATGGTTTCGCTACTTCTGATTGGCACTTACTTCGGAACATTCAGTTGGAAGGCCCTGTTGAACATTCAATAAAAAAATGTTACAACTTAAACTGCTGTGTAGTTTGCATAATTTCTATAACCACATAAGTTGTGATTAAACGAAGTAACTCTGACTCCTGAAGATCTGCCACTGAATGCAAGAGGAGGGTCCAATGTGCGAGGCTAAGCCCCAACAAAGAAAAGATTGTGTCAACTCTTCGGGTATACATAGTGTTCCTATGGTCTATGTGTCATATGAATGCATGCTTGCCTGTCGCCCGCTTGGAGCTGCCATTTCAGGTCAGTGCCAGCAAAATAAGCATTAAAACTGGAAGCTTTAGCTGAACTGCCTAATTGGAATGTTCAATTTATTCAAACTGGTGTTTCGATTCTGTGCCAAAAGCATATTTAGAAATTTTGCAACTGCAAACCTCAATTGAAAATCATTTTTTTTCTTGACTGGGCCAGTGTCTCGATGAAAAACATACCATACTGCCCATATCGCAACTTTCACATAATAACAAGTCAAATGACGATGCCACTGCACTGACTTGAACAAATCTCTGAAAGATGGAAACTATAGAAGTATGGGCGGGGAGGCTCCACGAAAACTGCTGAGTTAATTCAGATACAGGGCACACTCAGTACAACTGCACCTTCCAAAAACAGGAGTTTGCATTATGTACCGTTTTTTTCTGACACAGATTGATCAGCCACACTGCTGAGCCATAATGCAAACCCAGTTCGCGGTCATACATATATAGTTTCATATAAGTACCAAAGGCAACCAAAGCAACCTCGAATATTCACCAGCTGTTGCTGCCTGCAGTTTCTTTCTGACAAGCGATATTAACCGGCCATACAGCCTGTATTTCCTGTTTCTATCAGATACGTTAAACACTGAATTATTAATTGCGAACGCGTAGCCTAGCTGACCGCAAAAAGGAATTCGGAGGTAAATAAATGCAGTGCCATAACGTACAGCCTTAGAGCTATGGAACAGAACAGTGCACCAACTGCGTATTTGAAGGCGGAATACTTTCGGCAGAACAACGAGATAAGCAGCCCACGGGGAGCCTAATTCCCTTGCGTCGAATGAAGCGCACAATGCACAGCCGAACCCGAAGCCCAGTGCGAAGCTAGAAATTGCACTACACGAGAAAAACTTCGTCTGCAACTGTACGTCACAATCAAGCGCGTCCAAACTCCGTGCTTGATTGTAGCAACCAAGCGCGGATTTCTCAAATCCCAGGAGATTAGCAAGGAGATTAGCGAGAAGGATTTGATATATAAGTACGCGAAACGCTTCGACTGAAATAGGCATGGAAATAAGCCATGAGCACAAGTATTCTAGGCACTATAGTGACTATAGCACAAGTGCGCGACCAACGCCATGACCAACGCGCCAACGCCGCCGATACCTACATAAGTTAAAATTATTAAGAAAATGAACAATAACTTATTTTAAGCCACAATTCTAAGTTATAAATTAGTATCATAAATGTTTCACTTACTGTTGCGCACATTTTTTTCTTTTGCTTAGTTTATGATGACGTAGGGTGACGTATTTTGTGCGTGGCAGCAGCGTTTACTGCTGCCACAGTGCGTGTCACTATAAAGAAAGATTATTCGACAACTCACGAGGGAGCTGCTGTTTGAGGCTAGGTCAGGGCCCCTCAGAACAAAAACGTACAGGAAAAAATTTCAGGAAGTAGATATATTATGCGCGGCGTGCGGAACTGAGGCGGAAACAACGGAACATGTTCTAAGGTGCCAAAAACTTCGTCCTGCCCTTCCCGCGGGAAAAGCGGCAGATCTGGAGAGAGCGCTGGGATTTGCTGGGGAAGATGGACGAATGGATGAGGAACGCGTTTTGATAACAAAAGAGGGGTTAGAGGATTGGTGGAAAAAGTCAAGAGAATAAAGAGAAGAAAAAAAGGGAGGGGGGCAGATACGGGCGAATTAGAAGCTAAAAATAGGGAAGAGATAAATATATTTCTTTTAATTTTTTGGCTAGGCGGCGCAAGCTGCCGTCCGATACAAAGGGCAGAGGCTCAGAGCCACTATCATCCATCCATCCATCCACCCATCCATTAAAATTTAGACGTGGTTTGAACACAAAGGTCCAAGGAACTTTCCGTATATACGGCGAAAATGCCTAGGTTTCAAGTATCCGCTGGCTTCGAGAAGGACATGTACACATTATTAAAAAAATTCGAGGACGCAAAAACTGCCCGTTTCACGGACTTCTCGAAGATGTGGAGAGAGGTGAAGTTCTCACTGATTTTCTGGTAAGTTGACACATTTGGAGATTGAAAAGATTGCTGTAGAAGGTAGTTGTTTCAACTGCCTTTTCTTTTTATTTCAGTGGGAGGAAAGATTCTCGGGAAAGTCGGTTGGTGAGTTCTCGACATGCGGGCGTTCGCTCCAGTCGTAGCGCTCGCCGGCACTACCATTTCGGTTTCACGTGTCGCCTAGACGATGGCCCGAGGACGACCTTATCCCAAATCGAGTGTCTTTGTTACTTTTTTAGTTGGTCGTGATCAGAAGTTTTTGCAGCAGGCTGAATTATGCTACTTAGTAAATGAACATCTTGTAAACGCCAGAGCAGGCATGTTTAAGATGTGAAGCAACTCCTGAAACAAATATTCAAATCAGCAGTTGGAGTGTTATGTTATTTGGTAAAACTTGTTTCCAGAGAGTCGCGATTTAGTTTGACTTTAAGATTACACTAGTGGACCTGCATTGTGAGATTTCCATGCATACCATTCGCCTCCGGTCTCGGGCATTGCCCAGGAAGCTACAAAGTCACACTAGTCTAGAGTGGTCGAGCGATGCTGCGCAGAAGTAAAGTGAAATTCTAAGGCTGGTGCCGACTTCTGCTGGTAATACCTGTAACTGGTAGCGCAGCCAGACAGTCATGACAATCCCACAGACACAAACGCATTCCTCCTAACAAAGCAGCTGCGTTAAGAGTTTGCTTAATTTGCTTCGAGGCACGCTGCTTGAGTGCTGTATGCAGTCGCGACTCTACAGTTCAAAAGGTTTAGTTCTCTCGTTGGCAGGCACATCTCATTGGTGTAGTTTGTGCTACTAGATCATGACCGAGAAGCTCGGTAGTTAGTAGAGCAGTTCAAAAGGTTTAGTTCTCTCGTTTGGCAGCCGCATCTCGTTGGTGTAGTTTGTGTTACTAGATCGTGACCGAGAAGCTCGGTCATATTAAATTTAAGTGCTTGTTCCAAAGGACAAGAGCTTCGCAAAACAGTTAGTAGAGCACCAATTCACTTCGGCCACATCTGGACTTATGAAGCTTGCCGAGGTAGATCATTTGCATACGAATTCTGCCAGTGCACTGGTATGGCTGCATATTTACTAGGCTGCATTACCTACCCTACATTTCAAAGTATGCCTTCAAGTGTTCGTGTTAATCGCACTCTGTACATTGGCCTTATGGGGTAATGGTCTAAATGAACTAAAACAGAGGCTTCAGCATTTATGCAGGCATATGTATGAGGTGTAACCTAATGATAAAACTACTGAGGATGTAACCTTCGAAAATCTAAGCAAAGTGGAAAAAAAAACAAAAACACCTGTTTCGATAATGTGCAGAGAAAATTTCTTGGTAAGGCTGTAGATACTTGCTAATGCATCTTTTTCCAGTAATGTCCTGCGCATGCGCAATGCCTCCTTGGCTGCTATTTTTTCCGGTTGTGCTAGGTGAAACTTGGGGGTTGGAGATCGCTACACATGTCTTTCCATGAACTATGTCCCTTCAGTCATAAATGTGACGAGCTGCTGCATAATATTATATGCAGTGCAGCATATTCTATGTCCTCTTCTTCTTGTGTGAGTTGCCATGGAATTTTTACGCTCAGTTCAGCAGAGATCCTGTGAATGGTGCGTTGGTGTGTAGAGACAGTCTGAATTTGTCAAAAAGGTCTGATGTCACATGGGGAGCGGCAGAATGGAAAAGTAATTAAAACAAAATGTTGGCCACAATATTGCAGCGTGGCTGAAATGTTATTCATATGCAGTAAACTTGTTACCCTGTCCCTCAGAGGACGATAAAAACATTTGAATTATCGAATGGGCCTGAAAATAAGGTTCAGTAAAGCTGTTTCTTATGCTAGCGTGTAGATTTTGCACATTTTTGGCGAAGCGTGAAGCGCAAAGAAAAAAAGACAAGGACGTGAGAGACACACAGGACACACTTCGGCCAAAAACTGCTTGCTTCATAGTAAGCACCTGTGTGAAGGTTGCGTGAGATGAACAGTGTTGTTGCCCAGTTTCATCAAGTGCTTTGCGCACACTCTTGGGAACGTTAAGGAGCTCTAAAGTCCTGAAAGTTTCCGGTAACCTTTTCGCAGTACGACACAGTAACAGTGGTATCTCTTCGCTAAAAAGCCCCATCACGTTTTGAAGATGCTTCACCGTAGAGCCCATGCGGTGAGCATAGTACTGTGGAACTGTATGTCTAGCGGGTAGTTTCTGCGTATTGGAAGCAGCATGTGGATGCAAGTGAAGGGTATAGGCATTAGGATAGCGGGACGCAAGATAAAAATAAAACAATGCTAAAGTGTCAAGCAGCATCCGAAACAGCACGACTGGCAATGTGCGCGCCTTATTGCAGCCATGGTGTCATGGGAAGTTATGGAAAGTGATACCGAAACTATGCAACTAAGCCATATTTTGGAAATGGGGAACTTCAGCACTCAAGAAGTGTATGGGCACCACTGTTGCATGCAGGTAAGGCTTCGGAAGGTCTGTTTTGGCGATCGTTGCCTGCGTGAGTTATAATTCTGTATCCCATCGAAATTAATGGGTGTCCAACATTGTAAAACTTACTTGGGCATTGACTTGGATCACAGTTCTAGCTTGCATTGTCAGAATTTTGGAAATATCGGGGGCTGAGTAGGCACGATTTTACTGTAAGTATATAAAGCAAAAGAGATTTGCTGAAAAGTCAATTGGAATGAGATGGGAATCAAACCTGGGACTCTTGGACTCGCGCAGAATTTGCCCAGCATTTGAAACGGCTTAGTGTGACGAAGCTGTATACAGCGCAGAAATTGTGTTGTGAATATGCGGTTTTCTGAGATTAATGCCAGTGAGCCGCTTGGTTTGAGAACTTGCTTTGATGCCTCGCTTGCTCAGTTTTTTCCCAACGTATTGTTGTGCTGACCAAGTGTTCCTACATTCATAAGATGCTGGTATCCACGGTATATGTACAAGAGGAGACGATGCAGTAGGCCATTACAGCTTTTTGGGTACACAGGACAAGGATTGCTGCTCTTCCGTGGTTCTGGTGTCACAACACAGCTTGGTGCTCAGAACCAGGGTGTCGAACTGGAACCGAACCAGAATTTTCTCCGAACCGAACCAAACCTGAATTTTTTCCGCCATCTTGGAACTGAACCTGAACCAGAACAAAAAGGAAGAACTATTTCTAACCGGTTCGCGGTACAATTCCGACCCACTTTTGCTGGCAACATACTTACAATTTTTCTTTTATTGCTGCTTGTATAATGCCTTCTAATTTATTTCGAAAGCACCAGTGCACACCGCAAACATCACAACCGTACTGAAAAACTGGCCCTTGAAAAAAGGTGACAAGGACAAAGGAAAATATATTGCCACATGCATAGCACCAATCCGATGTTGGGCTAGCATTTCATCGAGAGCGCAGCTGGCCGCTACACTGCGAAATGGTGCAATGGCTGATGGAAAAAGTTGCTCCATTTGAGAGCCTTCCTAGGCACTGAAACAGTTAAATATAATTCATAAGTTAAATGACATGTTTAAAGAAATATATCTGTTAACGAAATGAATCTGTTAAAAAATGACCAAAATCATTTTATTTGCCCCTTGTTCCACGACATTGGAATGAGTCACATGACACGCGCAAGCAGCTGGATGCGATGGGACGCCAGCAGGTGCAATTTGGTTGAATGAGAATTCAGAATGATAAGCCAAAGCTGATGGTGGGAAATCCGCCTTGAGCAATAATTTACCGGTCTGTTCTTAAGGTGTATCTGAACTTAGCACAAACATAGATTTCATAAGTCAATTTCCTCTTTTTTCTTCTCTTCCTTTTGTCTTTAGTGGTGTCTGCTTGTTTTATTTCCCTTGGCAAGTTAAACTATGCCAGGAGTGAAGCTGTTGTGTTCAAATGTGAAGATTGGGTGGAGCAAAAAACTGAGTTGAATTATTGCTAGCAGTATCAATTCACAAGCTCTATTTGGTGTGCTATCGCTTTGTCTCATACAGCTACAGAGGGAGTGCCTAGCCGTCCTTGCGAGCAAAGCACACAGCATTACGTAAACTTTTTTTTCTTTTCTTAGCAGTGCGGAAAGGATGAAAGGAAGGGCGGGCAGGCCAGCCAACATAGACAGCACGGTTTCAAACAAGTCAGGGCTTGCAGCTTCTCTCGCCAATGCACACAGCAGCATGTGCGCCTGCGTCCTTTCATTTTTTTTCTAGCAGTGAGGTATGGGCTGCTTTGACCTGAGCGGTAGGAGCGCTAAAAATCTGACTGTTTCTCTGCGCGCCGCATTAGAGCACAAGGCTCAACAGTCTGCTTTTTTTAGCTTAAGTTATGCCTGTTATGTAAAACAGCTGGTGACGGTAAATTGTCTGTCCATAAGCTAAGCAGCATCATTTTGTATAATTTCGCAGCCTATAATTCTAAACATCAGCTTTTACGTGCGCATAGAAGATGATTTCAGTCTAAACAATTATTTCTTTTCCGGCAAATGGCAAACTGCATGTGTGTGAAATAGCTCATACACAGGTACTTAAAATATTTGCGGCCCTGTATACGGTTAATACTCTTGCACACTTTCATTACAATGAGGAAAGAAAATGCACATACCTGCAGCGCGCAGCGAAGAAGCAGACTCGCGACTACCTTGCCTTGATGGCACTCGACTGCTGTGCCCAAGGATGCGGGGATCGAATCCCGTCCTCGGCAGCTGCCTTCCAATGGGGACGAAAAGCTAGGTGCCCGTGTTCTGTGTGATGTCAGTACACTGTAAAGAATCCCAGCTGGTCGAAATTTCTAGAGCCCTGCACTGTGGCGTCTTTCATAGCATGAGTCGCTTTGGGACGTTAAAAGGACACTAAAGAGAAAAATGAAGTGGGCTTGCATCGATAGAAGGCCAGTTCCTGGTTACAAAAAAGCCACTCTTACTAAAAACAGAGCTGTTATAAGGCAGTAAAGAGGAAGAACAGGAATACAGGTGTCACCGCCACAGTTGAAACGGCCGAGACTCGCAACTACAAATCACGTGACGCGCAAGGGATCCCGGAGGCTGAAAAATGTGAATTACGTTGCCCGTTTGAATGCGGTAGTAGGTTTTATCTCGAATATGATAACATGCTTTTATTACACGTAAACGACTGCGAAAAGCCAACGTAAATGTTGCAAGGCAAATATAAAAATAAACTTGGCAGCGCACAGGCGTCCACTTCAGTTTCAATTATGTTCCGGCTTAGGCACTTCGTGCATGCTCGGATAATTTCGTTTTGGACCGGCGGTGCCTGAAATACCAGCTCAGAGGAGCAGATGCGTCTACCCTAAGTGCATATCGAATGAAGATCATGACTCGGCACGCACCTGCGAAGTATTCTCTACTCCCCGCTCGACAGCAATCAGGCAGCCTCCCCTTGCGTGATAGTGTGTGTCATCCTACCCTACTACGTAGTAGGAGAAAACAAATTTGAATTCGATCGGCGGGAACAACAAAAACCTCAACTTCTTATCGCAATATCTCAGCAATAATCCGATTTTTTGATGCCGGATATGTGGTGACGGTGTGACCAAATGCCGTTTATTAAAGTTTGATAGCATATTTGAGTGTCTTTAGTGTCCCTTTAAATGCCAAAACCAAACTAAACCAGACTCACGGCTTGAGTCCTCGCGTCGTTTCCAGCACCAGCCACCTCGCGAAACTACTGGAAGAAAAAGAATGAAAGCAAAAGATAGCGCACGCACAGAAATGGCGCTCACTCTTCATTCCCCTGCATCGCGCCTTTTGACTGAGCGGCACCCCTCTCTCAAACAACAACAAAAAATCTCCACGAGATAAATGTATGTTACGTACACGTATCCCATATTCTTTGTTTCTTTAGTATAGGCTACGTCACATATGTTTCACGTGATTGCGCACCAAGGACCTGGAAAGCCTTGAAAAGCTGGGAGAGGAATGAGGTCAAGTGAAACGAAGTAACCTGTGAAATAACCCTAAGAAAAAAAAAACAAGAGTAGGGGAATGGTAGTAATTGTGAAATAAGTGAACTGCAGCTTGAGACCCTCGATATCACAATACGTTGACCAGCCAGGAGAGGTGCTGGGCAAAACAGCATTTGGTCACTGTATGGAAGCAGCTGTGTAGAATTACTGGCGGCGATCAAGTACAGGCGGCAGCAGGATGTCCCCTTAGCTTACAAGCTGAGGATAAGCTTGAAACGTTTCTTATGGAAAGGGAAGAAGACTGCCTGCAAGAACTCTGAGATAGAGGCAGTTCTTTCAAAATTCAAAAAGTACAGAACCTGCTCTATGCCTTTGAAAAGGTGCCTAGAATGAGCAGAGTCGAGTGATATGAAATATTAGGAGGAGAAGCCGTTGCGGCGTCCAGAACTGTATTTAGTAGCTACAATACCTCTAGCTGTGATATCTACACAAGTCAGCGTCGAGACAGAATTTTCTGGAATAAAATATGTCGTCTCTTGTCATCGAACCCGGATGACGTCAGCAACCCTCGACAATGTCTTCTTCCTTCGGTATTTCTATGCTGGCAAATAGAACAGTTGACAGCATTTACTGAGCTCATAATGAAATATATGCGAGTAGCCATGATGTCATGCTTGTTGTAAATTATGGGACTAAACATTCAAGTCTGGCCTCAAAGTGCCAGAAGAAGGTTTTATATAGCACGCCTATGCAGGCAACCATGATGCGGAACAAGACGGTGGTCACATCGTGTCTCGGCCACAGGAGCGAGATAATTAATTCATCCGGTTCTCCGGCAAATACAATAATGACTCCAACCCTAATACAAGGCAGAGGGGACGTTTTCAGCGCTTTTCTGGCCGCAACACATGGGTGCCTTTGTGTTTCACCTTCATAGAAGCGCAAAGCCTTTCACGTGCTGTGTGATATGTATAGTCACTCATATGCTATATACGTGAAACGTGGAGGCTAACCAAGAGAGTTCTACTTAAGTTGAGGACAACCCAGAGGGCTATGGAACGAAAAATGGTAGGGGTAGCATTAAGAGATAGGAAGCGTGCAGAGTGGGTCAGAGAAATAACTCGTTACCGACATTCTAGTGGAAATTAAGAAGAAGAAATGGGCATGGACAAGACATGTAGTGTGAAGAGAGGATAACCGATGGTCGCTTAGGGTAACAAACTGGATTCCAAGAGAAGGAAAGCGTAGCAGGGGGCGGCAGAAAGTTAGGTGGGCGGATGAGGTTAAGAAGTTCGCGGGGGTCAAGGGGATGCAGCTAGCACAGAACCGGATTAAGTGGAGAAATATGGGAGGGGCCTTCGCCCTGCAGTGGGTATATATAGTCAGGCTGATGATGATGATGGTATATACATCTTTATTCTTGGGGGCTGTGTGCTTGGTTTGACCTTGAACTGGCTGCAGTTCTTTAGTGGGAGCCGGATGAAGCGTACATGCAGTAGCAGAGGTTTCACTCTAAAATAAAATTCATGTGAAATTCTGTCAGTTTGAAAAGCGCAGAAGAAAACATTATTTCTTTTTTAATTTTCTTTTGGTACATGACTGCTTTAGTTGGTTATGTGCCAATGAAAATCATTATTTTCCCCATCCTGCTCTAATCGCAGGTCACTCATAACATTTTGCTGAGGTCTGTATATTCACTGAAGCCTGTTATATCTGACGACAAAAACAATCGACGGACTACTTTGTGAATTTTCGGCTTTTATTGTGTACTAGAACAGTAAATAAAGGTCGTTAAAAGGTGAAGTAAGAAAAAAATCCAAAGTTTTTTTTTGTTAGCCCATTTGAACCGGTTTGAACCACTTCGAGGAGGGTTGAACCTGTTTGAACCAGAACAGAATCTGTTTCCAGAACTTAAACCGAACCTGAAGGGTGTGAACCTGAACCTGAACTGAACCCGAAAAAATGACGTTCGACACCGTGCTCAAAACTATGATCACTCAGTATAAATAATGCAATCATGAAATATTTACCATCCATATGCGAATCGCAGAGCGTGTATCACACGTACCACAGCAATATGCAACATTCAAAGCAAAGAAATCATATATCTGGTGTCTCCACTCCTTTAAGAGTTGATGGGTGGCTGTGGCTTTGAACTTTGAAGTTTCTTACCTGTACACCACCATAAAAAAATTTAGCTGCTATTTTTATTGTGAAACTATGCGGAAGTATATGAAGGTCTGTTACTCACAATGAGGGCATATTAAAGCTCACTTTGTGTTTGGAATGAAAATTTTAACATCTTGAAAATGTGCTACAAAAGCTCTCTGGCATACTAAGAGGACATGATGAGTCTGGAGATA
Source organism: Amblyomma maculatum (assembly GCF_055883805.1). Classification (NCBI taxonomy): domain Eukaryota; kingdom Metazoa; phylum Arthropoda; class Arachnida; order Ixodida; family Ixodidae; genus Amblyomma; species Amblyomma maculatum. The sequence continues at coordinate 253,566,469 of NC_139344.1, forward strand.
AAGACTTGCTTAGGATTAATTGATCATGTGTAGTACGTAAAAGCCAGAGATTTGATGGGAAAGATTACTTCTATCATTGTCCCACAGGTGATGATTTCTGATTGCTTTGCTGTAAGGCTTGATGCATAATCACTCTTTTAATCATGCTACTGTGTCTTATTGTTTGCATGTCTCTTATGCAGTTCTTTGAAGAGATAACTGCGACCATACTGACATTGTGGCAGCCTTCCTGCAACTTCCAAGAGCAGGTGTTCGCTCTGTACATGCTGTATGCAGTGTACTCCATGCAACCGTTGATGCCGAAGCTGAAGGTTTGTTTCTATATTGTCTTTCTTTTTGGAATGCTAGCTCTTTGTTATGTATTTCACGGCCAAACACGCCTGTATGGTACAGGCTCATTTTTTTGTTCTTTTGTGCACATACGAGACATCACTCTCTCTTGTATTGAATCAGCTGTCTTGAGGCTGTGAAAGAAGAAAGTGAAAAAAATCTTGGATTTTTTTTTTTTTGAATAAATGAAATATTTGCATCATTGTTTTATAACACCTACTAAAATGTCGCTATTTGGATAGTCTTTCCAAGGTGTACAGTCGGCTTCTTTTCCAAAAGTATTTCGTGAGTGCCGACTGCCTGGCACAGCGATGCCGATGCAGAGTGGAAATCATAAGTGGAAATGCATATGTGCTGATCATGCGTCAGGAACCAGTGTACACTGCTTGGCTGTTGTGCTTCGTGAGAAGCAACCACTGCTAAGGAAGCTTAATGTCCGAGTTGTGAGCGTGTGTGTTTCATGTTCTGTGTGCTGCATGTTTTTTCGCTTTGATTTGGGAAAACATGTAGCATTTTAAACATGAGGCTAGGCCCGGGTCATGCTTGCGGGTGCCTTCTCAAGGGCATTTCTTGTCGATTAATACGCCTATATGAGGGTGCTCTGCAATTAGTTGTTCGTAAGTATGATCACAGCTGGTTTCTTGGGTACGCTGTGTTGTTTGCTGGAAATGTATGCACTTTCGGATATCATTCGCACTTGAAACGAATAAAGAAGACGGTTACAGCTTCTTTGGGCCGGACACATAGCAGCTAATTATGGGTAGGGGTGGCGTCACATTAATCAGGACTGCCTAGCAGATAACGCTCACTTCAGCAGAAGTAATTGTAGGCAAGCCCTTGTCCTCGCAAGCCTTCTTCTCTCCCTTGTCTTCCACTGCAGCATGGTGAAGCTGTCAACGCTTGTGTGATGCTTGTTAAAAGGTGGCAGACTGTGTATACAGTCAAACCTACCACAACAGTGCCGGTTAGAACATTATATCCCATACAGTTGAACCTGGATATATGGAACTCGAAGGGAATCGCGAAATAGTTCGATATATCGATAATTCGATATACAGAAATCGGCCTGGGACGGCACTTACGATACAAAAAAAAACGATACAGCATTTTTTCCATAATCAACCCACTCGCATAATGAATCCTTTTACACCCGAGAATTTGGAAAAAAAAAAAAAAAAAAGCGTTAAGGCTATCTTGCTCACATGCAAGTGATCTCGGCGACGAGCGGCAGCGACAGAGGAAAAAATTTTTAACTTGTTGGAACTGTGTCCCTCTCGCCGCTCGAACCACCGCTCGAACCACCGCGGCAGCTCAAAACAAGCTTTCTGTGTGACCACGGCAGAAAGCGCGAGCGTTCTCGCTTGCATGTCGATGGCCCGCACCACTCCGTTTTGGTCTCTCATCCACAGCTCATTTCTTAGCAGCGTGCCAAGATGCACGCAGCGATAACGTCATGGCGTGTTTATCTTTCGATAGCTCCTGCGATGGCGGGGAGCGAACTTGGCTAAGTGCCCGTGATGGCTTGATTGCACAAGCCTGGTTCGATTTATCACGTAGTCCACTGCACAAAATCATCGAAAAGCGTGATAGCTGCAAATTTTGTTTGAAGTGGAAAATGCTAAAAGCCAGTGTCATGGTCGCAGCTGACCGCGTGCTTTTTTTTTTATTCATACATGCAAAAATAAGACTCCCGCAAAAAAAAAACAAAAAAACAACTGCCGCTTCTTAACGTCTGCAGCCGCTATATCTTATGCTACGCCGCGCGTACAGCACAGCGATAAGAATGGACGACTCTCGCAAAAAAAAAAAAGGGAGAGAGAGAATCTGCCGCTTCTTAACGTCTGCGGCGCCAAAGCCACGTCAGCCGTCGCGTGCAGAGGGTTCGCAACACAAGCTGTTGTTGTTGTGGCTGTAGGGAGAAGGAAAAGAAAATGCACGGGCCTGCTACTGGCTCTGTAGCTGAGCCACCTCCGCTGTCTCGTGCGGACAGAAGAGAAAATATAGAAAAAAGGAAAAAGAAAAGGGAGAGAAAGACGCGCGCCGCAACAACAGCCCTCGTCCACCACCGAAGTATTGGCTGCTGCAAAGACGGCCTACAACAGATAAAATTTGGTAGCTGGCTAGCCCCCGCTGCAAGCGGCGTTGACCTACCGTCCCAGCCCCATAGGGCCAGGATCTGCCCCCCTTCACCACCTCCCCTCCCCCTTGCAACACACGCTGGAGATCTCTGAAAACGGGCTCAGCTGGCTTGGCGCATGCGTAGCGCGTGCTACTGCGAATGAAGGCGGGAGAGAGGAAGGAGAGATAGCTTGGCAAAAGAATGGGCAGACTCTTGCGCTTCGTTTTATCGCGTTTTTCCTCTCTCGTTCTCACCGGTTCTCTCTGGTTCATTCGCGCTTATGGCTTGCAAACGTTACATGCTGGCGTGCGGGAGACGATAACCGCAGATGCGCGTGCCTTTGGGGAATGGACGCGGCACTGCCCTAGCCAGCCGTCACCAAACTATCCCCTCTCATTCCTTCCGCGCATGGCTTGAAAACGTCACGCTGCAAACGGCCGAGGGTGATGCGATCGTCTTTGGGGAAGGCATACTTTCCAGTGCATGGTGCGGAGTTTGATATATCGAATGACTGGTGAAATTGAGTTCGATATATGACGCGGCTTTCCTATACTTTTACATGGAATTTTTGTAGGGGATATTCCGCGAGTTCGGTATAACCAAAATTCGATATATCCAGGTTCGACTGTAGACGACCGATTTTTCGGACACCCAATTTTTCGGACATGTTTGATTATTCGGACTTTTTCCCGGCCCCAGGATATACCTTATAAAGTCAATGTATTATGCTGCTCAAAATTTCAGACACTATAAGGAGGGCTATTCGATTTTTCGGACATTCCAAGCATCAGCCGGGCCAACTGCCACACATTTTGAGCAATGTCGCCGCCATCTTGTTTGTTTACTTTTTGTTTGATGGCCTCGAAACCGGTGCCAGCCTTGCGTGCCGCTCCTCAGCTAAACTGACGCTGGATCGAGGCTATATTATTTGCCTAGCAGCTTCCGTTTCCGGAACGTCGCTGCTCGTCGCTGCAGTGCATTATTTTTTTTTTCTTTTAGTGTGATCGCTTTGACCGCCTGTTCCTCTGTGTGTTTGCCGTGCGTTTCACGTTTGTTGCCGAGCGGAGCGAGTAGGCCTAGCTGTGGTCTAGCTGATGCGAGAACTATGTTGTGTCGCTACTGTGGCTCGCATTTAATCGAATCGGTTTCAGTTCTTCAAAAAGCTGTTTCCGGATTTTATACGGAGATTTTTTTTTTTTTTTTTTTTGCGTGCAAAGCGGTAGCAAGAAGGCACTCAACGGAGTCGGTGTTGTGATCTAGTGGTTGGTGGTTGCGGTGTGCCTCGACAGTGGGAAAACCTACTCTGTCGATTTGTTTGGAGCACTTAGTATGCTCACCGATGCGTGGAAATCTGTAGCACCCACAATGCTGCGCAATTGCTTTTGTCACGCGGGATCTGTGCTGAATGACGAGTCGGCTGCTTTGGACGATGAGAGCTTGGTCGAGCAGCTGTCTGGCAGTGAGCAGCTCATTCACGACCTTCGCACTGCTGGTGTCGAAATTCCATTGGCCGTCTCATTTTCAGAGTTCATAGACGTGGACTATGAGTTGGAACTGTCCGCTGGGCTCACAGATGCAGATATTATTCACCAAGTGCTTGTGGAGTCTGAAAGCGACGATGACTCACCTGTAGCAGCGCAGCCGACGCAACCTGAGCTGATGCAAGCGAAATTCAGGCGGACCTGTTAGCACGGAAGCGGAGCGGGGTGCAGAAAAGCATTCATGACTTCTTCCGGCCTCAAAGTCAATAATAGGCAATAAATTGAGCTTTTTTGGTGCACATTTGTTGTTTCGGACATTTTCGTGGTCCGTTGAGAGTCCGAAAAATTGGTCGTCGACTGTATTACAATAGATTACCGTGGCACCATGAGCTTTCTCATGTTTTCTATTGTAAAATAAACTGCTTATTATAGTGCTGTCATAGTGCATGAATAGATGTAATAGATAAATCTAGTAATTGAGAGTCAACCTTAAAAGAGACCTAAACATGGAAACTGTACAACCAAGCCAGCCAAACCACGCACGCAGTGTGAAAGCGCGCACATGAGGAGGTGGCAGAGCTGACTGACGGATCGACCTGATGCTGTAGAAATGGAAACAGCTCATGAACGCGCACAGAGTTGCCTTGTGCGTCAGGGATGCTTACATGCCACAGCAGCACTAGGAGACAGACTTTCCCCAGTTTTCTTTGGTGGAGCAGTCCATTACTAACGTTTCTCATGATTCGCCTCTCATAGAAAGCCCACCACGGTACTGGTACTTTTGCTTCGATGTATTAGCCACATGCCTCGTACTGAACGCCGTTAGTCGCTGAGGTGCGCTCACCTTGCGTGAGTACGGTTTAATTTTTCCTTTTCACCGTCGCTATTCCCTCTGATGCAAGGTGGACTTTGTTCGGGATGCCAATGATGGGAAACTTTGCAAAGCTTCCACTGTTGTAACGGTGACAGTGGCATGTCGAAACTGAGATAAGTCTTGCATATCGGCGATGCAGTTGTGAGAAATGGAGGTTTCACCAATGAGATGACATCTCAGCGTCGCCTCTGCTCACAGCAAGTGCAGACAGGAAGAGAGGCTTTACAAATGATAGAGTCCCTCCGCCGCTTAACTTCTGCTAAAGATCCTCAACTTGGATATATGCAGTTGTTAGGCACCCTGCAGAGAGATGGGAACAAAATAGCTGCAAACCAGTTAAAGCTAGGTGATGGGGATTTTCTCCTGCAAGAAAATCAGCACTATAAGCTACTTCCCTTTCATTAAACGCTTTTTAGTTTTTTACTTTTTTTTTGTGCATGATTCATTAATAATAATGATTGATTATAGCACTAATATTTTTTGGGCACTTCAATATTGTTTTTGATTGTACCCCTGCGGACAAAAGTAAACGAAGCACGCGATTTGCTTATAAACTTTTTCATGCGTTACATAATTGAAACTGGCAGTAATGTTATGTGCGAGCCGGTAGTAGATGCCAGTGCCCTTTTTCTATGACAAATATTGTTTTTTTATATTTAGTGCAGAAAACGTGATTTTAATTTCAACGAAAAAATGTGCTCCGTTTACTTATGTCCGCACCTGTACATGTCAACAAGTGGCATACATAGCATGAAAGAAAGACAGTGCGTTCTTGCTGAAAAAAAATTATAAGTTGAAAAAGGCATGGATGCAAAATAAAATCAAATTTATGGTGTATGAAATGCGCTACATTGCTTTTTTTTTTTCTTTTTATTTGTGAAAATTTGGAATGCCTATCTGTATGTTGCCTTCTTTGGTGCATTGTCCAAGTGTGCAACTTGCCAAAGCGGCAGCTGAGCTGTGAGGCAGCTTTTCGTCATGATCTGTGGCAGGTGGGCACCGCTGTAGAGATTGCCCACACTCTAGTACACTTTCAGTTGTGGTACCTTCACATTGCCTATGTGTTCGTCACTAGACTGGTGAATGGGACCATTTTACTAAAGGCGACTTGCTCCCAGGACCTGTCTGAATGAGCTTGAGTCTGCCAAAACGCAGGTCCACGCATGATTATTCGTGTTTGTGCATATAGTTTTGATGACCTGCACTGAGTAAAACAGAAGTAACAAGTCGGGGTTGACAGAATGTTTTAATCGTCTAGATTTTCACTCTGCACATGCTGGGCTCCCTTGGAGCCTTAACTCGATCCCCATCTGCATTGATGGCATTTATAAACCCCTCCGTAGGTTGTTGGAACCTTAATGAATAGAGGTGAAACAGCGAGAGCACACAGTGGCGATGCGTAACTTCCTAAGGGCAATTTAAAACGAAAAGAAGGCTCACCTTGGACCACCAGTTGAAGCTCCAGGCTGATCCTCTCCAGAATCGTGATTCGAGCTGAGCCGGAGGTGATGAAGTCATTTTCAGACTCTTCACTGCTGCATTCACAAAAACAATTCGCAGTAGAAGCAGCGGAAACTGTCCTGGTGCGATGTGGACATAATTTTTGTTGAGACCATAGCAGCATGTATCACCATTTTTGGCATTACAGCAAAAAATCGTTTATTCGAATTTCACGAAACCAGGAAAGCAGTTCGTATTATCCGATGTTCGAATTATCGAATGGCCTTGAAAAACCTTACAAGCACCATTTGCATTATGGTAAATGTATTACCGTATTTAGTCACATAAAAAACCCACTTCCCATAATGAACCCACACAGCCCCGATTTGTGCCTAGAATTTGAAAAAAAAAAAAATAAATAAAATAAAAGGAAAAAGAAGGCGCCAGTTATTAGCGCGTCCCTCCCCTTCGTTTTGCGCCATCACAGTCCACAACACATTTCTTGGCAGTGCGCCAAGATTCTGCGCAGTAGTGATAATGGTGTGTTTACCTTTTCATGTTCCAGCAGAGGGGGGGAATGTACAGTCGTGAGCAAAAGTGGACAGACCATGTGCTTTGAGAAAACTACCCGCCAGCTTTTTCTGACAGTGAAAGAGTTATTTCTGAGAAATGCATTAGGTACCATGCATAGTATACTTGCCTTCTTGCCCAAGCAATTTTCTCTAACACATCTTTTTATACATCAAAAAAGCAATCGTAGAAGTTAGCGTGGTCTCTCCACTTTTGCTCACGACTGTACTTGGCAAAGTGCCAGCGGTTTTCCGGTTATGCAAGTCTACTTTTCAGTACGTTTGCTTTAACATGCTATGAGCAATTGGGGAGGTTGGGATGGCGCTGGGGCGGTCATCGTCTAATGCCACTCAAATCATTGGAACGCACGATAGCAGCAAACGCCTTCTGATGGGAACGATGCTGAACCCTCGCGTCATGATCGCGTGCTTCCGTTGACTGCCTAATGGGTGGAAGGATGGATGGCTGTCGCGCAGAAAGAAAAAGTCAACCTGTAGTGTCCGTCCGAAATCATAGGCTTTCATGGAGGTTGGCTGGGACTGCACTGACACCACTTGTCTGTATTTACAAATTAACAGGGCTGGAATTAACGAATATTTAGTTGCGAGTTTCAGACGTTGTGCGGAAGAGATAGCAGGCAGCTGCTGTCGCGGCCGCCGTCCCCTTTCTCCAACACCGCTGGCCGCCGCGCTGGTCATGGCGCCATGTAGGTTTTACCTACTCTTCCATGGTTTTACCTGGTTCCATCTTCTGTCCCCGTTTTGGACGTGTGCAGCCTCTAACTATTCTGCTGTTTCGCAGAGGGTTTAATTTTTTTGGCTCGTAATGTGCGCCAAGCCGCCCAGACATGGCGGCACATAGTTCAAATTATTCATAGCGGAACTGACTCGCATTCTAATTAACGGACTTTATTTTGTACACAAATCTCTTGGAGCTTGGCTGGACCAAGTAGTGCAGTTCAAATTATCTAAATTTAAATTAACGAGCTTTCACTAAAATGAGCGGTGATTAACTCTGCTCCAAATAATTTTCTCTGATTAAACGAAAAATAGTGTGGAAATTTCAATTGCCAAACTTTCTCTTAAATGAGGATACATGTTCCTTCTTGTAGATGTTTAAGTTCGGCAGTGCATGCAAATGTGCTGCAGTTGGCCTTTGGGCTGGTTTTGCAATGAGGGGTGATACTTAGAGCCACAGTATCACGCTGGCATTTTGACTTCCTCTTACTTTGATGGCATTCTTACTATTAGGCACACCAGATTTTTTCCATTTGTGCTGCTCTATGAGTACATTAGAAATGCCATTTTCCTGAAAATGACACTGTCATATTTATTAAAGTTGTATTTACTTGGCTGTTTAGCCATTGTCACATAGAGTTTGGATGGTAACATTCTATAAATGGCTTCTATGGCTTTCAAACAGGGAACCCACATAGTATACCATATGTATCTTGAGTTGAAAAATATATACCTGATGCTATAAATCTGATACAGCACTAGAGTGAAGTAGCATGCACCAATGCCCTTGATATACATTTGTGGTGTTACGGTTAACGGCCTACCAGTGGGCTTAGGCTTTTTCAAGAATAGCATCCGGCGCTGTGTGTGTGCATAGGCAATGGAGCTAAAAGTATTTCATTGGTGATACTTTCACCATTCATTGTTAACTAAAGCAGGAATGCAAGTACCATCAATTTTTTGCACTTTCTATGTTGCGAGCATTTTTCTAAGCATGCTGCCAACATAGATCTCAAACCTACCTCGTCTCTGCTTTCTGCCGTCAGGAGGCCATTTACTAAGTGGTGTTCATCAGTAATTCAGATTGGCATCTATTACAGATTAGGTTTCAACACCTTTTTGAGGTGTTTTAGTGCTAAATGGGAACTTTGAAACCTGGTGAACTAGACCAATTAGGCGTGTCATCTTTTCTCTGGATTGCACTGCTTTCTTAGGAACTATAATTCAAGGGCAGGTGCATTCAAACCAGGGGCAGCTCTCATGGATGGAGCTCCTTCATTTTCCATCTATACACAACTTGGAGGGCCTTCTAAGAACAGGGTACCTGCCGCTTTTGGGCTATTCCTCTGCCCACGAGAGACACACAGATAGGCCAAGGCGGAGCATGAGGTCGGGGATTCCGGTCGTCAGCAGAGAGGCGGCACGCCAAGAACCGGCAGCAAGGGCAAAGCACAAAGACCCCAGCGCAGAATGTACCTACAAGGTGATAGGGTACCTCATTTTTATACCCTGTGTGGGGACCGGTTTTCCCGACCCACACGGGAGGATGAAGAGGTCTGTGGAGGCCGTGATAGGAAGTCCAGGAAGTGCACGCAGGATTTGAATGCACTTAGTGCGGGCCCAACACGCTTTTGTCATGATTTGTACTGTACTCTACGTACTATAATAAGATGCCTAGGGAATTGTCAGGAAAAAAAAAAAGATGTTAACATGGGGGTCTTCAGTGAGTGCATTGCTAGAGTACAGCAAGCCCTCCACACATAATCCGTGCTCAGTTGCATGACCATTTTGCTTCACGCAGTTACAGCGTTCACACCGTGGGCACTGAGCTGGATTTTGTCTCTTTGTTCTCATCCCTGAAGCGAGCACAGTGTTATACCAGTTTGTTTTGTACCAATTGCTACAGCTTTCACGAAGTTCCTTCTGGTGCTGATTAGGAACTAAGCTACATACAAAAGAACTTTCCATGCAAGAAGCTCAAATCGGTAACGAGCGAAATCAATATTCACTATTAAATCCTTAGTGTACACGTCATATGTTAAGCAGTAAAACAAGGCAGCTGCATTTATGAAAGGTGCGCAGAAGAGAAGTTCCATGCCATTTTTTTTTTTTTTTTCCCCAGTAAAAACTGGTTCTATGGCTCTTATTGGTTACGATGATTTTTCCGGCAGCAGCATAGATATTTATTCTGAGAAATTATATTTAAATTACCTTTTTGGGGGGGAGCAACACTACACTAGTCGTCGAGCTATTTCGCGTGGCACAGCATAGGCCAAACTGCGCATACACGAGGAGCCGCGTGACCTCAGATGCAGCAGTTGGTGCGATGGAGCTGCCATCGCAGCCGCACGCTCTACGGGTGTTGCAAAAATGACGTCATAACCAAAGCCGGCGCCAGCTGCGCATCACTCTTCATTGGTTGTGTGAAGAAGTGGTGTGTGTGGTGTATATATAGCTAGAAGCGCGCGGCCAAAATCGACCAGCTGTAGGGAAGGAGAGCTGGCCATTGCTCGGCGCATAGCCTAAGCTATGCTAAGCGTAGTCGCGCAGCTGTTGCTTTCGCAACTCAACTAGGTTGAACTGGAGCTAAACCATTGCCAATTTTGTTTTTATTGCTTGATTTAAACACTGGCTGGCAAGACTGAAAAAGTCTCTATTATAATCACTGTTTGAAAGGAAGTGGGAGGCTAGCCTAGGCTCGGGGATTGGCATGCTAAAAACTGTTATGCTGTACAGCTTGCTTGGCTGGTAACATTTTCTTTTTTTTGGTGGGGGGGGGGGGGGGGGGGTCATTTTCTAGCCTATAAAAAGCAGTGGTTGCTGTATAGTTAGGGTCATTGTAATGATAAGTAGCAATCTATCTATGCAGGTCAACTTCAATTCTCATATTTTCTTGTGCATGAGTTGTGTGTTTTTGCTCCTGAATTTTTGTTTGGTGCATCTTGTTACAGAGCTACTTATGTGGTGTAAAAGTTGCTACTGCAGGTCGTTTTGTGCTATACCTGTTAGCTTTGTTTGAAAGGTGAATTGGTGTCTAAACGAGGAAGAACTTGTTATTTTTCCAGTGGTATTTAATGGGTTAAACCACAATTGCAGGCACCATAACCAGACTGAATGTGGTAGCGGTTTCGCCATTGCATACAGTTGAACTGTATTTTGTGGTGTTCTAATTTTGATGTCACATCTTATTGGCTTCACGTGCACAATTCTATCTAACATGACATCATTTGTGAGGTCAAGGAACTATAATGCAAAATATAAGTTGCATGCTGCTGAATATGCGCTGCACGTATGTTGGTTTGAAGTGAGTGACAAAAAAGATGCCTGCAACTGGTGCAAATCAACAAAAGTCCTCTCAGTGAAGCCAACAAAAAAGACACCACCCTAATAAGGTACGCTAGTCAGAGCTAGAGAATTGTTTGTGCATGGCAGTTTCTGCAAGCATTTAGTTTTGTTACTCAACTGGAGAAGGGCTTCTCGGTATGTAATAGCTCTGTGTTGCAGAAAACCTCGCATCATCGGCATTGCCAACAAACCAAAAATTGGCAAGGCTATCCTTGTAACATAGACAAACAAGAATATTACAAATAAATTGGGTTAATTAGGGTAAGTATTGGAAATCGAACCAAAGCCCTTTGGTTGCTAGATGACCAAGCTTGTTTGTTGATTCAGGCACGTTTGTTTATTCAGGTTTGGTGATTCAGGCTTGTTAGGATGGGATGTAGAGAATGAGTAGTGGTCTTTGACTTTGTGGCATGTCTTGAAGGCAATTATTGATGCTAACAGTAATTAATGTAGGGTAATGAGAAGTTAGTATTTTAATGAAAAGTTGCTTTGCCATCCAAAGGAGGTGCCATTGTGAATAAAAAAAGAAGAAAAGGAATGCACACACCAAAGCAAATCATTGCCTCAAGTACGATAAGTAGGTGTAAGCGAACGACAAGCAGGAATAGGCTGAATGAAAGGTGATGAATGTTATCGCATTCCACTCTTGAGGTGGAGCTTAAGCGTCTCTCAAGTTTCTTTATGGAGACTGCTTAATGAACAGGTTGTCTTACACACCGATGCGAGTTATGCATAACTTTTTTTTTTTCTTTTTGAGAAACTACCATTTGGAGGAATATTTTACTTGTACATGTGTGCTACTTGTTAACTTGAAAATATGGTAGGCCTCACTGCCCCTTTAATTAACGGGCTGGAAGATGGTAGTGATTGCTTCATATGTCACAGCTTGAAGCTGGGCTTCGTCCAGGAAAAACAAGATAAGTTCCGTAAAACAGACTGAGCAAATCGGTTTTAGATGCAATATTTATAGCCTCAATACATGGTTTACAGTTTTGGTAAATAGCTTCCTGGATGTAAATAGTTTCTACTCTCCAAGCTTTTATGCCTCTGCTGTGATCTTGGAATTTGGTCTGAACTATTCAGGGGAGGATATGAAAAAGTAGCCTGTGAACACCCTAAATATAAAGCTGAAAAAAAAAAAAAAAAGTTTTCTTGCAAGCAGCATTGCATTGCTTACTTTTATTTTTTGCTTTTCTTTCTGTTGCATACTTGGTCACTTTATTTCGGCAATTCGGGGTGCCCATTTGTGCACATATATTTTTTGCTAGTTGTGTAGATTGCAAAGTACCTCTGGATTGGATTTTTTTTTTTTTTTTTTTTTTTGCATAGGGGCAGGTTTTGATCTCGTGGTAAACAGCTTATGCGTTGCATTGGTTTGCAGGCAAATGTGCTGTTGAATACAAAGGAAGTGTATAGCGTGAGTAACTATTGGGTGCAAAATGTGCTTCCAGATTCGGTTGCGGTTGGAACACTGGAATCAGTCTGAGGAGCTTCTGCATAGCGCCTACAAAGACCAGCACCTGGATGTGTGCTATGCCATCCACAGGATGCGCCTCGAGCACTGCTTTCATTTTGTTGCCAGTCTGACACAGGTTTGTAGAATTAGTTGTAGTTTTGATGGACATTCGGGTCTTCTCGGTATGAAAGGGGACAACCAGCTTGCACTGAATGGGAACTAGTTTTTGGCTATTTCTCTGCTAAAGTTGAAAGTGATGTTTGGATACCACATCCCTTAGAAAGAAAAAAAAAAAAAAGAAGTGTGCTTGTCATGTCTAATTGTGAAATTTCATTGATTAAATGTTCATACTTCCCATTGCAGTCTTAGTGGGGTTTTTGATATTCATGTGTATCACGGGGTCATTAACAATGTGTAACTGCTTTTTGGTACCATCTTTTAGTGATAGTCATGCCTTGGCATTTCAAAACACTGACCTGATGTGTGGTCCATTGTATCTTTGTGCAGAAAAGTAACAGTGGGGATAAATAGGCTTCTGTGACAGTAATTCATTAGAACTTTCTGTTGGGCGAGTTGGTAGTTCATTTAGATGTGGGGATTTTAAGTACAAACAAAGACAAGGACAAGAGAGGCAACACACACACACACAAGCGCTATCAACTTTATTGGCGGAAGGCAATAGTGTCCTTTTCAACGCGATTCACTTTTTCAACGCTACTACCTGTTGGTTCCCTAGCAAAGGTGTCTTTTCATGTGAAACACACGCCCACCCATGCATATACTTTGCTTTCTGGTTTTTACCTTTGATTCTTTTTTTTTTTTTCTTTTTCATTGTTATTCGTTTTGGTTTCATTCTCCTCCCACTATTCGGCCTATATATGGTGTTGCCTTCCACCAATGAAGTCAGTTAATAGGTAGCGCTTGTGTGTTTGTGTCGCCTCTCTTGTTCTTGTCTTTGTTGATGCTTAAAATTCCTACATCATGCTGTGAACTTTAAGTATAGTAGGTTAGAAGGTCACACGTAACCGATTCTCATGACCCTTAATGACTTACTCACTGACGCTTTCTCTCTGTAGCAGATGATGCAAAAGCTCTACCAGACGACGGATGCATGTGGTGATGCGTGAAGTAGTTGGCAAACTTGCTGGATATAATGTAGGTACTGGGACTCTAGTGCTGTATTCTTAGTCAGGCCGATTGCAGTGAATGGATGAATTGGATAGTAGGAGGATGAAATGCAGCTTATAGATATCATAGGTTTGGTACTGCGCTAAGGGTATTTGAAATTCCAGGATCACTTGCTATGCTGAATCACTGTGAAGCTATCGGGGGCACAAATGCATTTGATGGACAGGAAAACACACACAGTGAATGTTTTGGAATCGGGCAACCTGTTATCTTTCATGTGATGTTCTTATGTGGTCCTTGCTTGATTTGGTCAGAATTAATCAGAAGGTATGTTGGCTGTGCCTCTTCTGGCCAAAAACCAGTTTTTTGCAAAAGCAGTACTAGTAGTGCCATCTCTCATGTGAGACGGATCAGAGTATATGGTGCAAGACAACGAGGGGTCTATATTTGTGGGTGTTCATTCACTGTGCTGTGAAATATTGTGATTGGCTTTCATGTCATATTTCACAGTTCACAAACGTAATACATGCCCGCTTGGGGTGATTGCTGCGGACAGCAGTGAGCTGCCGAAGTACCACAACTAAAGGGCCCAAGTAGGGGCGAAACGCAAAGGCATCCGTGTTCTGTGAGATGACAGTGCAGGTTAAAGGTCTCCAGGTGATTGAAATTGCTCCGGAACCCTCCACTACACAACTGTGCTTTCGCTCCCCACCTTCCTCCCTTCCCTTAGGATGTGGTTCAGGTGTTCACAGAACGTGTGATAAGATACTGTGCCTTTCCTTTCCTATAAAGCAATTAATTACAGGGCCCAAGTAGTTTTGAGTAAATTCCGGCACTTGTTGGCAGAGGTCGGCGCACTCACAGGGAGTTCACTCATGTCACCTCGTTCACGCTCATACCCGTGAGTGCTAGTGTGAATGTGAGTGAGTGAGTGTGAGCGTGAGGGGATGCGAGATTGAGCGCTAGTGACTGGGCATGAGTGTGAGTGAGTATGAGTGCTAGTGAATGCATGCGAGGGTGTGAGCAGCCATGTATGTAATGAGGGTGAGCGAGTGGAGAGTGTCAGAGGAGTCAGTGAGTGTCTGAAAATAACAAGCATGGTTCATGTTATTTCAGAATTCACATGTTATTTGCAAATTACAATAAACTGGAATTGCACAGACGTGTATACCATACTGAAAAATCCAGTACAACTTTTACACAGCATTCCGTGTTCCAGCTTTTTGCATGGAAGCACCTGCGTGATACTGGGTGGAGCTGTCATATTGCTGCTGAATACAGTAAATTCTCAGTAATTGGGTTCTAGGGACAAGAAAAAAATGTCGGAATTAACTGAAAGCTCGAATTATCGAGTAGGCCTAAAAAGACTGCCGTAAACTGCTTGCATCACAGTAATTTTATCAGATAAACACTTCTTGGATGGATATCTGCATTTGGGATGAAAGAAAAGACATTTTTACCGGGTTTGGTCAACTGCTTCGCTTTGTGCATACTGCCGTTAAAGCCCGCTTTCCAAAAGGGAAGGTCCCTCTTCACAAAACGGCCCAGTCACGTTTTGAGGATGCTTCACTGCACAGCTCACGCGGTCAAGTGCACAGTGCTGGCCAGCTGAGGTGAACATGAAAATTTTCGGTGTATTCCAGAATTTTTTAATGTTTGGAAATTCCTAATATCTGTTTTTCTAATGCGAATAGAATAAGAAGCTTAGTCGATTCGTATTAGAAATGTTGGCACACCCCTACAAATAACACAAGGAACATTATTGTAATATCGAAAATCCGTGTCAGTCCTAGACAATCCTTGTCTTCGCTCTGCTCTATCACGAGCGTGTGCCTTCTCGAGGCGAGGAAACTGAAGTTGAGGTGCTGGCCCTACCTAGTTCGCTCCTGCTCTGTGGTCATCGGTGACTTTCATAGAGACTTTACCCCGTCAACATCAACCCGATTGGGTCAAAACGCTTCTTGTCCTCATCATACGGGAAGAGGAAATCGCCAACCCAGCTTTCTGAATGTGTCCTCAGGCAGCACAGTAAGCTTCCATATGCATCACATATTGCGTTGTGTGCTCTGTAAGCGGTGCAAACATGACATGTTTAGTTTGCCGTGTGCCCTTAAGTACAGTGGCACTGTTTAGTGACAAAAAGTCAAAGTTCATCAGCACTAGGTTGAAGAAGCTTTTATCCTCAAAATGTTGATGCTAATGGTCAGCACATTGCGAGTCTTTCTTTTTATTCTAAGAAGTGAAAGGTTACAGATATGGCATTTAAACCTGCAAATTGCAGCTACAGTACGTCAGGGGGAGTGTGAGTGGTTATGAGTGCGGGAGTGGTTGGGAGAGGGAATGAGAGGATGCAAGGGTGAATGGCCATGAGTGTGAGTTTATGTGAGTGGTTGTGAGTACATGTGAGTGCAAGCTGTCGTGAGCGAATGTGAATGGACATGAGTGGGAGAGAGCAGAGAGTAGTGTGTGTGTGAGTGTGAGTGGTTGGTTGTGGTAATGAGTGCAAGCAGACATGCGTGAGTGGTTGTGAGTGTATGCGAATGGGAATGAGTGATTGTGAATGTGAGTGGTGATGAGTATGATTGAGTGAGCGTGAGTAGTAGGAATGTGTTTAGTTTGCCATGCCGTAGTGTTCCTTGGAGTATAGTGACGCCATCTAGTGACAAGAAGTCAAGCACATCATTACTAGGTCGAATAAACATTTGCCTGTTATTGTTGACGACAAATTGACAATGGCGAGTACATTGCGAGCCTTTATTTTTGTTCCAAGAAAAACTAAGCAGGAAAAGACTGCAAATATGCCAATTGAACTTGCAACTGCAGGACATCAAGGGGGAGGGTGAGTGGATGAGTGCAGGAGTAGATGTGAATGGGTGGGAGTGGGAATGAAGGGGTGTGAGTGGCCATGAGTGAGTGTATGTGAGTGCAAATAGTTATGTGCGTGTGTATACATGAGTGCAAGGAGATAGTAGTGTGAGGGAGGTGAGTGTGAGTGGTCATGAGCGGATGTATGTGAGTGACTGTTGGTGGTAATCCAGGGTAGAATGATAGAAAGAGGATGACTACACAGTAGCTAAACGAGGCTCCCCCTTTACCCTTGTTCAGCGTTCCTTCATGTTGGTGGTAATAAGCGTCAGTGAACATGCGTGAGTGGCTGCAATTCTGTGTAAGTGGGAGTGTGAGAGGGCTTTATTGTGAGCGTGTGGATTGTAGGTGAGCAGGAATGAGTGTGAGCGAGTAGATGTGAGTGGGAATGTGGATGAATGTGAGTGAGCGGATATTAGTGTGAGTGCAATTAAATGGATGTGAGTTTCTGTGTGAGTGAGGGGAGGTGGGTGTCACTACTTGTGAGTGAGCCCCTCCTCATGACCTATGCTTGGTAGTGGCGGCCCTTTTTCCTGTTTCGGTTTGGTTTGGTTTGTGGGGTTTAACGTCCCAAAGCAACTCAGGCTATTAGAGACGCCATAGTGGAGGACTCCGGAAATTTCGACCACCTGGGGTTCTTTAACGTGCACCGGCATCGCACAGCACAGAGACGCCTTGCTCTTCGCCTACATCGAAAAGCTGCCGCCGAAGCCGGGATTCGATCTCGCGTCCTTGGGAACAGTAGTCGAGCGCCATAACCACTGCGCCAACAACGGGTTTTGCGAGCGATTCCTAGTTCATTCGCCTGTACAGTTAAACCTCGGTATAACAAATTTCAGTATAACAAAACCCTCGATGTAACGAAATTACAAGGAATAGATAACATAATGCCCATTGGAAACCATGTATATATTATATTGATATAACGAAGTAAATGTTTTAATTATTTTATTACAGCGAAATCTTCAGACAAATAAATTTTACCTCGAAGGACAAAAATTTCGCAGAGGCGACGACGACCATGGGGAAAGCGTTGCTAGCGCGCGAGACGGGCTTCCTGGGGTGCGCGGCATTCGCTCCCTCCAAGCAAGAGATAAGCGATAAGCCGCTAGAGTATCCGCGCCCTCGCCTCCTTTATTATTTTTCTCTCTCCCTCTGTCTTTTTGCTTTGTTGCAAAGGGAGGAGAGCGGCGGCTCCATATTTCCCCCTCCCTTGTTCTTGCTCTGCTCACTCCTTTGCTGCTATCCTAAGTACCTCTTCCCCGTGCGGCATGCCTGCAGAGGCTGATGCTTCAACGTGCATGTCCATCTGTCACTGGCCCTTCGCATGGCTCTCGTACGGCCGCTGCTTCCACAGTCATTATTCGTGCGCTGCTTGCCGCTCGTTCTGCCAATTCCGACTCTCCTCTGCTTCCGTTTCCTGCGTGCATTGCCGCAGTCGCTGTTTATATCCTGCTGTCTGCTCGGTTCGTCCAGTCTCCCCTACGACTCTCCTTCACTTTGATTTCCCGCGTGCGTTGCCGCCATGAGTGGTTATAAGCAGAAAGCGCTTTCACTCTAGCAGAAAGCAGCAATTCTGGAAGTTGTTTTGAAAGGCAAGAAAAAGAAATAGTCGCGGCTCGATTCGCCATATCTCAGAGTGTGCTTTCAACAATACTAAAGGCCAAGGACTCCATCCTCAGCTCTGCAAAGTGTGGCACGAGGGCTGAGCGTAAGTGATTGAGGACGGGTACCTACGTAGATGTGGACAAGGCTGTGTACTTGTGGTTTATGGATGCCAGAGCACAGAATGTGCCAGTGAGTGGGGCAATTTTGCAACAGAAAGCAAAGGACTTCGGTTGCCAGCTTGACAAGGACGCCTTCAAGGCTAGCAGTGGTTGTCTCCACCATTTCAAGTCCCGTCACGGGATTGTCGGACAGGTGCTCTACGAGGAGTCGACGTCGGCTGACGACCTGAAGCCGCTACTTGGCTGGATAAGGAAATGCCAAGAATACCGACAAGGTACTAGCCATCAGAGATGTACAATGTGGATGGAACTGGATTTTTTTATCAAATGCTACCAAATTGGACTCTAGCACTAAAAGGGGATCGCTGTCACGGCGGGAAGCAGAGCAAGCTGCACATCACAGCTCTTCTCTGCGTAAACATGGATGCCACCGACGAATGGGTGCCGCTTGTGATTGGCAAAAGTAAGAAGCCGCAATGTTTTAAGAACGCTCAGAAGCTGAAAGCTGAGTACACTTCAAACAACAAGACGTGGATGTCCCGCGACATCTTTCGTGACTGGCTCCAAGCATTTGACAAGGAAATGGAGCGTGACGGCCGCACTGTTTGCCTCTTGGTGGACTACTGTTCCGCCCATCACTTCGACAACATGGAGATGAAAAATGTCGAGCTACGGTTTTTCACGCCGAACTGTACTTCACTGATTCAGCCGCTCGACCAGGGGTTAATAAACAGTGTAAAGTGTGTGTATAGTCGTCGGTTGATCGACAAGCTGCTGCTCAATCTCTGCTTGAAAGGTTCACCAAGGTGGACATTTTTCAAGCTTTGGAAATGTTCGATGCATCCTGAAAGGCGATGTCGAAGGACCTGATTCAGAACTGTTTCCGGAAGGCCGGATTTGAGAATGTTGCGGCTGGAACGAGTGCCCCTGAAGAACGCGACAGGTCCGATGCCAATGAAAGAGCTCCGTTCGCTGCCCATGCACTTGGACACGGCGAGGGAGACGATCAGGCCAACCTTTAAGAAGCATGGAGATGCCTGGAAGGTGACGGGGCCGTTCCTGACTGTGTCGCTTTGGAAGACTTACTCTACGCCGACAATTCCATTGTTGCTACTGAGAAAGTGATGGACGACTCCATTGTGCAAGACATGCGGGGAAACACGCAGGAGGACCCAGGTAGTGACACTGATGCCGAAGATGGCGAAACCCCAGTAACCGTGAAGTGCTTAATGCAATTGACATTCTGTGGTGCTACACGGGTTTAACAGGACAGCAAGAAGAAATGCAATCCCTGTGGGCCTATGAGTGCAGTGTTAGGCCATCTCTGATATCTAAACGGACAAAAAAGAAGGGTACGGATTACTTTCAGAGGAAATAAAAACGAAGTCCTTACAACTGGCAAGTGCTTTGGTAATGTTTCTGCATGCTAGGCGCAGAATTTCGATACAACGAAATTTCATTATAACAAAGTAAACTGCTGATTTTAACGACCTTGTTGTATAGAGGTTTAACTGCGCTATCCTTTCCTTCTTTTTCGTTTTTGAACTCTGTTTTGACATACAAGAGATATGTTTTGGGGGGCCAAAAATTTTATTGCAGCTGCGTGGCAAAAACAGTGAAAAGCATGCTAACTCAATAATTTGTGCCTATGCATCCTAGTTGGAATAGTTTTCTTAGAGAGCATGTGGTCACCACACCTAATCTTGTTTTTGGAAGGCACATTTTACAAAGGTTAGAGTACAAAAATACCTGTATGCAGTACAATGTTAAAATTTTTCTTGACTCGTTATCGAGGCATTCTTTCTTACCTAAACCTTATTCGTAGCATAGTGTACCCAGTATGAACGAACAAATTATGTCTTTGAGGTACTTAAATGAATACTGTGTTAATAGCGGCTCAAAAGCTTGCCTGCTGCCTGCTGTTTTGATTACAATGTTCATAACTAATGTTTATGGTGTATAGGCTCCCAAAGCATCGCTGGGCGGCGCTGCGGCTCCTGATGGGCAACACCATCTGTGGCAGAAAAACACACACTGAGGCGCCGCCGGCTCGGCTTGCTGCCTTCGCAGCATGCGCCGCGTGCTTTCTCTCGCACGAGCACGCACCCCTGACGCTCCCCCGCAGGCGCATCGCGACATGCCGCCTGCATTCCGTCTTGATGATTGGACAACCTGCCGCGTATTTCTATGGAGGAAACGTAATTATAGGCGAGAAAATTTTTATTCATGTCTGCACTGTCGAGCAGACGACAGACTGCGATGAGTAAATATTGATTGTGAATGGGTTTCCCACGTTAGCGAAAACGTAGGAAGTGTATCTCGAGGTAAGGCTGCTATGTAATTATATTGTCGTATATAATATGTTTAAAAACTGTGAAAGTATTATCGGTACTCTGAAATAAAGCAGCTCGCTTATTGATCATCGTTTTGGCCTGTAGCATGAGATCTATATACGTTTTTGTTTTTATTATTATGATGTTACTAAAGCAAATCTTGCAGTAGAAGAATAAGTTATAGTCCGAAGGAGATGTTTCTTCAAAGGCATGAACGCTAGCAGTCTCAAAAGCACATGCGTGCTCCGCGCGCTGCACGCGACATAATCGGCTCGCTGGCTCGGAAGGAAGGTGAAATCCAAGCTTGTACTACAATCGTGCTTTATTTCGGTTCTTATTAAATGGTTGT
The DNA here is from genome assembly GCF_055883805.1 of Amblyomma maculatum. Taxonomy (NCBI): domain Eukaryota; kingdom Metazoa; phylum Arthropoda; class Arachnida; order Ixodida; family Ixodidae; genus Amblyomma; species Amblyomma maculatum. The sequence goes on from NC_139344.1 coordinate 253,587,223, forward strand.
GCTTCATTTATATTTGGTTTGCATTTACGAAACTTGTGACGCGAATAGGGTACTCCGTGTGAGTAGTGTCAATCGAGCCGTAACTAGGATCGTTTTCGTATTGTGCTTCCAACATATTTTCGTTATGAATAATAATATTGGTTCATTTATTGGCCAATTGGCAGAAATCTGTAAAAGCGTCTCAGCAAAGCATGTCCCCCTCCCCCCCCCCCCCCCCCCCCCCCCCCTCCTTCCAAGAAAAAAAAAAGGCCTCGTTCCTAGATATTTTCTTGGTCGTAGGACACATTCACACATCATTGTCGATCGCGGACGTCGCACGTTGGATATCTGTTGATTTGGTTGCTTTCAGAGCACTCGAAAATCAGGGAGAGAGCATAGAAAATTGGCAAAGCAAGAGACGCGGGGAGCGAAAAGCAGGATAATCCTCCACCCCGTTCACTTTGTATACATGGTGTTAAACCATTGTACTTTTGATGCCTCTCCAAGCCGTCTTTGTCGATTGTCGACATTTCTGAGTTTATGGAGAGGGGAAAATTGGCTCTTTTCGTTTCCACAACGAATGCAAGACTTCTCAGAACAGTGTCATGCAGTTGGAAAACAGGTCTTCTGGAAATGCTTCCAATGAAATCTGCAAAGTTTCACACGTGAGCCTCATCTTTTGGTGCTTCGCCTACTATTGTGGCTACCTATGACACAATGTTACTTAGTACCTTTGTTTCGCATCAGCGGAAGCGTTTTTGTGTCGTCAGATAACCGCTAGGCACAACTTGATCGCCGCACGTGCACAGGAACCTAGCGGAGTGTTTGCTCCGGCGACGTCTCATTGTTTCACATTTCGCCACCATGCCAGGAATGTGGCGCTGTCATTGCGCGGCGAAACTTGAGCTTGGGTTCCCTATTTCAGAGGACAATCGCTGCCATCAATAGAGAGGAAGATGACGCCGAGGCCAGTTTGAAGTCTGAATTGTTTTCAAAGTTGCAAGGGATGTGTAAAACTGGTTCAGTCAAGGTATGCAACAGAGTGTGAACATTTTTTTCTTTCTCACATTATGTGACAAATAGCTGAATGCTCTACTCGAGTTCTCTGTCTTAAAGCAGGAACCTGTGAGCAGCCTATGTTTGTGTTTAGTGTTTATGCTCATGTGTGCAGTTGTAGCCCTAGCTCAGTATTGCATCTTTGCGTGTGTGCGTGGGCACATATATATATATATATATGGCAACGTTTAACGTTAAAAGCTAGTGAAGCTAGTTTAGCAGTGCTCTTAGAGGAACTAGAGGGTATGAAATGAGATGTTATAGGACTTAGTGAGGTTAGGAGGCCGAATGAGGCATATACTGTACTGAAAGACGGGCATGTACTGTGTTATCGAGGTTTACCGGAGAGGCGAGAACTAGGAGTAGGGTTCCTTGTCAATAAATATATAGCTGGTAATATAGTTGAATTCTATAGAATTAATGAGAGGGCGGCAAGCATTGTAATTAGGTTTAAGATGTATAAACTGAAGATTGTACAGGCCTACGCACCTACATGTAGTTATCATGACCATGTAGATGAAAGCTTCTACGAAGATGTGGAATTGACAGTGGGGAAGTAAAGACTAAGTATACTGCACTAATGGCCGACTTCAATGCCAAGGTAGGGAAAAAGCAGGTAGGAGACCAGGCAGTGGGTGACTATGGCCTTGGTTCTAGGAATAGCAGGGGGGAGTTATAGTTGAGTTTGCTGAGCGCATTAACTTGAGCATCATGAATACCTTCTTCAACAAATGGAACAACCGAAAGTGGACATAGAGAAGTGCATGCAGAGAAGTGAATGCATATTCTGGGCAATCACAGGCGCAGTACGCTGATACGGCTGTTCAGGTGAAAAAGGCAGAATGAAAACTTTGCACCCCTTAATTTTCATGCATGTCACAGCTACTGCGTGATCGAGCTGAATGTATTCACCCATCGTCGGTGGGGACGGGTCAACAGCCATGCTGTTTTCCAGTGCCTGCAGAGGCATGTCTACATGAACAAGAGTACATTGTTGACATTGCAATGAATGAAGAGTTAGTTCCAAGTCTGCAGAATTAGTATTATACAAAGAAAATTCTAATGTTCAGTATTCATATCGCTCACTGGACACTAAAAGATCTCATATGCTGATACTGAATGCATGTTCTGTGCAGTCACAGGTGCAGCACACTGATACGGCTGTTCAGGTGAAGAAGGCAGAATGAAAACTTTGCACCTCATAATTTTCATGCACGTCACAGTTACTGCATGATCGAGCTGATTGTATTAACCTAACGTCAGTGGGGACAGCTCATCAGCCATGCCGTTTTCCAGTGCCTGCAAAGGCATGTCTGTATGAAAAAGAGTACATTGTTGACATTGCAATGAATGAAGAGTTAGTTCCAAGCCTGCAGAATTAGTATTATACAAAGAAAAACCTAATGTTCGGTATTCATATCGTGCACTGGACACTAAAAGATCTCATATGCTGATACTGAATGCATGTTCTGGGCAGTCACAGGCGCAGCACACTGACACAGCTATTCAGGTGAAAAAGGCAGATTGAAAAATGTGCACCTCACAATTTTCATGCACGGCACAGCTATTGCATGATCGAGCGGAATGCATTCACATAATGTCTGTGTGGACGGCGTAACAGCCATGCTGTTTTCCAGTGCCTGCAAAGGCGTGCCTGCATGAGCAAGAGTACACTATTGGTATTCCAATGAATGGAGAGTTAAGAGCAATGCAAGCTTGGAAATTCCAAATGGTTCGCTCACCAGAAAAGGTGGTAGGCACAACATCTGGCTTGAGTCGTTTCCTTCCTTTGAAGTAGGACCACTCAAACTGGTCTACTGTGAAATGATCCTGCATAGGAATATGTGCAGAAGAAAGCATGTACGAACACTGTTGACTGGATTTGTATTTAAAAAAGGTCCATGTGCAACAGGTGATGCACAGTGCAATCATGGTTCGTTTGTGGAGTTTAATGTCCCAAAGGGACTCAGGTTATTATGAGAGACTCGACAGTGCAATCATGAATTCATGACAATTTTTTATGACCCCTGCAATGGAAGTGTGCAAAAAATAGCAGTAATCATGCATTACCACATTCCGCGCAATTTTACACCGTTCCCGCTGGTGAATTTACGATCAGAATTTTAACCGCAGCTTCGCGGTGACATTAACTGTAGTACACAGTGGCGAATGAACGGCAACAACGACACGCAACTGAACCGCAAGTAAGAAAATCGAGACATTAAAATTACGGAAAAGGATGCAGTTTATACCTGTTAAAACCACAGTCCGCCAGAGAAAAAGCCAGCACAACAGATAGTTTTCGTGCAAGTTATGAATCGCGTTGTTTAGTTACTTTCAGGGGACGTGTCTAGGGATCGCCCAAAAGTTAATAAACAAAGCCATTTTACAGAAAATAAGCGCAAGGAATGCATTCAGATGAAATGAAAAGAACTTACCTCGCATATTGAGCTCCTTTCGGGGCTGTTTCACGCGGCCCATACTTAAAAGCCACTGCAGTCGCCTTCCTCAGGGCACTGAATAAAAAAACTTTGCCGCTTTCGGTGCGGTTTGTGCAGTTGGCGCACTGCACCCCGTCATATTTGAAGAGAACGTTCTGCACTGCACAGCCATGCCATTAGAGCGCAAAAGAAAAGGTGGGAACACACTGTAGAAACCGATGCGACGACATCTGACGGCACTGCAAGCGGCGAGAAAAATGTTTCTCCTGTAAGTTGGCTCCTCCTGTTGCGCTTGGCAAGTTGACTCCTCCTTCGAATGGAACGTTTGACGTCATCGCCATGAGCTGCGTAGGGATGTCAGTAGCGCAACTCTGCTCCCTAGGGAGCATATACAGGAACACTACAGAGACCAGCCCAGCAGGCCACCCCACCGGCCACTGCAGGCACTCCTCTCAAGGCTGCTGGCACTCTTCCAAGTTTGCACCCTCCCACCCCCTCCCCCCTTTTACACCAACACTAAAGCTAATGCCAAGAGACACACTGTGCTGTTCTCCCCTAAGCAGCACCCCTCCCCTGGGCAGCACCTTGGGCCGCTGCCAAAAAATACACTGGACAGTGGCGGCAGTGGGAAACGAAAGGACACGCTGACTTTTTTTTTTCCAAGTTCTCTTCTTGGTGGCAAAAGTGGGAGGTGGGGTGTTATGCAACTAAATATGGTATGCGTATGTGAAGCCTGAACAAAGATTGCCCCATCCGCGTGGGCGATGCAGACATACCACTAAATCTAGTTCACTGTAATACGATAGCATCCCTTTAAAGTCCAGTTTGCATCCATTTGTTGTCACTCATTATGTGCTCCTGATATACAAAATAACTTCCGGTGCCCTTGTTAGCGCTATTATTGCGAGAATGTCTTGCTTATTTCTTGAATTTGTAATTTACATGTTTTCAGCAGTGTTCCACAAACCTGTTACTTCATTTGGGCAGCGAAAACATAGCAACCTCGACGTAACGAAATTTTCGGCTGCACATAGGACTTCGTTATATCGAGGTTCGACTGTATGCGCTAAGGGACAAGGTGGGCAATGTCGTTGCGAATATAGATAAGGTAGGCAAGGTAGCCAAGGAGTTCTATACTGATCTCTACAGTAGCCAAAGTAATAGGGACAATAATGAGATTGGCAGTAGGGAAAAGCAGTCAGACGTTCCGCCAGTCACGAAGGACGAGGTTAAGGAAGCATTAGAAACTATAAAAAGTGGGGAAGCAGCTGGAGAGGATCAGGTAATTATAGATTTGTTGAAGGACGGGGAGGATATTGTGCTAGAAAAACTGGCCACCCTGTATACGCAGTGCCTGGTGTCATCGACGGTACCGGAACTATGGAAGAACGCAAACATTATCTTAATTCATAACAAAGGGGACGCTGAGGACCTGAAGCATTACAGACCCCTATTCTGAGCCGGAACATAACCGAAACTGAAGTGGACGCCGGTAGCGCCACCAAGTATACTTTTATATTTGCCTTGCGACATTTATGTTGTCTTTTTGCCGTTGTTTACGTGTGATAAAAGCGTGTTAACATATTCGAGACAAAACCTACCACCGCATTCAAACGGCAACGTCAACTCGCATTTGTCCGCCTCTGAGATCCCTTGCGCATCATGTGATTTTTAGTTGCGAGCCTCGGTCGTTTCGGCTGTAACGGCGATACACGTATTCCTGTTCTTCCTCTTTACTACCTTTTAATAGCTCTTGTTTTCAGTAAGAGTGGCTTTTTTGTAACCAGGAACAGGCATTCTATTGATGCAAGCCCACTTCATTTTTCTCTTTAGTGTCTCTTTAATGGCCGCGGGCGCCGCCACTATTATACACATAGGCATGGCCGGTCTTGAGGGAGAGCACGCTAAGAGAAGCGCGCTCTCCCTTGAGACCGGCCGTAAGCTTGGGTGCCTCGCATCGAGGTATCCTATATACACCCGAATTTTGACCAATCAAAACCGCCGTTTTTTGATACATGGGGCCTACAGAAAATTTCGCAACTGTTCGTATCAAAGAGCTCTGCTCAGGCTGGCATCAGCGTGCTTTAAATTTTCAGTAAACTTTCGACGTTTTTACCCGCCAATAACACTAATAACAGTCTTTTACTATCGTAAATTAGAGAATATGATTAATAAATAGTAAAAGCTCGTTAATTCGAACTTCACGGGACCGGGAAATAAGTTAGAATTATCCGATGTTCGAATTATCGAATGGCCTCGAAAAAACTGAGAAGAACCATTTGTATTACTGTAAACGGTCCACAACACATTTCTTGACAGTGGGCTAAGATACTGCGCTGAGCTGCGATAACAGCATGTTTATCTTTTGACTTTAGCTCCAGCAGGGTGGGGGGAAGCGAACTTGGCAAAGTGCCAGCGCTTGTCCGGTTGTGCAAGCCTCCTTTTCAGTACGTTCGCTTTATCATGCTATGAGCGACTGGGGCAGGCGCATCTACTGCCACTCCAATAATCGGAATGCGCGGTAGCAGCAAGCGGCTTTTGAAGCGAACAGTGCTAAAAGCGGCGTCGTGATTGCGGCTGACTCGCGTGCTTCCGTTGACAACTGATAGTTGGAAGGATGGATAGCTATCGCAAAAAAAAAAAAAAAAAAAGAATAATAATAAAGTATAACCCGTAGTGGCGTTGGCTGGGACCGCGCTGACAGTACTTATCCCTATTTCCAAATTAACAGGGTTGGAATTAACGAGTATTTAGTTCCGAGCTACGTTGCGCAGAAGAGAAAGCAGGCAGCCGCCGTGGCCATGCACTGACCTTGCCGCGGCCGCCGTCCCCTCCCACCAACGCCGCCGGCCGCCGCGCCGGTCATGGCGCCATTTAAGCTTTACCTACTTTTCTATGGTTTTACCTGGTTCCATCTTCTGTCCCTGTTTTGGACGTGCGCAGCCTTTAACTATGCCATCCGATCGCGGAGGTGTTTCTTTACTTTTTTTTATTTGGCCGCATGATGTGCACCAAGCCACCCAGACGCAGCGGTGCGTAGCTCGAATTATCCGTAGCGGAACCGACTCGCGTTCAAATCAACGGGCTTTTTTATACACAGATCTCTAGGGAGCTCTGCCGGACCAAGTAGTCTAGTTCGAATTATTTGAAAATTTGCATTATTGAGGTTTGAATTGACGAGCTTTCACTGTAGCCTTTTGTTGGGAATTATTCGTCTATGGTCATTATCATCAGCAGCTACATTTTTAAGCCTCTTCACTTGTCAGGGAATTAGACCTGAAATAATCAGGGAAAACCTGGAGAAGTCTGGGATTTTGAAAATAGCGGTGTGCTAGACACCCTGTGTCCATTCTGGTCTCCCGTTCCATTGTTAGCTTTGGTGGAGCTTTCAGTGTGATGAGTGTAGTCTGTGCCAGTACTGTGGAGCGCAAATGCTCATTAATTTGATTGCAAAACTACGTCTGAGTCCACTGGGAGTGCTCACTATGTACATGAAAAGCGTAGGAAGACTTAGAGGTTTTATAAAAGTTCATTGTCCTTAGCAAAATATTTTTTGAGGCGGTGCTGATTGCAGTGAGTTTACTGTAGCACTTGACAAGGTCAGGAAAAAAGTGTAAAACCAGGGAAAAATTGTAAATTTCTCTACTTGGCTGTTTATAGTTACTGCATTCTATTACTGTGTTCTTCCCCACAGCATGTGGCAGTTATGCATGAAGAATATATGGCACTGAAGGCTAAACTACCATCGTCTATCGTGAAAAAGGGTGACTTGGTCAAGGAAAACGTTGCTGATGGTCTCATCAGGTGAGTTTAATATTTTTTCATGTTGGAAAGTTATAGAAGAATCTGCATTATTCTTTAAGGTTGTGTACTCTTTTAAAAGTTTCAGGGGGCCCTGACAGTTAAAGCTATTTCCTTATTTATGCTTGGAATGTAATCAAATTTGGCATGGAACTTTTTACAATGATTTAAGAACTGCATTTTATTTTAAGGTAGGCTGTGTAGCTGGTGAGTAATTGCACTGATTTTCTTAAAGCAGTTGAAATAATTAAGGGCAATGCGCAAGTCTTTAAGGGGGGAGGCTACCCTTGAACACCAACTTTTTTATTTCTTGACATACTTGAACAAAATTTTCAGAGTAGGCTCATAGTACAAACATTTGAAAAACTACCAAGTTTCACGGAGCTGGGCTCATTGGTTCTCAAGTTAGAGGAGTATATCAAGATGGTTTACATAGGTCCCTTGGGGCAGGCCTGGAGAATTGACACAACGTGCTGACACTATGAAATTCGTTATGGTCATTCCTGGATAGTTGCCCCAGGGCAAGACAATTCCCTTTTTCCAAATTTCCTCGCTGAAAAATTTTAGCACAGTCCCAAAATCAGTGTTGTTAATCAGACCTACTATAACAAAATATTTATTGTTTGTCATTAATTCCAGACACAATATTTTGAAAAAAGAAAATTGCCTTGCCCGCAGAAATTTATTGAGGTATGGAATAAAAGAAACCTCATGAAAATCTGATAAGTGGTTCCTGAGATATGCCTATCCTAAGCGGCCGCACTAGGCAAAAAAGTGATTCTGATGAAACGGCCCTAGAAGGTTGAGAGAACTTTTTTGTTTGCCAACATATCTCAATGAAATTTTTAGGGCACACTCATAGCATGGACATCTGAATAACTAATAAGTTTCGTAAAGCTGTGTACGCTGGTTCTCAAGTTACAGAACTATATAATATAGGCCACATGGGTCCAGGCCTGCAGAATTTGCGGAATGTGTTGGCATTGTGAAATTCATTGAGGTAATTTCTGGATAGGTATCGCGGGGTAAGACTAGGGGCTTTTTTTTATTATTTTATGTTTTTTAAGTTCCACTGTAACAGATGCTAGGACGCTGCAGGCTATGATGCAGTCGTCGGCGGCGTGCCTCGCCATGAGGACTGCCTTCGCTTCCATGCACTTAACGCGTGTCGCATCTCGAGGCATCGTGAGCGACCACGCAACACTGCTTGAAATCGTTCAGAGGACACGAAAACAGATCTTAAATGTGACGATCGCAAAAATGGCGAAAAGCGAACAGAACGCACAAAGTATAAATATAAAGACAGCCAACAATGACAGCAACGAGCCAGAGCAGACGACGTGGGGAGGTAGCCAGCGGAGACCAACACGTCATCGGACGCAGCAGCCAATAGCAGTCGCCCGATCCCCCTCGTTCTCGCGGAGCGCGCGCTTTGCACAGTCACAGCCTTGAATTCGAGCGCGGGAAACTCGAAAGTCTCCACGAGGCTCCCAATCGGAAGCAAGCCACACCTCGACCGCGCCGCCACCGCTGAGAGGGGCAGAAGAAAGCGCAAGAATTCACAAACAAAACAAGACCAAGATGGCGGTGCTCAGTTCGGCAGGAGAGGAATGATGCACGCGCGAAGTTTGGGAATTTTCGGTGCTTGCTCGCTGTTGCGTGGCTACCGCCGCTTGTTATTAATTCTGAGTATTTCTACGGCGAGTTGGGCATTGATAATTACAGAAAGGGTAGTTTATCAGACATACCGTATTTACTCGCATAATGATCGCACTCGCGTAATGATCGCACCCCTGAATTTTGAGGTCAAAATTCCATTTTTTAAGTTCCCCGCGTAATGATCGCACCCCGAACATGGAGCCGCCTGGTGGTTGATCTGCAGTCATCCCGCAGCGAATGCATTCCGACGAGTTCCCAACCTAGTCTAGTAACGTTGGAGTTCCCATGATTCCATGCTTTGCGGCGTTCGCCATTTTGTAATTCGGCAGCGTCGTAGCGTGATTTGTGTTTTTGTGCGAGTTTACGTCATTTCACCATGGGGCGGTATGCCAGTTACACCGCCGCGTTCAAGCTCAAGGCTGTCGACTATGCACTGGAGCATGGCAACCGCGCTGCTGGTAGGCATTTCGGCGTGGACGAAATGAGGATACGCTATTGGAAGAAGCAGCGCGAAAAGCTGATTGCTACGAACAAGACACGGCGGGCTTTCCGTGGACCTAAAACGGGCAAGTTCCCTCGTGTTGAGGAGGCGGTCCTAGAATACGTGAGGGACCTGCGCAAGGATGGTTGTGCAGTGTCATTAGAAATGATACAGACGCAGGCGCGCACAACTGCCAGGAAGCTGGGAATCGCCGCAAAGGATTTCCGCGCTAGCTCTGGTTGGACGACTCGCTTTATGCGACGGAATGGACTTTCCCTGAGGCGGCGGACGTCGCTGTGCCAGCGGCTCCCAGCCGCGTATGAAAGCAAAGTGATAGACTTCCATCACTTCGCCACTAGGCTTCGCGAAAAATGCGGTTACCTCATGTCGCAAATTGGAAACGCCGATCAAACTCCACTGACGTTCGACATGCCCCGGAATACAACTGTGAACGAGAAGGGTGCTCGGAGCGTCCTCGTGAAGACGTCTGGCGCAGAAAAACAGCGATGCACAGTCATGCTTGCTGTGATGGCCGACGGGCGGAAGCTGCCACCATACGTGATCTTCAAACGGAAGACTATTCCGAAGGGAAACTTTCCCCGTGGCATCCATATACGTGCACAGATGAAAGGGTGGATGACTGCAGACCTGATGGTCGACTGGATCAAGACTGTTTGGGGAAGAAGACCAGGAGCATTTCTGCTTCCCTCGCTTCTGGTTTTGGACAGTTTTAGAGGTCACCTTGTGGACAGCGTGCGTGCCAAGCTGAAAGAGCTGCGCACGGACATTGCAGTCATTCCTGGCGGCCTGACTTCGCTGCTGCAGCCTCTCGACGTGTCTTTGAACAAACCGTTCAAGGACAACGTTCAACGACTTTATGCTGAGTGGATGGCGATGGGCCAGCATGATTTGACGCCGAGCGGAAAGATTAGAAGGCCATCCGTGGAGATGCTGTGCTCGTGGATCACAGAAGCGTGGAGCAGTATCCCCGACGAGGTAGTGGCTAAGAGTTTTAAGAAGACAGGCATATCTAACGCTTTGGATGGAACGGAAGATGACTTCCTATGGGATTGTGAAGATGCTCCCAGCGACGACACTGCCGTTTCCGATGAGTCGTGCTGCAGTGAAAGCGAGGATGGCGAGGATTCAGACTTTGATTAGAGTACTGACGAAAAAAAATAAATGGGCATTGTGCACTCCATGTGATGCTTAATGTGCGTGTTTATTGCGAAGGTAAGCCTTACTCAGCTTTTATTTTTGGTTGTAATCGAGATATATGTTCTAAGACGTCTGACCTGCAACTTGTTTGCGTTTTCGGGGCTCAAAAATTTTTTGTAGAAAATTTACCCCGCGTAATGATCGCACCCCGAAATTTGCGTCAGTATTTTAAAAAAAAAAGTGTGATCATTATGCGAGTAAATACGGTACTACCGGAATATACAGTCTGCCAAAAATTGACTGTTTCGCAGTTTTTCTCGTTTTCAAAGGTCGCGTCCCCCCTTAATGCCAGCATGTTCAAAATACCATGTTGTGTGCTGTAAAGCTGTTGGATTTTTTTGTAGGTGCACAGTTCACATGATAGTAAATGTTATGCTCTGACATGCATGTTTAAGGGGTCATGACACCAAATTTGTAATATAAACTGTTTACTCAGTGTTTCCACGCAAGATCAAACAAAGCATGGTCTGTCGGCTTTTTATATTTATTTTAAAATTTTGTATATTGTTACAACTTGAAAGACGGAATCTGTAATTGGTTGCTGCCAAAATTTTTTTAAAGGCGGAGGGAATTACAGTAAAACTTAGGTGATACGAATCTCACGGGGTCGTGAAAAAATTCGTATCATCAAAACGAACGAAAATAAGTAGACAGAAGCATAGGAAAGGCTGTTGCGCATACCTGTTTACGTCCGAGAATGCTGATTACGGTCGCGCGGTCACAGCTCTCCATTCGCGGCGCACTAAGCACAACAGGCAATCGCGACGTCGGCGACGCGCCATCTCTTGTTGTGCTGTACGCGCCGCGAGAAGTCCGCGTGCCTTCGCGGACTTCTTGTGGCGCGTACAGCAGGACAAAAGATGGCGACGTGCCAGCCGCACGGCGCCGCAGACTGCTCGCGATGCGTACAGCGCGACTGTTGCGAAGTCTACGATGTGCGGTCCACCTGCCTACGCGTACTTCTCCCGGCGCACAGCTTGACTGGAGATGGCAACGTGCGGGTCGCGCGGCACCGCAAACTGCTCGCGGATCGCGATTGCAGAGTCAGCGATGTCCGGTCAGTGCGCACTAGCCGCGTACGCCGCCGCCTGTTACAGCGATGGCGACATCTGCGGTTTGTGGGCCACACGCCGCAGAAAACTTTTCATGGCGTGAGGCCAATAAGAAATTGCAATGTCTGCGAGGTGCGAACCACGTGTCACCGCAAGCTGCTCATGATGCGTACATACAGCGCGGCTGGCAATCGCGGAGACAACGATGTGCGGGCAGTACGTAGTGTTCAAGGTTGCGGTCGCAGTTCGCTGGTTCGTATCATCCGTAGTGGCGCGTGAGAGTGTTCAGAACATCCTTAAATTTTCCTCATTGTACACAATGCACTCTGGCCATGGAATTTCGTGAATTCGTATCAACCGGGTTCGTATCACCAAGATATTACTGCAATAATGACGAAGAGGTGGAGTGCTGTACTTATCTTCTCTGCTGTTTTTGCCAACTTTGGTTATTAATTACTGAAAATATATTCAGGTTAGGTAGCTGAAAATTGTGTGACTAAATACAGTACAACCTCGTTAATTCGAAGTCATCGGGACCACGAGAAATCTTCGAATTAAGCGGGTTTTCGAATTAACCGAACACACCAAGAAATAAGACTTAGGCAAAAAAATCTGTTGCAGGAACGTGTTACCTTTATTCGGCATATTTTGAATTACTACTGAAAGTAATCAGAGATGCTGGTTTGCCGCGTCCGGTAGTTTGCGGCTCCTAAGGTCATGCTCTCGAGTTGGTCAAATAGACGAAACATCTCTGAACTTCCACCGCGGCACTCAACAAAACTGCGGATAACGTTCAGCGATCTGATAACTTCACCGAGAGCAGGTGCTCGGGGAGGCTCGTCGGTGTCGTCGTCGCTATGGTCGCTGTCATCGCGCATGTTCTTACCAGCAGTGATCTCATTCTCCAAGTCAGAGTAGCCAGTCTGCTCTTCGCTCTCAATGTTGATATACTCGGCGAAGCCGACTGCGTTGGACTCATCCTCTGCGCAGAGCGCATTGATGCGGTCGCAATACTCTGCTCCTTCTTCGTCGAGAGTAGTAGTACATGGGTGGTCTGCATCGGCATCAACAGTGCTTTCACTGGAAAAACCAGCGTGTTCAAAACACCGCCTGATCAATGTGGGCTCCACTTGTTTCCAAGCGTACACCATGAGGCATATGGCTCCGAGGAGGTCGATGGAGTACTCCTTGCCATTGTCGTAGCAAAGGAGCATGCGCTTGGGCAGGTGGTACCGATAAATCTTCCTAGTGTGGTGAATGACGCCTTGGTCCATCGGCTGTGAGATCGAAGTGGTGTTCGGAGGTAAAAATACCATCCTGATGGCCTGGAGATGTGGGATGTCGCCATGTGCCGGGCAGTTGTCGACGACAAATAGGACATTCCTGCCCGTGGCCGCGAACTTGCGGTCAAGTTGCCGCACATACTCTTCAAATATTGCACCTGTCATCCAGGCTTTCTTATTGTGCCTGTAGACGAGTTCATCCTTTGGTGGCAGCCGCGCATTTTTGAAGCAGCGAGGCTTCCCCGTCTTCCCGACGACCAGTAGCGGCAGCTTGTGTTTACCGCACATGTTTGCGCCGAACAGCACAGTAATCCTGTCCTTGGCCTGTTTCCTACCCTTGATGGCGGTGTTCTTCACTGCGAATGTTTTTGTTGGCAGCATCTTATAAAAAGTGCAGCCTCGTCAAGGTTGTAAACGTCGTCTGCACCGTACTCGCTAAGCAGCGGCGCCAATGTGTGGTTTCTCCAATCCTCGACAACGCTCTCGTTAGTGCTGCCGCTGTCACCACAGACGGTGAGAAAGGGTAAATTATTGCGTTCTTTAAAACTGCAAAACCATCCATTGCTGCACTTAAATTCCTCGTGCCCAAGTTGTAGAGCTAGGTCGTTGGCCTTCTCCCGCAGTAGCGTTCCATTGACGGGAAGGTGGGCAGCGTTTGCTTTCTGCAGCCAGCGAAGCAGAGCAGCTTCCACATCTTGATACGTGGGAGCCCGCACTCGTGACCGCTTCGAAGAATAGGTCTTGCCGTAAGCCTCTAGTATTTTTGACTTGTTGCTCAATATTGTGGACAACGTCGAGAGGGGCACGCCATGCCTTTTGGCCAACTCGGTCTTCGAACAAGCGCTCTTGCCTGCTTTCTGGATCAAGCAGAACTTCTGCTGCAGCGTTAAAGTCTTGTACTTTGGCATTTCTGCACTGCTACAGTCACAAAGCTAGCACTTCTGCACAGTCCCGCCTAAAAAAACGGCACAGTAGCCGACCCCTAACCACAGCGCACAACACAAAGAAATGGCGCAGGCGAGACCGGCGCGGCGGTGGTGGTGGCGTACTTGCAGCGTCGGAGGCACGGGGGAAGAGTGGGCGAAGCACACCAAGGGATGGAGTGGGGGCGAGGTCACGTGATAAAAACCGGTATGCCCGCCGTGTTGCAGTGAAGCACGTCTTCTCCTCTGCAGGCGCGTGTTTCGGCGGTGCGCGAGGCGCACTGTGGACCGATTTTTGTGCAGAGAGTGCTCCGGCTGGGGCGCTTCGCCTATAAATCATCACCATTACTATGTGGCTTTGCCTTGCGGCTCCGTAGGGCCGTCGTTTCTCCGGGTTTGCGGCGAAACATGGATCAGGCATTGCCGCATAGCAGTCCAAATTTTCGAATTAACCGGGCTGGCGCAGGCCGCCTGTTCGAATTATCCGGCCAAATTTACATTGGAAAATACGGGACCGCAGAAAACCTTCGAATTATCCGGGATTTCGAATTAACCGAGTTCGAATTATCGAGGTTGTACTGTATATGCACGTTTCTATTTGTGTTCAGATAACGTTTGCTTTTCTGGGTAGTGTAGATGTTCTCATAAAATTTCTCAAAATCGGCCCAGGAAATGAAAGTTTACCTACTTTGTAGACCTTTAATTCAAAATCAGCTTAAGGCAGAGCAGCAATAATTGCACACTATGTTCTCAGCATACTTATGTATCAAACTGCTAAAGCTTATGTAATGTTCCAATACAGAGATTCGATTGCACTAATTTCAAGAAAACAGTGAACAATGAGAACTTTTGAAGACAATTAAAAACCATTTTATATTTTTTAAACTTTGCCCACCTATTCTCTACTTCAGCTTTCAATGCCATTAAAAACATATTGCATAATTTTGTTGCATTAGTAATTGTGGCCACTTCAGTATGGCCCTTGCGCAAGGCACAGCACACCACGCGGGTCTGAAGATTCTACGACATTTGTGAATTGCGTGCGATTTCTAAATTTTGCAGTAATAATGTAACAGGGAGTAATATACTTTAAAAGAAGATTAAAGATATATACATTGAGAGACAGCCAAGGAGCCAGGCAATGAGGGCCCAGCGTTCAACGCACTTCTTTCTCTTCACCTTCCACGCACTAGCACGCCATTCGTCCTCATTGCTCTCCACTTCAACAATATTGTATTTAGTCATTTTTGGTCTCAATGTTGCAAATTAGCTCTGAGAGGCACCATAATTAATGATTCGGAATTAGTTTTGTACGCATGGAGTTCCTGAAGTGCTATGGCATCAGGCAGCACAGACGTTTTTCGCAGTTCACCTTCACCATTACGTGGTTTACACAAAAAGACTATGAAGTGCAGTGAGCAAGCAATGTATTCCAAGTAATTTTTATTGAAATGGAAAAATTGTGAAGGTCATGGAGAATTGCCTCATCAAAACACAGTGTTGGCAGTCGTTTATTAAAAGCATTCGACAGCGCACATTGCCTTCATTCCTGTCCAATTATAATGATACTGGATATAGCGATATATCTCATATAACGATCAAATTTTTGTGATTTATCATTTTTCCCATTGCCCCTATGTAAAAATAAACCAGATATAACGATCGATTATCGGTGGTACATCGGATACAACAATAGCTTTATCGCCACTTGGTAAGTGTTTGCCATGAAAATTTTACTGAATATTCAATAAAAGGTAAAATATTTAGAAGAAAATGACATGAAAACTCGACATATGCGGTGAAAACAGAATGAAATGAACACTATCATCAGCGCAATCACAGCCGCGCAAAAGGTGCTGCTGCGGCCGCATCGTCATCGTCATCGTCATCACCATCACCGATTCTGCGTCTGTGGAAGATGGCGGCGACCACATGACGGACGGCGTGATAACTCACGAGATGAAACAGCAGATGCAGGGCTTCAAGGTTGTAAGCCTCGTGAAAAAATACGGGCATTCGCACTTTACGATTTTTTACTATCCATCAAGGCTGGGGATGTCCTTCAGTTCACCCAGCCGCTAATCGGTGTCATGCACACAAAAAGGACTGCCGCCAGCGTACACGCTACTGGAAGCGATGCTCACAGCGATTGTCAAGCTTCAGCTGCTGCTTTAAAATGACTTAACATACTTCTTTAAGTACGCTTAAGTTATTTTATGGCTATTGATGTATACTGTAATAAAGTGTTTAGTGCTCTTTACGATGATTAGCGTTGTTGAACCCGATTTACTCATTGCTAGTAAGGGTAAGCCTACATGCATGGGAAAATATGTGGGTCTTTTTTTTTTTCACTTGTCCAGATATAACGATAATTGGTTATAACGATCGGATTATCAGGTTTTCAACATTCCTGCCTCACATAACTAACCTTAAAAAGAAAGCTTCTTAGTCCCTCAACATACTCAAAGTTCTCTCAAAGAAGCACTGGGGATCCGACCGAACATGCCTTTTACACATTTACCGCTCTGTTGTACGCTCCAGTTTAGATTACGGTTGTATTGTGTATGGCTCTGCGAGGTCATCTTATCTAAAGCGATTAGACCCAATACATAACCTCGGCTTACGTCTTTCTAGTGGTGCATACAGAACATCCCCCATTAAAAGCATCTATGTAGAAACAAATGAACCACCCCTTGCCGACAGGAGGAGCATGCTTACATGTGAATACATACTCAGGATAAGATCTTTACCAAAACATCTCTGTTTCCCCTTAGTTACAAAGTGCCCTTCCAGAACACTGTTCATAAACAAACCCCATGCTATCAGGCCTTTACTACTCCGCTTTGAAGAAATATGCCAAGATTTAGGAATACTGGATGCACTTCCAGCTGTAGCCCAGAGACAGTATCCATTTCCACCCTGGTACAGCCTTCCCTCTACATGTGACCTCACACTGACAGCCTTCCGAAAAAATCAAACAGCACATGAACACATATTACACGAATACCTAGCACTACGAGAAGATCAATTAAGGGGAAATGAGGGTGCTCGTTATAATACATGAAGGAAAGAAGCCAACAGTCGGCGAGGCCAAGGAAAGCGTAGGGGATGTTACTTTATGTCCTTTTCTTTTTTTTTTTAATGTTTACTTGGATAATCACAGAAATTAGTAATGTAATCTTGTTTAGGGGAAGATAATTAAACACAAAGTAGCAGAAAAAACAACGTGTTGATGGTGGGAATTGAACCCACGACCTCCGAATATCGCGTCCGGTGCTCTTCCAACTGAGCTACATCGGCCGCTGTCCCCCCTGCTACTTGCTTGGGTATTTATGTTGTCTGTATACGAACGTTGAGAGTGTTCACCAGCGCCACCCTCAACCATAGCGGCGGACGTAGAACGTCCTTTTGTTACCGCCAGCGTCACGTAGAACGTGATCAAGAGCGAGGGCGAAAGCTGTGCTAGAACCCTCTTACGCTACCTATGGCTTCAAGACTGCCAGAACCGAGACCCCCGTAAGCTACAAGCAGATCAATTAAGGGGAAATGAGGGTGCTCGTTATAATTTATGAAGGAAAGAAGCCAACAGTCGGCGAGGCCAAGGAAAGCGGAGGGGATGTTACTTTATGTCCTTTTTTTTTTTTTTTTTTAATGTTTACTTGGATAATCACAGAAATTAGTAATGTAATCTTGTTTAGGGGAAAGATAATTAAACACAAAGTAGCAGAAAAAACAACGTGCCGATGGTGGGAACCGAACCCACGACCTCCGAATAACGCTTCCGGTGCTCTTCCAACTGAGCTACATTACTAATTTCGGCACGTTGTTTTTCTTTCTACTTTGTGTTTATTTATCTTTCCCCTAAACACATTACATTACTAATTTACGTGATTATGAAGTAAAAAAATAAAAAAATAAAGACCAAGTACAATAACCCAATGCTTTCCTTGGCCTCGCCGACTGTTGGCTTCTCTCCTTCATGTATTATAACGAGTACCCTCATTTCCCCTTCATTTATCTGCTTGTAGCTTACGGGGGTCTCGGTTCTGGCAGTCTTGAAGCCATAGGTAGCGTAAGAGGGTTCTAGCACAGCTTTCGCCCTCACTCGTGATCACGTTCTACGTGACGCTGGCGGTTCGTTCCACACAGGACGTTCCACGTCCACCGCTATAGTTGAGGGTGGCGCTGGTGAACACTCTCAAGGTTCGTATACAGACAACATTAATACCCAAGAAAGTAGCAGGGGGGACAGCGGCCGATGTAGCTCAGTTGGAAGAGCACCGGACGCTGTTACGACCGTGCATCCGCATTGGCGCGCTCTATTGTTCGCCTGTGGGCATGAATAAGTGCTGTGGATATGTGGTGATGGTCCAATGGCTCTAAGTGAGCCTGTTTCCAGGAATCCTGTTTTGTAAGCCTGTTTTGCTTTGTGGACACCCTGCAAATGCCAAATTGACCCTGTCAAGAGAACGTCTGGAAAAACACAAAGAAACGTTCCCCTGCGGGAAATAGCCGGAAGTGCTTTCTTTCTTTTGTTCACCCTTCCCGTCGAGAAGCGCTATGGTCAAGTAAGGAATGCCTACTGTACAAAGGAGACGACAGAGTGACAAGTCCGCTGACGTGCAGGACAAGAAAGGAGCATGACGCATACGGCCATTAAATGATTTCCCGGGAATGCAGGAAAGATTTGCAATTGTCGAAAACGGACAATGCTGGGAGCGTATGCGGCGCCCACGTGCACTTGGGTTTCTGAGAAGTAAATCCACTTGCCGGAACCAGCTGCCTATCGATTCTTGGCTGAAGAATAGAAATGTACCTCCTCGCCGTTCCCAAGCTTTTCCCGCCAACAAGTGACCAGGCTCAACGAAACAATGCCGGGCCAGTCAGTGCTTCAGACCATCAGTGCAGTGATGTGTTCGATTGGATGCCGATATCTGAGGGGCGTGCCCTGGATTTGGTTGGTCAGCATCTTCAGAGAGGGGCTGGACATAGGGGGTTTTAAGGACGCTGCAGAGCACGAAATGTCGCTCTGAGCCCTGGGTAAACGGCTCATCCAGTCGCTTCTCGCTATGAACTCTTAACGCTTGCCATTTTGCTGATGTACCCTTCTTTTTCGTGTAAATAATCTTGTAAATAAGTTTCTCAAAGTGCCATTAAACCTGCTTGTACATATTTCACCAACTTCGAAGATTCAATCCTACTTCAACCCCGAGTCTCTGCACGCTACCAAGTGAAGGCCGGGTCAACTTAGTCCCAGCGTCACGACAACTGGTGGCAGCGGTGGGGTAAAGCCCCAAAACTGGTGACCAGCGTTGGGATCTGAATCTACAAGCCACAACATCTGATGACTGGAGGTGGGATCTGGATCTACAAGCTACAACATCTGGTGATTCGAGGTGGATCAGAATCTACAAGCCACAACATCTGGTGATCGGAGGTGGCATCTCAAGCAACAAGCAGGAGCAACAATCGGCCAACAAGAGGGCAGCTCGGAACATCGATCGCATGTGTGGGCGAGTGCTTGGCTTTTCTTCTGATGTGGACCAGGTTCTAGAACAGGGTTGGATTTTAGAACTGGTAAAAAGTGTTGAAACGCCTTTAGGTTTGGTAGTTTGCACTGTTGTTTTGGAAGTAGCCGACACTCGGAGCGATCATGGACCTGCAAAAGCTGCAGAAACCGGAACTGTTGCAATTGTGTGAGGAATTGGGAATTGATACAAGTGGTTTGGCACGAAAACCTTTGATTATAAAGGCAATCACAGATTTGGGAGCCGATGATGAGGAGCTCAGTGAAGCATGGAACCTCATCGCCCAAAAAAAGGAGGAGCAGCTCAGACAGCAGAAAGAGCGGGAAAAAGAGGAAAAGAGGCGTGAGCGTGAACTTGAGAGGGAAAAAGAGGAAAGGGAGCGCGAACGTCAGAGGGAAAAAGAGGAAAGGGAGCGTGAACTTGAGAGGGAAAAAGAGGAAAGGGAGCACGAACGTGAGAAGCTTGAAAGAGAAGCAAAAAAGCTGGACCAAGAAATTGAGCTCCGGAAATTAGAACTAGAGTTGAGCAAGAGGTCGGGCGATTGTCCCCAGCTAGCGGTACCTCGTCTCAACAAGGAGGCAGATTTCAAGATGTCAAAGTACATGCAGCCATATGTGATATCAGGGGATATCGGTCTGTATCTGGCTAACTTTGAGCGAACCTGCGAAAAACTGTCCTTCCAGCGAGACACTTGGTCTCAGAGATTATTGACGGTTCTGCCCTGCGAGGCAGCGGAGGTTGTCGCGCGGCTAAGCAAGGAGGACGCGGACAACTACGAGAAGGTCAAAGCTTGCCTTCTGAGAAAGTATAGGCTTAGCGCCGAGGCGTTCAGACAACGTTTTCGGAACGCTACTAAGTCCAGGGACGAGAGTTACCCTGAATTCCTGTACAATTTAAGAGTCAATTTGGGCGAGTGGCTAAAGAGCACTGATTCCTACAGTGATAGGGACGCTGTAGTCGAGCGAATTCTTTTGGAGCAGTTTTATATCTGCCTCCCAGAAAAAGAAAGAAATTGGTTACAGGACCGAGGCGACATTAAGTCTGCAACTGAAGCTGCCGAACTCATTGAGGAGTACGCTTCGCGCCGACAATTCAACAACCCAGCCGTGGATAGGCCCCGCAATCCCAAGTTGAGGGTGAATAACCGTCAGAAAAGGCACTTTGCTAGAGTTGGAAACGAAGAAATGAAGGTTTCTTCAGGCAAATTCCCTAGAAAGGACGGCAGTGAGAAAAGTGGGGAAGTGACCAACGTGCAGAACACAAAGAATAAGCTTGAGGCTAGGAAGCCTCACATGCTTTAGGTGTAATGAGCAGGGTCACATTGCCGTCAACTGCCGGAAAGAAAAGATTGCTTTCTCGTATGTAAGTGACTGCGATGAAAATATGCAGCTTTTGGAACCCTACCTGCATGACCTAGTAGTCAACGGGAAGCCTTGCAAGGTACTGCGCGATTCGGCCGCAACGATGGATGTTGTCCATCCGGCGTATGTGTCGCCTTCCGACTATACAGGACAGTGTGCGTGGATCCGCCAGGTAGTGGAGGAACAGAGTGTGTGCTTGCCAATCGCGAACGTGGTCATCGAGGGCCCTTTCGGCAAGTTAACAACCGAGGCTGCCGTTTCAGGAAAGCTTCCTAAGTGCTATCCGTATTTGTTCTCCAACAAATCGGACATGCTACTGCGAAAGAGGGGCATCCTTTTCGGAGACAGAGTTGTGCCAGCCTTAACACGTTCAAAGGCGCGAGAACTAGCTACACTGCTCATTCCAGAAAAATCCACAGCGGAAGAAACGGCAGTTAAAACAGTGGTCGATGTAGAAGATAGCGGGCCAGAAAACTTTGAGAGCGAGGCATCTCAGATATGTCAACTTGAAAGTGAGCTTGATGAGACGCGGAATGAGGACGTTCTTGAGAGTAACCTCTTGCCGCCAGTGTCTAGTAATCTCACGAGACTTTTAAGTGGAACCCGAGAGGACTTAGCTATGGAGCAAGCCAATGATCCCAAGAATAAGCTCGAAGTACAGTGGGAAGGACCTGCTAAAGTCGTTGCAGAGCTTTCTGACACTAACTACGCAGTGAAAATCCCCGATATGCGTAAAGCAGTGCGCATTTATCTTTGCAATCTTATGAAGCCTTATGAGCAGAGGGAAACCATGGTAAATCTAACGTTAAACCTTCCTGAGGAGATTGGGGATAACTTGATTTGCCTCAGCGGAAAAGGAAGCAACGCTCAGGAGCTTCTCAAAAAGACGGAGCAGAGAGGAGAACTAAAGAAATCCCAGCTGTCCGATCTGGGCGAAATAATAACAGAGTTTGAAGCCTGCTTCGTGGACAGGCCAGGCAGGACTGATTTGACTGAGCACGATATTGAGCTGACTTCAGACGTGCCAGTGCGATCAAGGTGCTACCGATTTTCTCCAAGGCAAAGAGAAATTCTGGATAGGGAAGTAACTCGCATGCTGGAATTAGGAGTAATAAAACCCTCGGAAAGCGATTATGCTTCGCCTATGATCTTAGTAGAAGCTCCAGGTAAAGACCCTAGGCCTGTGGTAGACTACCGAAAGCTAAATTCTCTCACCAGGGATCAAGTGTATCCTATTCCGAATATTGAGGAGAGAGTAGAACAGGTCAGTAGAGCGGCATATGTGACTACGCAGGACCTTACTCGAGGATACTGGCAAGTACCGCTCACTGAACGCGCCAGCAGATACGCGGCTTTCGTCACTCCGACGGGCAGCTACCAGCCAACAATGATGAGTTTCGGGCTCAAAAATGCTCCATTTTGTTTTTCCCGACTCATGGATAGGGTTTTAAAGAGGTGTGAAACATTCGCGGTGCCTTATTTAGACGACATTGCGGTTTTTTCCGACTCATGGGCGGACCATATTGTACATCTAAGAGCTGTACTGAGCCTTTTGCGTCAAGCTGGACTAACTGTAAAGGCCGAGAAATGTTGCCTGGCAAGGGCGACCGTGGACTACTTGGGTCACAATGTAGGTCAAGGTTTCAGGAAACCCAGCGAGATTAAGATTTCTGCGGTAGCAGACTACCCGCGGCCGAGCACGAAGACGGAAATTCGAGCATTCCTGGGTCTGACGGGATACTACAATCACTACATCCCTAACTATTCAGCTTTGGCTAGCCCTCTGACCGACGCTCTCCGCAAGACAGAACCGACAAATGTAGTCTGGGACGAACAAAAGGAAGCCTCCTTCGTAAACCTGAAGGCTGTGCTGATTAGCCGTCCGGTATTGCGAGCTCCAGACTATGACCGAGAATTCACGGTCCAGTGTGATGCAAGTGATCGAGGGCTAGGTGCTGTTCTCTGCCAGAGAGATGACGACGGTAATGAGCACCCCGTGCTCTACCTGAGCAGAAAACTGAGTTCTAGAGAGAGGGCTTATTGCGCGTCAGAGAAAGAGTGCGCTTGCATTGTATGGGCCATTCAAAAATTGCAGTGCTATCTTGGAGGGGCCAAATTCACCGTAGAGACGGACCATTGTCCCCTGGCTTGGCTGCAAACTGCGACATCGAAGAACAGTCGCCTTCTTAGGTGGAGCTTGATTTTACAGCAGTACAATTTTGAAATAAGATACAAAAAGGGGAAGTTAAATGGGAATGCGGACGCGCTTAGCCGCTCTTTCTAAGCGGTCCGAGATGTTCCTCACCATGTATCCAAATTGATAATCAGGTTTTTATTTTTTTCGTGCGCTTGAATATATGTGACTATGTAAAGCAGCACGTTTGGTTTTCGAGGCATACGTGGGTCCTGAACGTCTTGAGAGTGGGCTTTTCTCGAACAACAATGGCAGTTTTCTTTTAACCTGGTCTCTTCAGACGGGAGCCGAGTGCTTGTTTAGACATGTGGTTGAGTTTCAGACAGCTCGAGCAATTTGGCCTACAACAATCAAGACAACGCGACAAGCAACAGCGAGCTTCAAGCGTTCACGTGCAGGCCATTAAGTCGTCTCTTCATGCTGCAGCTGCGACTGCTGCCCTCCGAGACTCTTCTGGCGGGGGAGGAGGCTGTTACGACCGTGCATCCGCATTGGCGCGCTCTATTGTTCGCCTGTGGGCATGAATAAGTGCTGTGGATATGTGGTGATGGTCCAATGGCTCCAAGTGAGCCTGTTTCCAGGAATCCTGTTTTGTAAGCCTGTTTTGCTTTGTGGACACCCTGCAAATGCCAAATTGACCCTGTCAAGAGAACGTCTGGAAAAACACAAAGAAACGTTCCCCTGCGGGAAATAGCCGGAAGTGCTTTCTTTCTTTTGTTCACCCTTCCCGTCGAGAAGCGCTATGGTCAAGTAAGGAATGCCTACTGTACAAAGGAGACGACAGAGTGACAAGTCCGCTGACGTGCAGGACAAGAAAGGAGCATGACGCATACGGCCATTAAATGATTTCCCGGGAATGCAGGAAAGATTTGCAATTGTCGAAAACGGACAATGCTGGGAGCGTATGCGGCGCCCACGTGCACTTGGGTTTCTGAGAAGTAAATCCACTTGCCGGAACCAGCTGCCTATCGATTCTTGGCTGAAGAATAGAAATGTACCTCCTCGCCGTTCCCAAGCTTTTCCCGCCAACAAGTGACCAGGCTCAACGAAACAATGCCGGGCCAGTCAGTGCTTCAGACCATCAGTGCAGTGATGTGTTCGATTGGATGCCGATATCTGAGGGGCGTGCCCTGGATTTGGTTGGTCAGCATCTTCAGAGAGGGGCTGGACATAGGGGGTTTTAAGGACGCTGCAGAGCACGAAATGTCGCTCTGAGCCCTGGGTAAACAGCTCATCCAGTCGCTTCTCGCTATGAACTCTTAACGCTTGCCATTTTGCTGATGTACCCTTCTTTTTCGTGTAAATAATCTTGTAAATAAGTTTCTCAAAGTGCCATTAAACCTGCTTGTACATATTTCACCAACTTCGAAGATTCAATCCTACTTCAACCCCGAGTCTCTGCACGCTACCAAGTGAAGGCCGGGTCAACTTAGTCCCAGCGTCACGACAACGCGTTATTCGGAGGTCGTGGGTTCGGTTCCCACCATCGGCACGTTGTTTTTCTTTCTACTTTGTGTTTATTTATCTTTCCCCTAAACACATTACATTACTAATTTACGTGATTATGAAGTAAAAATTAAAAAAAAAATAAAGACCAAGTACAATAACCCAATGCTTTCCTTGGCCTCACCGACTGTTGGCTTCTTTCCTTAATGTTGAGCTATATAATATAACCTGTAATAAATAAATAATAAATATTATATTTTGTGTAATTGGTAACTAGAGTTGGTTAAAACAGCAGGGAAGATAAGCACGGAACACCACCTCTTCGTCATTTTTAATTCCCCGTGCCTCTAAAAAACTTTTTTGTCATCAAACCCAATTGCAAATTTCTTTTTTTCAGTCATCAGGCAACAATATATAAAAATTCAAAATAAATATAAAAGGTCAACCGACCATGCTTTGTTTGATCTTACGTGGAGACACCCTACTGTGTCTTTTTCCTTATGTTTCAAGCAACTAAACCTCAAATTTTGGGCTCCATCGGAGCTGCAGATATTTGTAAATCTATTTTTTTCATTTCTTTAGAAACAGCTTGCTGATCTGGCAACCGGCACGGCCATTGACGACATAGGCTGACGCCACTTCGTCTTTTGCATGTTTTATGCACGGTGTCAACCGTGACGCATTATGTTGCTCGAAGCCGATGTGGCGGACCAAACAGCATTCATGCCATCAACTGCATTTAGCGCAAACTGAGCTTTTCAATTTTTGTAGGATATGGCGGGTTGTGTGGGCAGGCGCCGGATTATACGCTGCTCTCAAAATCGCTCTCAAGTTTTGAGAGCGTGACGTCAAAATGACGAGGCCCAGACATGTGAAGAGTGACGACATCGCAGAACGACATCGTGGAATTATCCAATTACAAGTAACACTAGGGTGCTTAATAGCAGAACCCCGCCCCGGAAGTTTTTATTAGCACGATAAGGGGCCGTTTGCAAACATTTTTCGCGAGAACGCAGCAAATAAAATTAGAAACATTCTATTTACCTAAGCAACATTGTTTGAGGCTAAAAAACGGCAACTGAAAATAGAAGCATTTTTAGTATTACAAAATGGGCTCCTAGGTAACTATTTTCGCTGAGAGAGTCCACTGACCACCGCGAGGCATGAACATGGCGACTTACAAAAAGCTGATTTTCCGACTATTTGCTGCGTTTTACGCGTTGTCTAAAATTGAGATCCTGTGCGGATGTCGTTAGTAGCCGGAAAACTCTGACTGAAAGCAGTGAAGGCTACCAGCCTACAATGAACAGCTTGGTGAAAATGTTTGACGAAAATCGACTAAGTCGACTTGCTGAAGAGTGTTTTCCATCAGTGCTTACCAGCGATGACAAGAGCGATGAGCTGGAGCCATGTGATCTGCTGTGTTGTTTCTTTAGAAAATACAGAAGGAAAATGAAGGCTACAATATTACGTCTGCTGATAGATGGAAGCTGGCAGTATCAACAAAGCAGGTGGTAGCTTCTATGTAAGAGCTCGCGACTGCAGTGCGGGAAACGAGATATGACTCACGACCCTCCACCACTAACTTCTCGTGCAAGCCACGGGGACAGTCACTGCTGGGCTTTGGCTCAGTTTGCTGCTGCTTCGTTCCATTCGTGTTCAGTTGCTGATGTTGTTCAGTCTGTGCAAGATATAGAAACTGTGATGTTTATGCTCCGTTTGATTTGTTCAAGAGAAAGAAAACACTTTATTTAGAAATTTTTTACCGTCATTTCATTTATAAATTTTTTTACCGTCACCGAGGCAAAAACGAGTTTGTTCTACCAGGGGCCGTATTACAGGCCGCTCTATAATTAAGAACGCTCTAAAACGCCCGCTTCTATTGGTCGCCGTCGCCATCTTGAAAAGTTGCGTCGCGGGATGCTGCGATTGCGTCGCGGAGGCGAAAAAACAGATGACATCGCGCACCCCGTGGTTTTAGACTATTTTTATAGAGCGCGACGAGACGGTCTAAAACGTTTTACAGCATTTTTAGAGCGAAAGTGGCGGCGGCGTTCGCGGTGGAGTGGTGTGAGGGGTGGCTGCGGCGCTGAAGCGGCAACGCCGGCACGAGCAACGACGAAGGGCGGTGTGTGAGAATGCGTTCTACTTGTTCGGCGAGTTGTTCCGACGCCTATTTCGACTTGAAAATGTGAAAGCGGAATGGTGGTGTGACGAATGCGCCGATGAACTGTGATGAAGCTCGCAGTCGACTGCTTTGACGGTGCGGCTGTCATGCATGCTCCGATCTTTTTTTTTTTTTGCCTCCGGAGGATGTCTCCGCAGGTAGTCGGCCTCTCATGACTGACGGTGAGCAAGTGCGTGCGTCAAATGGCTGAACTCGACTGCTGCAAAGTTGGCGCTGAAGGGTGGTTGGGCTCCGCAGTGCGCCCAAAGCAAAAGGCGGAGGTGAAGGTGACATACAGTGCAAAGCGAATGAAAACGAGCGAGGGTGGTTGTGTACGCTCAACCGCGTTGCTTTTCCCCGTGTTCGTTCTAACTGAAGCATTTGTGTGTGAGATGTTCGTGTGGACAAAGTTTATTTTGCCTGTGCTCTGCAGTCGATCTTTCTTTTGTTTCTGTTCCTTAAAGAGAACTAAACAAAGCCCCGATTACACTGCTTTCTATATGATTTCTCCGCGCATTTAGGACCATCACACAGTACCTTGACTTCAGACGATGCGCAAAAGCCGGCATTAGCCGTGGAATCAGCTGTTTTACTGAAAAGCGCCATTTTCACGGTTTGCTTGCCTCTGCCAGCGCGCTCTCATGGCAAAAGAAGCTACCCACGAGAGCGTTTAATTGCAAAACTAGCTGCTTCATGATTTCCTTGATGACGTTGAACTTGAAATGCGGCTTCATGAAAAAAATGAAGCTTTAGTTAATTTATTCACATGCTATATCTATGAAAAAGTTAGCAAACAGCACCTTGACGTGCGAATAAATCTCTTGCCATGAAAATAAGTGGCCTGGGGCGGCACCCTGGTGATCATTGGTTGATTCCGATTTTCGTCACGCATTGACGTCTCGCCGAGGCGTCACGGCGTCGTCATTTTCACGTCGCGCTCTAAAACTTTAGAGCGAGTCCCGTAATTCGGCCCCAGACCTCAGTTTAGAGGGGATAAAAGTAGGCCTGAATAGGGATGTCTAGTATGTTGCATTTCGTGCAGCAGGAAGAGTGATGGTGTTGGTCGCACATTGTTGGAAGGCCTCTCTGACGGTGTCATAGTGCCTGTTCGTGTTGAATGGTATCCACTCTGTCGGCGGGAAAAGCAAGCGTATTATGCATGCTGGTGTGTGATGCTGCAGGCAAGCTGGTAAATTGGCTAAATTTCCGCGATCCCAATAATGTAAACGGCCCACCAGAGAGGTGTGGAGATATCTCGAAGGTGGAGAATGTGTACTAGTTTTCAAGGTCCTTTATATCCATCAAGGAGTCTCTGTAGTGTTTCAAAATATGTTCATTTTATACACATTCCTCATTCTCTTTCAATATTATGTGCATTATGTACATGCCATTTCTGTTAAAAGGTCAGTTTGAACAGAAGATGAATTTTTTGGTTATTTGTTGAGAAAGACTTGGAAAATAATGCCATGGACAAAAGTAGCTTTATAAAGGTGTACCTATCACACGTTATGGCGTAGTCATTTTTTGGATGCTTATAGTTTAGCTGCCTCTACTGTCTTAAGCTGTTCAGCATTCTCCTTGACAGTGTTGCATGTTTTATTAGTGTAAAATAACCTTTATTCACTTATCTAGCAATGCATTTGTTATGCTTACAGTTATTTTATTGTCACTGAGATTTTGTCATTCAGCAGTCATTCTAGGCACTGAAGCCTAGAAAAGTAAGCCATTCTCCTAGCAGCTGCTACAGCATACAGCAACACGTCTAATAGTATACCAATCAGCTGGCTTTGTTATATCTGATATATAAGCATTTTGTGTACTGCGCCATGCATACAGTACCTATTTGTATAGGTAGCCTCAATAATTTATTCTTGCGAGCCTAATAATTTATTCTCCAATGTACATGTTATTGTTGTATGGTCAATGTACATCAAGGTAAATTAAATGTGCTTCTCTATATGCGCCTCTGTTGCAGTAAAAACACTCAAGTGAAATGTTGCTGCCAAGAAATAAGCGTTTCTACCTAATATAAGTGGCAATAAAACAATCTTTTGTTGGTGGTATGCAGGAGACGGCAACTGCCCACTGAAGTCATGGCTGATTACACCAGTGTCAAGCCATCCCAGTCCCAGCTCACTGTCCCTTCTCTGCTATCGTCTTGCAGCCTGGTACAGTTGGCTGCGGTCACTGTGTTGTAAACATGCTTAAACTGAAACGTGCAGCATTACAGCAAGGCAGTAAATGTTCGTGATTTAAGCATGTTTACAGCACAGTTAGTGACCGCAGCCAACTGTACCAGGCTGCAAGACGATAGCAGAGAAGGGAAAGTGAGCTGGGACTGGGATGGCTTGACACTGGTGTAGTCAGCCATGACCAGTGGGCAGTTGCCGTCTCCTGCATAACCAAAATACGACATCCGCTTAGGCCCACCTTTTGCTAATCTCAACAGCTTTTGAGCATGCTTTAGTATACAATTGAAAATCCATACCAAGTAGCCCACAGCCAGAATTGTAAACATTCGCAGGAATGCTGACAACATATACCTTTGCTGATTAGGCGAGCATCATTGTAAGGACAGCCTTGTAGCTTTGTATTAATATAAATAACGTGCTATGATTACCTGCATAACACAGCCACCCCGGTTTCTTAGGCAGGAAGTAAATTTAAACACTAAATATTGTCTTCTGTTGCTACTGCCATGATAACAAAATTGCACTGCAATGTGCATTCTTTGGCATAACTAGCCAGTCTCATTCATGCAGCTTCAGCATATTCAGGATATGGATCATTTGCCGAAATCTTAAGTCAGCCTCTCTGCAAGACTAGCTTTCTAAAAAGAAAAGTCTTCTGACCAGAAAACACTCTCTATCTTTGCTGAAACAAAAAAGAAGTAGCCGTTTTTACGGCACATTCACTTTTGAGTCGCAAACGTGTCACAGGCAGAGAGCTTGACAAATGGCCCGAAACCAGTCATTGAGGAGCAAGGTGCACTGGACAATCCATAGTCCCTTCATCCTGTACTTGCTTTACATATAAAGGGGAGGTATACAGCTATTGATCCCTTTCGACAGCTCTTGCTAGGTCATCTTGAAGACTACTGAAAAAAAAAAAAAGAGAACTTGCCTCTGTGCGTTTCTTAAAATAATGCACGAGTGGTAATGAGACCTTTGGTTTGAAAACAAGCCTTGCAGAGAAGCCGACTTGCAATAAGTGGTGCATTGCACACATCGGTGCATATAATCAAAATCGATGATCAACACGGGTTTTTTTAGAGCTTACCCAAGAAAAAGACACAGGTGTTCAGCAGGCCTTCGTTCACCTTTTTGTGCACAGGAGTACCGCTAGACAAACACGTCGTGGAGGAGGTGTTGGTTCAGCGGGGCAGCGGGGGTCACGAAATGCGCATGTTTGCATCGCAGATCTGAGATAAAATAGGCACAATACAAGCTTACTGTGATCTTCCGAACTCATAGCCGAACACACGCAGTCAAAGACAAAATCTACTCACTATTGTGATGTTCACAACGTACGTAGAACCCCTTGCCTAGCGACTTGTTTTCATATCTCCCCGCGGCACCTTAACTGCAATCAGCGTTTTACACAATGGCTTTCACTACCGGTGCAGTATGCAATACAAACGCCCTTACATTTCCAACGTATGCTGTAAGCACGATGTAATCGTGGTTGGAAGCCTTCGGTAGCAAAAAAATGCGGTGCACTTGCCACCACAGTGACGACGCACTCACCCGCAAGGTTCCGTTCATCGATGTTCGTTGCTAATCGCCGCACAGTCACTCCGATTTCTGCTTGTGCTCGGGTCGAACAGAGTCGGAACAACTCTTCCAGCAACTCAAACGCATCTTCGTGCTTCATCCTTTGCCGCGGATCGCCGACACAACTGCCTCATAGCCGGCGTATCACAATGTATGTGGCTGCCATTTTCGCTCTCAAAAATGCTCTCAAACGATTGAGACTGCTTCTGTCGCTCTAAAAAAAACGGTCTCAATTCAATTGGCGGCCATATTTAGGTGCTCAACGTCATCGTCCACTGGTGACGCAGAAAACCAATGTGTTCACCGGTTAGAACTGACCAATAGGAGATGGGCCTTTGAGAGTGATTTTGAGAGCGGTGCGTAATCCGGCTCCAGGATTCAAATGCGTGTTGATTCCCAAGTATGAAAGGGGCACCAGCTAGCCTGCTTCAACAACATACACAATGTACACTGAAACACGTCTCGAAAGCAATGGAAATTAACACATAAAAGTGCAATGCATTGAGTTCTGTCCGATTGCTCTTTTGTACATACTGCGAGTACCACCCGATGACGCAGCAGCGTAGGGGTGCGGTGCGCTACTATGAGGCTACCACATCCTGTCTTAGCAGCATCGTTTGCACTGCTTGAACGTTGTCATGCCCAAGTCTGGCCCCCAGCTGCATAATGAAAGCAGAAGATAAGGTCATAAGGCTTACAGCACTGTGTACCGGTCCGCAAGCACAGTGGCACTCTGGACGTCTAGTTCACCCTAATCATCGCTAGGCCTAGATTGCTTCGCATCGAAGGCATAATGGACGGCACTTTGTAATTGATCAGCATCGCATTATAGTAACTGGGCTACTCGATCATGAAACTTCCTTAGTCTTGACCACACTTTTTCATAGTAAAAAAAAAATTGCTTTCGGCAATGCCTTAGCACCTTAGCTAGCATATACAAGAACATGGGCACTAAACCGGCAGAAGGTGCTATGCGACTGTGAGCAGAAACTCCCACCGTTTGGATCAGGATTGCTCAAGAAGCATACATTTTTAAAATCTTTTTCGTAGGGCCTACTATTATTTTTAAATTTCATTTTTTTTTTTTTTTTTTTCATTTATTGAAGCCTTAAAGGCCCGAGGGCATTACATAAGGTGGGGGCAACAACATTGTACAACAGCATACCAACACCAGTTCAAGAAACAAAAATTTAGCGTGCTTTTGTGACATCGGCGCAAAGCTCCGTCATATCTCAATTGAGGCATGGCCAGTGCGGGCATCGCGGCGGTATTTACGGCACGGGAGCGCTGCCATCGGACAGTTGGCAGCAGTCACACTGAAAGTGGGTCTGTGGGCAAAAACTAAACGAGTTTCACTGCAGTTTGTGTTCTTTTTTCAGAAACATGCTCACTGGGGTCATTGCGAGTAATACTGGTCTTGGAGCAGGCGCGAACATAGTACAGGTATGGGCAGCTTACCGGAGCCAGCACAGCAACAAGTGATGCGGTGGCCGGTGTCGGGCTGTGACGGCACCAAGCATTTCAGAAGGGCGATCGCTGTCGTTGGGAGGAGTTTTGCGGTATCAACTTCAGCCACTTATTTTGAAATGAAGAATGAGTCTAGTGAGCTCAAATTTCGGAAGTAAAATAATGAGGTCCAGTATTATATATACCAGACTACAAAACTGTATATATTAGATGACCATGGCATGACCCCTTTAACATGAAAATGTCTTACAGAAATAATTCTTAATATCTGGTACATGTGCATGTAGAAACATTGTGAGCTTTATTGCACTCCTAATTGTCCCAGAATTCATGCATGGAAGACAATGATTCTACTTTCATTCAGTATGAAATGCGAGAGGGATGATAGCAGTCTCAGAAAGAAGGGAATGCTTGGTCAATGTTCACGTGCTGGTCACTTGTATGCTTCTTTTTTTTGGTCAGCTTTGATTTTCTGATTTCTTGTGTCAGCTGTAATCTTTTTATCACTCGTCTTCATGGAGATGTTTTGCTGTAACATTTCGTTGCAGAGCAAATGAAGAACCAGGGGTTGCAAAAAAAAAAAATGAAGAGTAAAAAGTCTTGACCACATTGACCATTTTAAATGGCACATCCCTTCTTGTTCTTGATAAGCAGGCATACATACAAGGATTATTTAGAAGAGTGGGCAGGCCTGAAATGGGTATTGGTTTAGAGCAGTGTTTGGTGACTTGATAAGGATTAAAGTGCAGTCCATTGATCTATAGAGCATAATTTTTGTCATCATTTTAAATCTTGGGTGTTCAAAACACCGTCCCGCATCCCTGTGGACAATGGGAGCTGCAACTGCATCTGTACTGTCCTCACATCACCAACACTACGATTGCCAGTCAAGCAGTGCATATGGCAGGCACTCAGTGGTGGTGAGGGGCCATACATAAATATTATCAGCTGCAAATAAGTTTGTGTGAAGAGTCCTTCCCTACCAACTGGTCCAGACTTTGCACTTGAGCATCTATGATTTCTTGGCAAAAAAAAATAATTATTTCTTTTCGCACTTTGAAAAGCATTATCACAACTGACCTTTGGCACAGAAAAATGTGTCATCTCTTGGCAGCCATGTTCATATTTGCTAAAACCTAGGCTACCTCACTGTTCAATTGATGGCTGAACAAGTTGCATTTCAAATTGTTTTAATGTGTCCTCA
The DNA here is from genome assembly GCF_055883805.1 of Amblyomma maculatum. Lineage (NCBI taxonomy): Eukaryota > Metazoa > Arthropoda > Arachnida > Ixodida > Ixodidae > Amblyomma > Amblyomma maculatum. Next base: position 253,620,256 of record NC_139344.1, read on the forward strand.
TCAAAAGCCCCATCATGAAAAAGAAAAGGCAGTGTCTGGTATTGTGTCGCATGACGCTTTCCACGGTAGGCAGGTGGCAAAATGGAGAGAGGGAAATCACCTCTCTGTTCCTAGGGGAGAAGCTAGAAAGTGAAAGCACTGTCTGTCATTGCACTTGCCATGGTTGGCAGTTGGCAAAATGAAGAAGGAAATTCCCTTCTGCATTTCTATGGGAGAGAAGGGAAACGCAGAAAGGTGGCTGCCGCAATAAGCCTCAAAAATGTGAATAAAGAAATGAGTGAAAATTTGATACCTAATAAGGAATAACAATGACTCAGAAAAAATGAAGACTACTGTTAATGACCCGACAAAAATGATAATAGCTGATAACCTAGCAAAGGTCAAAGCAAAGTCGCTCAGTAGTTTGCTCAGTGTAGTGAGATTGGTAAGATGGGAATTTTGCCCAGGACCCTTGCATCAAAAATCAGACACGCTACTATCCCATGCAAGCATGTTTATCAGAGGGGTTAAATCTATGTTGGGCACTCTATCATATAATGTAATAATTTATGACTGTATGCATTTAATGAGTATGTGTGAGATAATAAAGGCTCACATTAGTGGGTAATATAATAGAAAGTGCACATACACCAACGCAGATCCACTAGGGGAGCCATTAATGCTCTGCATCATACACTGAAAGGCAGAACTTAAGTGTCGTCCACATTTTAAGCTGTTATATAATAGGTGGCGTGCAAGGCGACAGCCACACCGCTAGTGGTGGAGTTGATAAGTACATCTAGGAGTGGAGCTGGCCGTATCATCTGCTTGCTGCGTGTTCCCGTGCACTCGTATCACTTGTGTTCCCACGGCATTTGCATCGTTGCATAAACAGGATCCGCTGCCAACGCGCTGTGACACAAACTTCGAAGCATCTCCAGTAATAATTTTTCCTTTGGTAAATGTTTAAACCCTGAAAAAAAAACAAAAACAAATGCACTGGAAATTGTACTTACCTGTTCTAGCTCGGCTAGCAACATGACTGAAATCGTGTGAAATCCCGTGTGAAAATAGAGTGAAATCACGTGAAAGTAGTGTGAAATTGAAAGCACACTGAACTCCTCGTTGAAATAATTCATCAGCCGGTGAAGCATACCCACAATGAAGCTGGGCTCTGCATTGCAGCTGACCTTTTGGCTCTGGTTTGTAGGAGGCACCTGGCGTAAGAAACATTATTTTCTCCCAGATGGCTGCAGCGTAAACTGTGCTGTCGATTCTACACAAAGGGGCGCCTTAAATTTTGTGCTTCAGGCCACCGTAGAAGCAATCGGCAAGAGCTGAACAAAAGATTGCCACCACAAACGTCGGCCATTCGTGCAATGATGGAGGAGCAGTGGCAACTTGTATCTCTGAAGGACCTTTGAAAAGGACAGCTAGGTGATTTCATTGGTTCCCCTATAGGCGGTGCACGGGACGTATAGGTGGCTTATTTTGCATTGCATTTAATATGGTCGTACGTTTTTCATCCTGAAATTTTAAGAAAGCATGGGGACAGAATTTTAGCCTACTTCTATAGTGTGCATTTGCAGATTGTGAGCCGAGGGAGGGCTTGAACCCCTCTCAGTCTTGCCTTTCGAGATGTTCATTGCTTTCAAGGCAGTGTGTTAGACACATGTATATTGCCAGTGTGTACAGCATCCCGTGGCGGCACGTCTAGTCTCCTTGCTCAGTTTTTGTTTGTTTTGTTGGACTTACATTTGGGTATTCATATATGCAGTTAATTTTAATTGACTCATTCTTGGTGCATGCAGTTTTTCTGTGTGCTCTTTGTGATTTGTTACTGCTTTCGAGGCACTTAAGTAATAGTATGCAATAACAAGAATTTTCTCTTGCAGGGATATAACCAAGCTTCAAGCCGAGTTCAAAGCTCTGCCACCAGAGGGGGTAATATACTTACATTCCTTATTTTCTTCCTTTCAATATGTCTTTCCCATGGTGCATGTGGTCGGAAGTCATGCAAGAAAAGTGCATCAGCGGTTGCATTTGTCATCTCATGCCAGACATGGTAGTGAGGAGCCTGCATGTCATGTGCATATAGAGTTGCAATATTGCCGATTGGATTCTCGATGTTATTCAAGAGATCAATCAAATCACAGTCAACTATATTGCTTCAATGGGAGCGACTGCCCATTTTCTGAAGGCACACTGCTGCGGGAGGTGCCGAACAATGTGATAGTGGGTAAATGCAGGGCATTGCCCTTCTGCATGAGTGCAAAGGCTAAGCTTCAACGTCAGTTTGAAATCATAAAATCTTATGCTGCTCTTACAGGTGCATGTGTGGCAAATGCCAGCAATCATTGTGAGAGCATGTCACATTGTTGTTAGGGCTCCCATCCCGGCTGCAGAAGGTGGCACTTCTTTCAGGGGTGTGCGCTTGGGAGAAGCTTTGTAAACGCTGCTGCTATAGGCCATTTTCTAATAACTCTCGCAACCTGCAAAGGGGGTTTGCCATCATGGGTCTCACATTGGACCTTCGATGCACGCCCAATGTCAGCAACATTAAAAAAAAAGAGGGGGGGGGGGGGGGGGGGCACATATAGGCTTCTGGGCTTCTGCAGCACGAAATGGACTTACGGTTGTCTGATGGCGGAAGGAACTACTGACCCATCAGCGGAACGGTTTGGTCGATGACCCTTTTTCCCAAGCATTTCACATCATATATTGATGATATATGGCTGTGTTCAGGCAAGAACGGTAATCGAGGTCTAATGACTATTTTTTGTTTTTAATGAAATATTTATATGTGGTGGGCAAATGTCTCGGCACGAAGGAATGAACCTTAGTTTTGCAAGATAAGGGGTATTTTCTCGAGAAAAAATTGTGTATCGTGAGAGGCAGGGCTGGGCAAGATACTTCAGAAAAGTATCTTCGATACCGATACTCGATACCTTGAAAAATAGTATTTCTGATACAGATACTCAATACTGTATCTTCAATAGTTCGATACATCCTTGAAATCCCAATGTGATAAAGGCGATAACATTATTAGCAAAGCTGGAAACTTTTACCATGCTTTCTAGAATTTGCAGTGGTACCTATATCGCAGTTTTTGCTTCTCTGAAAGGGCTTAAACAAATTCGACAGCACGGATTTATTGAAGCTCTGCTGTCTGGGCAGCTGGTCTTGCCAGAACTTTACATTGAATTGAAGCCATGGTTACAAAGCTTCCACAAGCAGACTAGCGAACAATTTCTTTAAGCTAGTGTTCTTCATACAAACTACCCTGTGAGTACTTGGCTACATACAATTATATCTGGAACTTCTTTTATGGCTTTTCATTTCATAAACTACACTTAATTACCCGATGGCCCCCTCCGTTCTCTCTTTGCTATAAGGCTCAGTGCTGTATGCGCTTGAGGAACTGAGCAGGTATTTTGATATTAGTGCTATAGCAGACTTTTGAAGCTCGCTTTCTGTGTTAAAAGATAGAGGATAACAAAAATGAAATGGCTGAATGTTTTTATTAGTTCCGAAATCCCGCGATGTGGACGTTCTGTAAGCGAGGCAAATAAGAAAAGCCTCTCTATATAATTAGGCGAGCACGCTGCACTGTTATGTTTCATGAAGGTGCCCTTTACCAGAAGATAAGACTGAAGCATAGCCGCGTCGACTCGAGGATCTTGAAGGTAGTTAACCCTTTCGCTCTCGGGCGTTTCTGGCCATGACACACCCCTAGTGTCGGCTTGGTTTCAAGGAACGAGCATATCAGAGAACAAGCATAGCTATTTATTTTTGATTACCATTGCTATACAATTAACATAGTCAACAGAATATGCACATTTCAGTGTTCTGCAGGTGTTTTTATTAACATCATCATCATTATCAGCCTGATTATAAATTAGATAAATGAGGATAATATAAGAAAACAACTGCTTGATACATCTTGAGAGACCGAATCCGAGCTCGACTGTTATTTATAATCAAAAGAGCCATCGCTCCAGTCCGCAGTCGAAGATCCCGCGCAGTCAGCCATCCGAAAGTAACCGCGCGCACGGAGGGTGCACTTTCGGTGGCCCGCACAATGGAGATAAATGGTATGTGAAATCAAGATGACAGAGGGAGATGGAAAGAGGCTAAAACAACCTCCTTTACTGCTGCTAGCTGCAAGCAAGGGCGCGGCAAGAGAGAGCGAAAGCACCAATCGAGTCATGTGTCGGCCTATTAGAGAGGCAACGGCGCGCGCCCCTGAACGTGACGCGTCGTAGCAGACACGCCAACAGAATAAAAATAAAAACCTGCAAAACCTGCTGCAGATGGCAGAATAACCCTTGAACCCATAACCGCACGCACGCGCACGCTGCATGATCACTTAGTGTGATAGAGTAGTGCACGCGGAGCGACCGTGCCCCCCAGCAAAGAAGGTGATGGGGGTGGGCACAGTTTCTTCATAATCTTTAGTATACAGTCGAACCCGGATATATCGAACTCGAAGGGGATCGCGAAATAGTTCGATATATCGATAATTCGATATACAAAAATCGGCTTGTGACGGCACTTACGATGCCAAAAAACGATACCGCATGTGTCGCGTAATCAACCCACTCGCATAATGAACCCACCCTCCACTTTTGCACCGAGAATTTAAAAAAAAAAATGCGTTAAGGCCAGCTCGCTCACATGCAAGCGATTGAGCGATCTCAGCGACGAGCGGCAGCGACAGAGCGAAAAATTTCAAACTTGTTGGAACTGCGTCCCTCTTGCCGCTCGAGCCACCACGACAGCTCAATACAAGGCTTCTGTGTCGCTGCGGCAGAAATCGCGAGCGTTTTCGCTTGCATGTGGATAGCGCGCGTCACTCCATTTCGGCCATCGCATCCACAGCTCATTTCTTGGCAGCGTGCCAAGATGCTGCTCAGCGATAACGTCAGGGAGCGTTTATCTTTTTATAGCTCCTCCGGTGGCGGGGAGCGAACTTGACAGAGTGCCCGTGATGGCTTGATTGCACGCCTGGTTCGATTTATCACGCCGCGCTTGGAGCGGGCGTCATGATCGCAGCAGCAGACCGAGTGCTTCCGTTGATTCATACATGCAAAGATAAACGGCTCCCGCCAAAAAAAAAAAAAAAAAGCCTGCCGCTTCTTAATGTCCGCAGCCGCCATATCTTACGCTACGTCGCACGTACAGCACAACGATAAAAAAGAATGACTCTCGCAAAAAAAAAAAAAAAAAAAAAACGGAGAGCTGCCGCTTCTTAACGTTCGCAGGCGCCATAGCCACGTCAGCCGCCACGGGCAGAGGGTTGCAACACACGCTGGAGAAAGCGTCTGACGTCTGTCTGAAAACGGGCTGAGCTGGCTTGGCGCATGCGTAGCGCGTGCTGAAGGAGAGAGATAGCTCGGCAAAAGAATGGACAGACCCACGCACATGGCTTGCAAACCTCATCTGTTGGCGCGTGGGAAACGATAACTGCAGATGCGAGCGCCTTTGGGGAATGGGCGCGGCACTGTCCAGAACTGTCCCCTCTCATTCCTTCCGCGCGTGGCTTGAAGACGTCACGCGGCAAACGGCCAAGGGTGATGCGATCGTCTTTGGGGAAGGCACACTTTCCAGTGCGTGGTGCGGAGTTCGATATATCGAACGACCGGTGAAATTGAGTTCGATATATGACGCAGCTTTCCTATACTTTTACATAAGATTTTCAAGGGGATATTCCGTGAGTTCGATATAACCAAAATTCGATATATCCGGGTTCGATATAACCGGGTTCGACTGTATACGTACCGACACAACACAGGGCGAAAATACGTACTTGTAGAAAGATTTGACAAATGGCGCAGCCTGTCCAAGCGCGCCAGCTTCATGCTCAGGCGCAAAGGTTTCAATGCGCGATAGAGAACCTACCGGTACGTTGGCGACACTGTGGGGGGGAAGTGCGAAAACATATTGGTACGTTCGTGACAGCGAAAGGGTTAACAAAGTCAAGATTCACTTGCGTCTCTTGATAACTTAGTCTGGTTTAGGTAAATGAAAGAATTGTTCTTTTTAAGAGAGAGCGGCTAATATGATGTCAATCAATTCGTGCATTGCGCGTGGTCCCTACTGCCTGTTTGTCTTCTTTGGTGGTTCTTTGTCGATTTTGTCCTTTGTTACTGCATGTCTGTTAACGGCTTAGCAGCTTCGTGGTACACACTCGGTGCTCACAAGTAAACAACCTCATGAGCACCTGCTTGCAATTGGCTCCTTCAGTTTTAAAGAAAGGGAATATGGATAGATGGAGGCTATGGAGACGGGGCGTTTGAAGGAGACTTCGAGCAGGGAGAAAACCAGGATGCACTGCAAGCAAAGATGCCTCTCGGCTTGTACTAGTGCCTGTGTGAGCGCCGTCAACCAAACGTCTGACACACAGTGGCTTCAATATTTTGAGGAGTATCGTGTATTATTAAAATACATGATACACCAAAAAAGTATTCTTGATACCGATATTCCGATACTTTAATTTTCAGCACTTGATACCTGATACCGATTCACAAAACATATTTAAAGACTTTTTGAGGTGGCAAAAACAGCATTTTCCACCTCTCATCAGTCATGGGTAGTATCAAAGATACATGAATCTTCGGTACTACCCATGACTGACGAGAGGTGGAAAATGTGGTTTTTGCCATTTCAAAAAGTTGCAATTTTGGAGACCTGCTGCTTCTGTACTAAAATATTGTCAATATTAAAGTTCCGTAAAGTACCGGCAAGAGTAATGTCAAGATTATGAATTTTCTCCGTTGTTTGATAAGGCGCGCAATTCAGCATCTATACCTTTTGTTATTCAAGATGGTCTACTCCTCAAAAAGAACTACTCAACGGATGGTGCCCGTCCTGTGCTTGTCCCGGCTTCTCTTCGTAATGCTGTCCTACATGCGATGCATGACGACATCACTTCAGGTCATCTTGGTTTTGCCCGCACTCACGCGAGGGTCCGACAACAATTTTATTGGCCAAGGTTATACACGACAACGAAACTCTTTGTAGCAAGTTGTATCCCTTGCCAACATCTCAAACGAAGCACCACGCCACCTGCCGGCCTTCTTCAACCTGTCAAGCCCCCTAGGTCGCCTTTCGAGAAAATTGGGGTTGATCTTATTGGTCCTCTTCCCAAATATTCTGACGGCCGTCGCTGGATCATCGTAGCTATCGACTATTTGACCCGGTATGTGGAGACGTCTGCACTCGTTTTTGCCAAAGCAACCGACGTGTCGAACTTTTTATTACACCAAATCGTCCTTCGCCCCGCCGCCCCCCGAATGATCATCAGTGATCGCGGTCGGCAGTTCACTGCAGATATCGTGGAAGAACTTTTACAGCTCTGTGGCTCCGAATACAGTCATTCTACTCCCTACCACCCTCAGACAAATGGCCTTACCGAGCGTCTAAACCGGACTATCATTAACATGATGCCAATGTACGTAACATCAAATCTCAAGAACTGGGACGCCGTCTTGCCATTTGTAACTCACGCTTATAACACAGCTAAGCATGAAGTGACCGGATATTCTCCTTTTTTCCTTCTTTACGCACGCTCGCCATCAACTTTTCTGGACACCATTCTTACATTCTCGGTGCACGATGACCCATCCGTGTCGCAACATCTTTGTCTTGATGAAGAAGCGCGTCGTCTTGCTCGTTTGCAAACTATTGCCTCCCAAGACCACGCGAAGGTTCGGTATGATGCGGCTCATGCTGCAGTAACTTATGAACCCGGAGGTTTGGTTTGGATGCCATTGCGACGCCGCGGACTGTACCAGAAGTTTTTGTGGCAATACACAGGACCCTTCGTTGTTGTAAGTTATTTAAATGAAGTAACTTACGTTATCGCTAAAGTAACATCGACAAATTGATGCTCGCAGACGACTCGGCTGGCTCATGTGGCACAACTGAAACGCTGCTATTCCCAATCTGCTTGACTCGCTCGAGGACGAGCTTCATCTGACCCGGGGGAAACTGTTACGTCAATTACACTGCGCCGCGCGGTGTTGCGCATGTGAAAGAGAAAGACGAAGTGGACGGTTGCGCATGTGAAAAAGGTAGACTCATTCGAGGACAAGCTTTACTGAGACTGTGCTTGAAACTTTGTGTGTAGCATTCCCCGTATGTTTTGTAAATATTAAACCCATTTCCTCGTAACAGTATCTTATTTTGTACTCACTAATTCTATGCAACTTTTACATTTATAAGAACTATTAGAAACCCGTTTTGTTGTTGCAGTTGATTCAGTAAAAATTCTCAAACTTTACTTCAGGAATGACACGCTGCAAAAATGTTCATTTTCAGCCTTATATACTGGCATAATGCCTTAAGTTGTTTGCACTAAAACTTTTTCTGTTTATTACGTGGTTATGCTCTCAATTTCACATAACTTGGAGCTCAAGATTTGTAGGTGTGTTCTCAACAAGGCATCAAATTCGTGCGAAATTTGAAAACAGCAAAAAGGGGTAACCTTGATTCCAGTTAAAATAAAGAACATCATCTTCGATTTTTATTAAAATACCTCTCAAGAATTCTCAGTACCTCAGAAATATTGCGGACTGAAAAAGTATTGCATTATATTGCCACGCATTTCCCGGGGTCCTGTGTGGAGGAAGATGAGGTGTGGCGGGAGACGCAGAAGAGGAAGCTGGGTCAGTCCGCTTGAAAGGCACATCTTTTTGTATAAGACAAGTAAGTGGATATGCTAGGTCAGAAAACTTCAGAACAAAACGCCGCCAGAAATAGGAGCAAAGCCCCCTAAAACTCCTAAGCTGAACGATTTCGACTGTTTAAAACAAGTGTCAGCTTCAATCTTTTTCGGATCAGGCCTGACCCCATCCTTGTCTACGACGTGTCCAAGAACCACTGTCTGGCATTCTGCAAAATGCCAGACGCAAATTGTAAAAACAAATATAAAATTGAGGGCTTATACTGAAAGTTGCCAATATTCAGCCCTACTACATTCTTGCATGACTCAATAAAATTTTGCCATTGAAACCTTTCTTCTGTATTATTACAGACCTTGTTCTTTATATCCAAAGAAATTTGAAGCTCTAGAGCTGTCCGTTCCTTCTCCATATTAATTTGAAATCTGCCAAAATTAAAATGTATCAGAAAATGGACAACTTTGATTAGAATTTTAAAGAACACCCAAACTTTGATTTTTATCGGAATCTCCTAAAAAGAATCCCAAGTACTTTCAGGCACTAAAAAGTATTGCAGTATGTAAAATAAAATATAAATATAAAACTGAACACACATTTTTAATCTATAGAAGTGCTCATGGCTTCCCCTTCGGGAGTAGGTGCCAAAATTTAGATTTATTACTTGCTTGATTTAGCTACATATTATATTATGCGATATTCAAAGCCTTCTCAATGCTTATAAATTCTTTTTATGCTTTTTGGCATGGTTGAAGATAGCTGAAAATGGAATAAATTGGCTATTTCTGGCAATTTTATGGGAGAACACAAGGGACGGTTTAACTTTTCACTCGACCATTCACTCGACTATGTGTGATGTTGGACACTTCGCTAGTAAAGGCGGACCAGATGACTTGCCAATTACTGGAAAACCATTGGAAATTGTCTAAGGACTGCGCTTACCCATTGTTGCAGCCTAAAAAGGGAGGAAAAACCAAAATTGGTTTGTCAAGAAAAACACTTGGCAAAATATCCCTAGCTCGTAGTCTCGGACTTAAAAAGGGGACTGTTATGCAAATACTGTTCGTTTTTGTGGTTGGGAGCGCCGGTGGTTACCAGCACAACGTGCCTGGTAAGAATCTCGTTACAAAACCTCTCACGTCTTTTGCCAAGCTTCTTGGAACAGATCGCACTTTAGAGCCGTATAACAGCAACAGACACCATCGTGACGCTGTGGAAACGGAAAAAGCATTTCTCCAGTGCTGTGCGCCCTCTGTCAAAAGATCTGGCCAATCAGCTGGATACTCAGAGACTGCAGAAAATCACTGAGAACCATGATCGCATAGGTTGTATTATTGACAGCATCATCTTCCTCGGCAGACAGAACATTCCACTTTGTGAACATTAAGATTTTGGCGTGCTTGAATTGGATGAGCACAACCAGGCATCTCGAAGTCCTATTAATTAAGGAAAAGTCCATGAGCTGCTGCTCTTTTTAGTTCAATTGGGAGACAAAACACTGCAGCACCACTTAGGAACATTGTCGTTGAGGGCTGCATATATCAGCAGTCGTGTTCAAAATGAATTAATCACATGCTGTGGCGAGGAGTTTTGGCACAAATTGAACATAATTTGACGGAAGCGGAGAACTATAGTTACGGGGTCGAATCGTAACTGGAGCCGAACCGGAACCGAACCCGGATTTTCACCCGGAATTGAACCGAACCCGAATTCTTTTCGCCATCTTGGTACTGAACCCGAACCAGAAAAAAAAGTAGGGACCATTCTGAACCGGTCTGTGGTACGGTTACAGCACACTTTCCTAGCAACTTGCGTTTATTTTTTTTTTCTTTTATCACTGCTTGTAAAACGCCTTCTCATTTATATCCAAAGTGCCACTTCACACCGCAGACATCACCGTACTGAAAAACTGGTCCTTGCAAAAAGATGGCAAGAACAATGTTAAATATATTGCCACATATATAGCACCAATCTGGTGCCGGGCTATTGTTTCATCTCGAACACGGGTGACTGCTGTGCTATGCAGTGGCTCATCGAGAAAGTTATTCCATTCAAGGGGCTTTCTAGGCAGTGAAACAATGGTATGTAATTCGTAAGTTGATTTAAACATTTAGATAAATATACAACCATGTAGAACTCGAAAACGAAACGAATCTGTTAAAAATGTCGGAAATCACTTTATTTTCCTATCGTTCCATGACATCGCAATGAGTCACATGGCATGTGCATAGCAGCCATTGCGTTGCGACGCCAGCAGATGCAGTTTGGTTGACTGAGACTTCATAATGATAAGTTGAAGCTGATGGTGAGGCGGCCACCTTGAGCAGCAATTTACCGGTCTGTTATCTGTATTTGAACTTAACACAAAGATGATTCCATAAGTCTATTCTCCTTTTGTTTGTTTTTTCTTTTGTCTCTAGCAATGTCTGCTTGTTTTATTTCCCTTGGCAAGTTCAACTATGCCAGGAGTGGAGCTTCGATGTTCAAATGTGAAGACTGGGTGGAGCAAGAAACTGAGTGGAATTACTGATAGGAGTATTAATTCACAAGCTCTATTTGGTTTCCTATCGTTTCGGCTCATACATCTATAGTGTTGAAACAAAATGCGTTTCATCGCTTTATCCACCATCAGTGATGCAAATACCTAAGAGTGAAGAATATTTTTGCAGGTCCTGGCCTTGCAATCACGTGGCACAACAGTGATGTAGGGTGGAGTCCTGCGTGTGCTGTCTGTTTTTTTTTTTCTTTCTTTCTTTCCTTCCTTTTTTTTTTTCCCCCATTCTACTGGAGGAAGTGAGAGGGTGTCCACAAGATATCTGTGAAGTCCAAGTGTGTGGGAAGGACGAAAGCAGGTGCTTGGCTGTCGGAGTGCGGCTTCGAGCTAGAGGAGAGGAAGTGTCTAGCTGTCCTGCGAGCAAAGCACACAGCATCACGTACATTTTTTTTTTTCTTAGCAGTGCAAAAGAAGGGGCGGGCAGGCTAGATAACGTAGGCAGCGCAGTTTCAAACCAGTCGTGTCTTGGGCTGCCCTCGGCAAAGCACAATGCAGTATGCACGCTTACTTCCTTTCTTTTTTTTCCTAGCAGTGAGGTATGGCCTGCTTTGGCCTGAGTGGCAGGAGCGCTAAGCATCTGACTGCTTCTGTGCGTGGCCAAGCATGTCGCTTAAAAATTGCAATGATAATATAAATGAAACAATGTTAGATATAGCATTCTCGTTTGTTTGGTTACAAGTTGTTGAAGGCTTCACTAGAATACAAGAAAGCGCGAAATCACTTCTAGCTTTTCTTTGTAAGTGGGACTATAAAATACAAGACAGACTGCCAGATATTTACCGGAATATCAGATCATCAGGCAATTTTACTTACTTTGAGTGGCGTCGCTGTAAACAAAAACAGAAAAAGCTGAGTTTTTTCAAATTTTGCTCGTACAGATCATACAGCAATTATTGATATGCTATCATTTTCTTTCGCTAGTTGTCATAGCAGCACCGCTGATGTGCCTAGCCTGTTGTCCTCTTTTACGGATCTTGCGAATTAATGTTTTGACCGCTTTGTACTGATGGTTTTAAAGAAAGCTCATGTCTATCCCTGAATCAGTCGGTCTACACCACAGCTCAAAAGGAAACTAAAACGGCTAACGAAAAAACACAATGGAAATAGTTCGAACATGATTGCAAGTAAAATATCTACGTTCATACTAGTTCTTAAAAACCAAATTGCACTAGATAAAGAAAAATATGGTGTCTCACTTCCCAGTTACATTGCATCATCACCAGAAAAATTTAGGCGAGTTATTTCTCCTACTACCACAGAGTATGATTCATTTGTCATTGATGGCAACCTAGTACCTGATGCCAAACAGGTACTTCTGATTTACTGCCGATATCAGACGTCGTAATTAGCGAAGAGGGAATTTTCAATATGCTTTAAGAAGTATGCAGAATGGACAACTAAATATATATGTGTTGTTTTCACTGCTCGATGGTCAAATTCCATGGGATTGAAGGTCTGCCAGAGTCAAGCCACTTCATAAAAATGGGATGGAAAACCTCATTGTTAATTACCTACCGATTTCATTAATGTCCACTGTGTGCAAAATGCTGGAGCATATTATACAAAAACACATTTCAGAACATTTACATAAGCATAATGTGCTGACTAAATTTCAACACAGATTTAGGAGAGGTTTCACAACATGCACACAATTAGTAGAAACCATGCACGATTTTGCCTCATCAATAAATAACGGTAACTAAACAGATGCTATTTTGATGGATTTCTCCAAAGCATTTGATAAGGTTTGTCACAAAAACACTATTGTGCACAAAGGATATCTGCCTACATTCATGATCACCATCAATTTGTTATATTCAGTAACGAACACTCTAATGCAGTTTCGGTTGATTCCGGTGTTCCCCGGGGCTCAGTTCCTGGACCCCTTTTATTTCTATTATATTGGGCGCGAGCGCCACCGCTGGAGAGAACGGCGCTAGTGTCGACCTAGGGGGGAAAGTGGGATCACGTCATTCCTCTTACTGCTGCTGAAGCAGACGCTCGATTGAATTTGTGCATTTTAAAAGCTAATAGTCGCGCTTATGTCTGTAGTTTGGGTTGATATAGAGTGCTTGCCTTGCACTTTTTGATCTTGCATCATTACTGAGGCTGCTGAAGTTTATTTTAGCTGTTGCTACAGTCCGTTACTGCTCTGTACCCGGACGTAAGCGAGGAAACCCGACGCAAGTTCCCATTGCTACCCACCACATAAGCTCACAGAATTCTCCTACCTTAATTAAAATTTGAATGGGCAAATCAGCGAGTGATCATTCTCATGATGTGCGCTGCAAACATTTCAGCGAGCGAGATTTTGTTCGTAGAGTTGGCGCTAAAAGTTCGGTGAGCGACTGAAGAAACGGTGCGCGCGTTTTAATTTGCGCTTGTCACTTGTGAATTCTAACGATACTATTTGCTGGAAGGATGGAAAAGATGCTGGCTTCTTCATGGAGAAGTACCCTCCCAAACAAAGGAGGGATTATGCGAAGGCCAGAAGGTTTCAAATTATTCTAAATGAACACGTTGTCACAGAAGTTTCACTGAAGTGAACTAGAAGATTCTGCCACCTCGAGCAGCGGTATGCATTTTGAGTTGGCTCAGGCAGCATCTCCAGTACTGTAGTAATTTCAAATGACAGTGTCCGCGAATAAACGAAAGATAGAGCATTGCATGCATGTTGTGATTTGCTGATCGAGATGTGCGTAAAAAAGAGAAAAAAAAAAACCCTACTGTACGCGGGAAAACCAAATATCCGCTTTAACCAAGAGTGCCAATGTCGGTAGTCAGTACGCAAGAATTACACACGTCTTCACACTTGTTAAAAAATTAATCCATGTCATCCCTTCAATCAAACTTGCTTGCTCTACTACGTTCAAGGGAGCAGGCGAACAGTGCCGCTTCCGCCGGCGCTATGCGAAGGCGCTCAACTTCTGTCAGGCTCCTGACAGTCCTCTGCTCTTGCACAGGAATCCCATTACCTATGCACTGACTGCTTACACCTGACTGGTTGTGTGGTAGCTTCAGTTGTTTTTTGTGTTTTTTCATAACAGCAGAAATACGGCAGCTGGCGCGCGTCGTCGCGTAGCAGTAAAGCTCGCCAATGTCGATAACTGATTCGATGAAGTGCTTTTTTGCCTAATGAGTGGGTCTCGTACCTCAAAATAAGCTTATACAGGCCCAGCCCGAGGTCTGTATTAAATAAATAAATGAACGTAATGCTAACGCGGAACTGAACTGTCTAGTAATGCATCCTGCAGCAGCCATTCAACGTGCATTATCCCACTTACTTCGTCATGCGAGCACTTTCGAGAGGTGGCGCCACGGTATGTCCTTGCGCCCAATATTAATGATATTATACAAGACATACCTATTAGAAATAAATGTCGATGACTGCGTTCTTTAGTCTGAAGTTAAAAGTGCTACTGACCATATAGTTTTAAATAATGCATTCAGTAAAGTAATTACTTGGTGTGACAGTTGGAAAATGCCTGTAAAGTTTGAGAAAGCTGTGTGTGTGAAACTAACTAAAAAAAAATTACTATCGTGCTCAGTACGAGATACATCGCGCGAGCGTGTGACTGAGCGCTCGGCATGGTTGTACAGTGGCGCCGATTGTGCCTTGTTTTTGAGCTATCTGGAGAGGATGTAGCTGTTTCAGCAAGCTCGCATCACCTCCGCTAGCTTGCTTTCACCTTCACCCTCGTTGAGTCTTGTTTTGGTATCAGTTTCGAAAATGATAACTGTAGCCGTTAGTTGACACCCAAACTTTATGTGCGCGGGCCTGTCTCGTCCGCACCTTAGGTGTTATCTAGTATGCCACTTTGTGCTTCATCATGTTACTGAACGGGGAAGGCTAGACGGGAGTGGCGCAGACTGATATATGCTCGTAGATGCTAACACAGTTGAAAATGCTACGTGGATAACGCCGTGGCTGCTTCTGATTTTGCACTGGGCACTAACGCGCTCAGTCAGTGCTGAAATCATGCCTAAACACACAGCCCTACTTGGGTGAAGTGCTGTCTTTGATAAGTTTCGCACGCCATGTCTTGTCGGAGGCAAACATACTGCATGATCTTGCAGTTTCTGCTTCAGCGAAAACAAAATGAGTAAGAAACAAATGAGGTGTCCTTCAGATAAAGGGGAACGAGGGGTTCCAGCACGCTTGCTGGAACAGCTGCACCCTCTCCAGATAACTCTGAAACACGGCGCAATCAGCGCTACTGTGCTACCTTGAAGAGCGCTTGGACATGTGCTCGCGTTGTGTAGGTCATACTGAGCTCCATAGTACCTCTAGAATTTCAGTACCACTACAAAGAGAACATATTGAAAGAAGTGTCCTAGTATCAGTTTTTGGGGCTTTGGATAACAAATACACCTAACTGAAATAAGGGTGTAGATTATGTCATAGCTAATGGTATCGCAAAATTATTTTTTCTTCGAAGGGGACTTAAATTTTCCACTCCTAGCGTTCAGCTGCTTGCATACAAGTCCATCATACTTCCAATACTAGATTATGCTGCCATCATTTAGGACCAGCACATGAAAACTAATATCAGTAAAATTGAAAGTGTGCATAAAGGGCTGTTTGCTTTATATATAATAGCTTCTGGAAAGTATTTGCAAGCGTAATACTAACGAAAAGGCTTAGTTTCATTGGAAACATTATTTCATTTTCATCGGTATGCTACAAGGCAGCGCCATAATCAGACAATAACCCCTTTTCGCACAAATAATATTTTTCAGTATTGATTTTTCCCAAGAACTGTCACTGACTGGAATTTACTGACCAGTAATCAAGTTCTTCAGCCATCCTTGAAATTATTTGAATGCCATCTGTAAGTCTTCAGTAGGTTCTTGTCAAGACGTGTTACTGGGCTTGATGCTATCTTGTTTTGCGCTCTTGAAACCGGTCATTTTTACATTTATCCCCCTCTCATACTCTCATGAATTGTATTTTTTGTTATGTATAGATCCCTCCAAGGGATTGTAGCATGTATAATAAAATAAACTGCTTGTGTGTGGGCGTGCGTACGTGCAATTAACTCATGCGCAGGTACTAGATATATTTGCGGCCTTGCATATGATCAGTAGTCTTGCAAGTTTTCATTATAATGAGGAAAGCAAACACACAATCTCTGCAGAGCTCTGCGAAGCAGCAGACCCACAACTCTAGTCCCTGCGCGAATATCAGCCACCCCGCTAAACCACCGGAAGAAAAGGAATGAAAGCAGAAGATTGCAAACGCACAGAATCGGTGCTCACTCTTCATTTCTCTGTATCGTGCCTTTTGACTAAGCGGTGCGCCTCTTTCAATGAAAAAAAAAATATATATATATATACTGTATTAGATACGTGTAAATGACGTATAGGCATCGCCCATGTGTCACGTGATTTCGTGAGGACCTGCAAAAATATTCTCCCTCCTAAGACAATTGAGAAAAGTGGTGCTGAAAGCTAGAAGTGCACTATTGAGAGAAAATGTAACTCATGAGTAACCTGTCTATGGGTTGCACCAGAGCCGTATATCCCCTTTGGGAGAGTTCGGCGATTCCTTGATCTCGCTGCCAGTCTCCTCTATGGTGGCTAGCTCCTAGCAGTGCTGTGCATGTATATGTACTTCGCCTCACAAGATATCTACAACACTGCAAAAGGCAGGGCACTACAATAGGCAATTGTGCTCCTACGCACCTCTCGCCCCTCAAATTGGTGGGGGTAACAGTAGGAGCACAATTCTCTATTATAGTGCGCAAGGGCGAGAGGCACTTAGGAGCACAATTGAAAGAGCTCCTCTGCCTTTCGCAGTGCTGCGGATATCTTGTGAGAGGAAGTATAGAGTTGCAGTCGGCAGTTGTGCTCTTCTTGTGACCGGCCTTTTGCAGCTTTGCTGCTATTTGTGCATGTTGGATATTGGTTTAATGTACATTGTTATATAACGTTAAATCTAAGTTAGATAATATTGTTAAGCCTTTTTGCAAGAGCAGATAAAAATTTGATAGATACAAATGACACCCAACACTGCTAACCGAATGCAGTATTGCCTGCAGTGTTCATATTAAAGGGGACAGACATATGAGCATTTCAGTTATTGTACACAGTTTTAACTCGAAACTGTGTGTGCTATCTTGTTGCTTCATTTTTTTTTTAGGTAGCGATCAAACAGCCTCATTTTTGTATCTTGCAATTAGTCCACTGCATTTGGTCGTCTATGGCAAGTCCCTTTAGGTTTACTGCATAAATGAATCTGCAAATAAACATGTCAGTCTCGTTTATGCATAAGCCATGAGTGCGACAAAAAAGCCAAGTGATAGACCGCAAAATGTAGCACAGTACCTTTTACAAACTACTAATTATACTTTTTACTCAGAACGGCAACAGTTATATAAATGTCCAACATAACAAAGCGACGTAGGTGCCCGTATCTCAGCGCCTGAGAGGCGATTTTATTTGATTTATGTGGCTAATGTGCAAATGTGATATCGCAGCAAGGTGCAGCGCACAGCGGCAGTTCTATTGCGAACCACCGCGCACAGTGCATTTCCACTCGCAAATGTGGGCCTGCCTTTGACTCATGTAAGAGTCTGTTTCTCTAAATGTGCCTTTCTGTGAACACGTTCAAATACGCACATTATTTGTGGTTATTAGGGAGATTTAGAATAGGGTGGACCCAACCTACTAGGGGGATCGCAGCACATGCGGAGTGCTGCGATGAATAGGCGAGGGGTGCGGCAATCACCCTGGGCATGTACCGTCTGTTGCAGAAGTTTGCAGCCCAACGCGCCGGGCGGAGGAGCAGTATCGTTCCCGAGAGGCGGCACTGCTCCCGTCGGCGCGGCTATAAAGAGTGAGGAGGCTTGTTCTCTTCCCCTCATCCCGCGGTTGATATCGCACATCTTTGCTCTCATCCGCGCGATGAGGGGAAGAGAACAAACCTCCTCACTCTTTATAGCTGCGTCACCAGGCAGCGCCGCCTCTCGGGAGCGATACTGCTCCTCCGCCCGGCGCGTTGGGCTGCAAACTTCTGCAACAGACGGTACACTAGTGCCCCGTTACTATCCTATTCCCCTAACCGGTAGTGTCCCCCTACCCTATAGTTCTCCATATTTTCTTGGAGAAAAGCTAGCCAGAGACGCAGCGCTAGCTTGTTTGTCAAGGCGAGCTTCGGGTGCCTTGGCACAAAATGGCGGACAGTGCCGCCGCTAAATTTGAGTGGTTGTTGGCTCCGCCCTTCCGCCAAACTCTCCTGAAGGGGATATATGGCTCTGGGTTGCACGGTGACGAGGGAGGTCGCGACAAAACCTTGAAACGCTGGAAAAGGGACAAGGTCAAGCGAAGCGAAGGAATGCGAGATTAGACCCTAAGGAGGAAAAACACGGAGGAGGGAATGGTAGTGATTGTTAAGTCGAACGGCAGTGTGAGTCACTCGGTATTACAGAACATAGGCCATCCAGGAAAGGTGCCGGGCGAAACAGTATTTGGTCACCATATGGAAGCGGATTCATAGGATCACTAGCGGCAGTGAAGTATCGCTATAGGTGGCAGCAGAATCTCCACCCCAAGACCTTACAAGCTGAGGATAAGCTTGAAACGTTTCTTATGAAAAGAGAAGACTGCCTGCAAGAACTTGGAAACAGCAGCAGTTCTTTCAAAATTGAAAAAGTACAGAACCTGCTCTGCGCTTTTGAAAATGTGCTCAGAATAAGCAGACTCGAGTGTTTTTAAATTTTTGAAGGCGCCCAGAACTGTATTCACTAGCTACAGTACCTCTTGGTGTGACATTTGCAGATGTTAGCGTCGACACAGCATTTTCTGGAATAAAGATGTTCTCTCGTCATCGAACCCGGATGATGTCAACAACCCTTGACAATGACCTCTTCCTTCGGTCTTTCTCTGTTGGCAAAAAAAAAGAAATGGCAGCCTTTACTGAGCTCATAATGAAAATATGTGAGCAGACATGATGTCATCTCATGCTTGTAAATTATGCGACTAAACATGCCAGTTTGGCCTCAAAGTTGTTCTAGAAGAACGTATATAGGGTGCCAGAGCAAGCAACCATGACGAGGAACAAGACGGTGGTTGCATCCTGTCGCGGGCACAGGAGCGAGACAATTACTCCAGTTCTCCGGCAAACATGATAATGGCTCCAACCCTAATACGTGGTAGAGGGATTGTCGTTTCGGGCCCCAGCACATGGGTGCTTTGCGAATCACTTTCATAGAAACTCGAAATGCAAAGGCACTGCGTACTGTGCGATGTATAGCCATACATATGGTATTTTATATCTTTAGTGTTAGGGGGTGTGCTTGGTTCGACCTTGATCTGATTTCAATCATTTAGTGGGAGCCGGATGAAACGTTCGTGTAGTAGTGGAGTATTCACTGTAATATAAAATTCATGTGGAAATCTGTGTACCTGAAAAGCGCAGCAGGAACATCATTTCCTTTTAACTTTCTTCGGCACATGACCGCTTTTGTTGGTTAAATTGAACGAAAATAATCATTATTTTTTCCCCATCCTGCTCTAATCGTCGGTGACTCATAAACATTTTGCTGAGGTCTGTACATCCAGTGAAGCCCGTCATATCGCACGACAAAAGCAATAGACAGACTACTGTGTGAATCTTCAGCTTTTATTATATACTAGAACAGGAAAGAAAATTCACTATTAAAAAAAAAGGTAAAAAAAAACACTCCCGAAGTGTTTTTCTTTGTTTTTTATTTATTTATTTATTTTTTTCTGAACCGGTTCAGGCAGGGTCGAACTGGAAAGAAATGTGTGTCCAGAGCCGAACCTGAAAGGCGTGAACCCAAACCGAATCTGAAAACATTCCGGTTCGCAACCCTCTCTACAGTATTATTTTCGACGAGGTGCCCGACATCTTCCATCTCTCTCGGAGGAGTTTTGTTTTTCGCTACGTGCTGAGGTCATGAAATGGAACTCGCGTAATAGAAGACCGCAAAATTTTTGGATTGTCACAATTCAGTTCTGAGGGGAAGTCCCAAAACGAAGATTAAGGCACTGTTTACGAGCTATCGTTGACAGGAGAGGTTCTTGGAAAAATCGTCAAGAGAGATATGAAAATAGGTAGGTTTGCTTCCTGCCAATTGCGTTGGCACCAGAACGGACAGATGCAGTCTTACGATCTCACAAACTTGTGGAGCGAAAACAAACAAAAAGCCATGAATGATGTGCGCTGTCCTTGCAGCTACTGTATCTTTCTTCAATTTGTCATCAAAACGAAATGCCGTCCTTCGAAGCGTGCTCTAATGCAAACTGCAAATTTCTTTTACATAACGATTATGAACAGGGCTTTGTAATCACTGTAGAAACCGCTGCAGTTTCTATGCGTATTAGTGAAATTGTCGATTGGTTTAGAAGAAAGGAAAGGCGCAGTATCTGTAGTACTTCTGAGTGAACACCTGAATCGCTCTGTGAGGAAAGGGAAGAAGGGATTGCAAGGAAAGAGAGAGAGCTGTCATAGTGGACGGCTCCAGAAAATGGCAGCGGCCCGCTCTATTTAGCGACTATTGTCCGTGCAGTGTTCAAGATCTCACTACAGAAGAGATATTCAGCTCTAACTGAGGATGGTGACATTACCCTAGAAGAAAGAATCAATAATTTCTGAGATATCATTGCTGAGTGCGCTGTAGAAGTAGGCTATCGGATAGTTGGAGAGGATACCGGTAAGCTGTCTAAGGAGACGAATGATTTGATTAAGAAACGCCACAGTATGAAAGCTTCCAATTCAACAGACCAATAGAATTGGCAGAGATATGAAAGCTAATCAATAAGTGCAAAGTGGCCGATATAACCCCTACATAAAAAGAGCCCACCGCATCGCCCGGTTCAGCCACAGTAAGGCAGTGTATCCCTTACAAGCCCATACTGTGACATTTCAGCAGTCATTTTTTCAGCGTACTGCACGAGACTGGAATGACCTGCCCACCGAAGTTGCCATTATCATCAACCCACTAGAATTCAAGCGGAGCGTCGCCAACCTTTCATCTTAACATTTTTTACCATTGTTTGCCAGATACCGTCCACTCCCTCATGTAATGTCTCAACCGAGACCTTTGAGGAAATAAATAAATAAATAAATAAATATAAGGAAGTATAACATGGAGAAAATTGAGCATGCTGTACAGAACGGGGGAAGCCTTAAAGCAGTGAAGAAGAAATTGGGCATAGGCAAAAATCAGATGTATGCACTAAGGGATAAGGCGGGCAACGTCATCACGAATATGGACAAGATAGTCAAAGTAGCTGAGGAGTTCTTTACTGATCTCTGCAGTAGCCAAAGCAGTCGGGACCGTAATAAGATTGGCGGTAGGGCAAAACAGTCAGATGTGTTCCACCAGTGACGAAAGCCGAGGTTAAGAAAACAATAGAAACAATGAAAAGGGGGAAAGCAGCTGCAGAGGACCAGATAACTATAGCTTTGTTGAAGGATGGGGGGTGGTATTGTGCTAGAACAACTGGCCACTCTATATACACAGTGCCTGGTGTCATCGACGGTACCGGAACCATGGAAGAACGCAAACATTATCCTCATTCATAAAAAAGGGGACGCTAAGACCTTAAAAATTACAGACCAATCAGCTTACTCTCTGTTACATATAAGGTATTTACTAAGGTAATCACTAATAGAATCAGGACAACCTTAGACTGCAATCAAGCAAAGGATCAAGCAGGTTTTCGGAAACGGTACTCTACTCTCGATCATATCCCCGCCATCAAGCAAGTGATAGAAAAATGCTCGGAATATAAGCAGCCCTTATACATAGTATTCATTGATTACGAAAAAACATTTCGCTCAGTAGAAACCTCGGCGGTGATGCAGGCATTGCGAAATCAGGGGGTAGACGAGCCGTACGTGAAAATGCTCGAAGATATATATAGTCACTGCATAGCAACCATAGTTCTGCATAAAGAAAATAACAAAATTCCTATAAAGAAAGGTGTCGGGCAAAGAGACACGATCTCCCGAGTACTATTCACAGCTTGCTTACAGGAAGTATTCAGAGACTTGGAATGGGAGCAGTTAGGGATAAGGGTAGATGGAGAATATCTCTGTAATCTGCGATTTGCAGATGACATGGCCTTGCTAAGTAACTCGGGGGATCAACTGCAAATAACGATAGATGACCTAGACAGGAAAAGTAGGAACTTGGCTTGAAGATCATTATGCAGAAGACTAAGGTAACGTTCAACAGCCTCGGGAAGGAACAGCAGTTTACGTTAGGTAGCGAAGCGCTGGAAGTAGTAGGCGAATATGTCTACTTAGGACAAGTAGTAACCGCAGATCTGGACCATGAAAAGGAAATAAGAAGAGTAAGATTGGGATGGAGTGCATTTGGCAAGCACTCGCAGATTATGACTAGCAGCTTACTGGTATCGCTCAAGAAGAAAGTATACAACAGTTGCATCTTACCTGTACTCACCTATGGGGCTGAAACGTGGAGGCTAACCAAGAGGGTTCTACTTAAGTTGAGGACAACACAGAGGGCTATGGAACGAAAAATGGTAGGGGTAACATTAAGAGAGAGGAAGTGTGCAGAGTGGGTCAGAGAAATAACTGAAGCTACTGACATTCTAGTGGAAATCAAGAAGAAGAAATAGGCATGGGTGACATATAGTGCTAAGAGAGGATAACCGATGGTCGCTTAGGGTAACAAACTGGACTCCAAGGGAAGGAAAGCGTAGCAGGGGGCGGCAGAAAATTATATAGCGGATGAGGTTAAGTTCACAGGAGTCAAGTGGATACAGCTAGCACAGAACCGGGTTAATTGGAGAAATATGGGAGAGGCCTTCGCCTTGCAGTGGGTATAGTCAGGCTGATGACGATGATGAGGATGTGCTGCTTATGAGGAAAACGAAGTGACTCTCCAAGAGCTATTGGCATATAAAAAACTGGTTCAGTGAAGTCTGTATTCTTGTGGGAACCGGGATAAGTACTCAATCCTCAATTTTTCTCATATGTTCCAATAGACAAAGGTGACAATGGCAGTAAAACTTCATAAAACTTCATAGGCAATTTTCTCATATCCTCTTTATTTTTGCAAAATGACTGCCTTACTCAAATGTTGATAATGTTTGCTGCCGACCCCTTGCTCAATAACCGGGGGACAGCTTATATTTCTTTTCATACTAAGGATGAGCACAAAGCGTAAGCTGCATGCAAAAGGCTATACAAGCAAAGCCACACCTATTCCTTGAACAAGCCACGCCCTGCAGGACCTTTGCATTGTTGCTGTCACCTGCTCCACACTACGTGCCAACCTTAAACATCGTGAAGTGCAGTGTTGTCTGGAAAAGTTTTCTGTTTGGCAGCGTGAGTTGCAAATGTGAGAGGCTGTCTTTAAAATTACTTTGCGTGAAAACTAAACAGTCTTCAACAGTGCTGTTTAGTGCACGAAATCTTGATGTTGATAAAAACTTCTGATACGAATTTTTTTTATATCTGTATGCATTGAAAGTTCACTGGAATCGCCCTTTAAGGCCAATCACACAAAGGGCTGCCAGTATGGGGCTGCACATCACGTGTTCACACGTAACTGCAAACTGATCTGCGGTCCGACGCTGTCAAGTGAACTCGGCAATCCAAAAAAAAATAAAATGACTCACTAGACGAACTGAAGTTGCCACTTAAAGTGATTGGCAATTCCAGGAAGCAGGAAAAGGGAGGAAAGAAGCTTTTGTCCGTGAACACTTCTGTCCTACTGACCGCGTCATGTCCAAATTCCCCCTTTCACCTCTACCTCGAACCATGAACGAACCATGGGGCACAAGTGCAAAGGCTTCTCTCCTTTTGTTGTCCCACGACTCTGTGAGTGAAGCTGCGCGCCTGCGGTGAGGGAGCCCTCTTCTGGGAGCCGAAACACAGAACAGGGATTTGGTTCCCACACCTAGCGTGCATAGCTTCGCTACCCGATGCTAAATCCTGCTGTAGAAACGGCATATGACATATCTCGCTTGACTGGCCTACGGGTTCACAGCATGCTTCGCATAGTTGTGACGTGTGCTCAGGTAGTGCATGTCCCACGGACCAACGGTCCCTTGTATGAATTGGCCTTTATGGATATGATAATAGTGTTAATGGTTCCCATCTACTGGCTCCAATTGTTGATTTTTGTTCCCATACATGCACTTCGCCACTCGCTTAGTAACTAATCCTTTAATCTGTGCCTCTGTTATCTGGCACGCACTCATCGGGATGCAGGCATAAGCTAGCACATTAAATGAAAGACCACCCGCCCACCCTAACCGAGCCGTACCAACGTGCTTATGTGGCCTAGAAGTAGCATGTCTGACACTAAGTGCAAGGCTCTGAAACATTGAATTCTAAGGGTGTGCCAATACTGAAATTTTTTAATATGAACCGAATATGAATATGACGGAAAACATGCCTTGGACTATCAAGTATTTGATGAAAAAACAACAACAGGAAAATGAAAATATCAAAGATTGTTTCTCTTGGTTATTTCAAAATTGCACATGGTATTTTCAAACAAAATTAAACTTAAATTGCACAGAATTGTATACCCTACTGAAATATCCAGGGATGGAAATGCTGCTCCAATTGCTACAAACTGCTTTCCCTGCTCCATCTTGCTCCAATATGCAATATTGCTCCAAAACTGCTACAAACTGGCTGCCTTGGAGCAGTTTTGGAGCAATCTTGCAACAGACTTAATACAAATGAAATTTTTGTAAGGGAAGGAAGCATGGAACGTAATAAATATTTGTTCGCAAGTAAATTTAGTATGAGCCAGCAGCGATGTAATTGCGAAAAAAAAAAAATGCACTGTGCATGTGATGTAGCACCTCCTCCCGGGCTTATGAATCTCTTGTGGAGAAAGAAGCAAGAGCAGCAAGCGAAGCAGGTAATGTAAACTACTGTAAGCCGTTGGGAAACTTGTCCGACTCCAAAACTGAGTCATTACGGCTCTGCTGTGAAAACAAGCAGGTACTTCACAATCTAGTCTCTTTATCAGTGACAAGTTTGCCAGGCCTATGGCAGACGAAATCATACTTGAAGCATTATGGGTTGGTGCGCTAAAGCTGTCAATCACTAGGAAGCTTCTCAAGAGGGTTGGAAAGGCATACAGGGCCTATTGCTAATATATTAAAAATGAGCCCCAGCATGGCTCAAGTAAAGAGTGGTGAACTATTGGCAGCAGGCACTGAAGTAAACAAGCTGAAGGATGGAAAGGCTACCCTTCAGTGCCATCTCTCTATATCTCAAAGCTGCTCTAAAATGCTCAAGCCTGCTTCCATCCCTGTAAGAGCTCCGCCATATTTATAGGCAGAGGAGGTGATCAAGATGACGCTGCAGTTGTCTGCGATCCCAAGGTAGGCAAAAAGCACGGGAGCGGCACTGGCGCCAAGCTTGTCAAGGCGCATTATTGTGGTCTGAAGGCACCTTTTTGGCAGACAAAATAACCAGTGCTCACAAGGCATAGGATTAATAAGGATCGTGATACCCCATATCTGGGGGCTTTGAGGTGTATTCTAAATAAATAAAATAGATATGCACAAGATAGGGAGCGGAGCTGTTGTGCCCATTAATCTGGACTTCAAATTAGTCTCGCTCTAGAGCGCACCAAAGTGGTAGATTTGACATTTGAATCTATCAAGTCAAAATAGGCAAACGCTTAGGTCAGACTAGGTGTTCAGTTACGAAGTGCACCAGCAAGCGTTATGTTTGCTGCTGGTCTGTTCCAAGTTGTTGCTAAGGTCAGCCTGTGTTCTATTATATGTGTATGTGTGTATAACTTTAATGAGATGCCAGTAAACAACCTTTTAATGTGTCATGATGCTGGCCGATATCTTTACGTGCTTTGGCCGTTTGTCTTGTCAGAGATGAATGCGAAGTTCGAAAGGCATTGAATTTGCATAAAAAAGAATCGGATTGGAGATTTTGTATTTCAGAAAAAGAAAACTGTAATTATCGAAGATGTTTGACCTAGAAACGTGCTCCAAAACACAGTTCAAATGCTTCAAAAGTCTTGTTCTGTTGCTCCGAAGCTGCTCTAAAATGGCTTTATTACTGCTCCTAAAGCTGCTTTAAAATCTTCGAGCCTGCTTCCACCCCTGAATATCTTGCATGAATTCCTGCAAGCAATGTTTGAAATAGCATGACTGGCTGATGTGTGCCCAGTCACAGCCACAAGATGGTATGAAGCGAATTTCTGATCGTTGTCGGGCCTTCTCTACTGCTCACAAAGTGTGCTGGCACCACTTCATACAATTCAAGTTTAAGGAGATTTATTTCGGTGATCTCTCGCTCTGCGGTTCATACCTCAATGGGATGATCCCTTATCCGAATTAACCGATTTGAGCCCACCCAAGTTCGATTATAACGAGTATCCGACACTACAGACTTATATCGGCGTTGGCTGGGACAGTGCACTTAGTTTAAATTTTCCAAATTAAAAAGATATTAGTGTATTTGAAGACTTTGCAATATTCGAGTGTTCAAATATTAGAAAATTCTTTCTATATTTGGAAAACTTCGAAGATCAGTTTTTCGAATTGAATATGAATCAAATGACAAACATATTCACAGTTCTCCTATTCTCATCTGAAAGGAGAAGCCTGAGTTGGCAGGCGCTGGCAACTCGACCATGTCATGCGGTATCGTTACATCACGGAACCTGCCGACCAATCAGTGCCTGCCAGGGATTTGGGGGATTGGTTTGCTCACAGTGGTAACGTCAGCAACATCGGATTTTTTGGATAACGGGGCCATTAATGCTGTCATGTGGATAACGTAATGTGACAGCTGGTAATTCCCATTTCATGGGACCAGAAAAATATTCCAAATTCGAAGGTCCTCTCCTCAGAAAAAAAATATGTAAGCACCAAAAATGCAGTGAATCCTTGAGATGTGAGAGCATTGAATGAGCTTCCTTGTTAATGGCCACAAGTAGCATTGTCGAATCTAGCCAGCTTTAGAGGGATTGTGTACCTAAGAATAACAGTGGGACCGTCGTTCTCAAATGCAAGAGCAGTATATAACAAAACTGTCAATGCAAATTGTGAAAATGAATTTGGCTTCATTGTGGTTTCAAGCATACCCGTAATCATCACTTTACACTGGAAGAGAGCGGTACTTTATGGGAAACTTCCAAAACTTACCTCACTTTTGCAAGCCTAAGCACCCCCCCTCGTTCTTCTCACAAAGAATTGTTACGAAAGCAACGCTATGCTAGGTCTGAGCGATTACGTGGAGCCCTGGAGAGCCCCAACTGCGCATGCGAGTGACGTCACACAGAGCACAGCTGGAGAGCCGCATCGGAGCCACCGCCGACTTTTCTGCTGCGCAGGTGACTCAGAGGTGCCGCCGCAGCACGAGTTGCGCATGAGCCAGGAGGGAGTGACTTCACACGATGCACAGCTGGCGCGCCAAGGCCACTGCCGACTCCTCCGCGGTGTCTCTTAAGAGGAGAATGGCGAAAGCCTACCCTTTCTTTCCTTTCTCATCGTTTGCCTCTTATCGGCATTCGTTGAAATGCTACATATTATTATGTAACATTATGGATTAATTAAGGAGAAAACCTTTCTAGGATCATGGAACAAAATCCCATGTGTCAGAGTTGTGCGCTAGATCTGTCATATTCTGTGAGACGTGTTCTTGTCTAGCATTCCTGCCATCTGCAATCCCACACTTGACACGCACCAAGGAACGCCATGTGACAAGAGCGATGCTGTACCATCCAAACTCACACTTGCCTGAGAAAGTGTGATAGATACTGCACCTTCCCTTTCCTGTAAACCAATTGTAATTAAAATTGAAGGCTCTCTTAGGTGTATTTAAGAGGAGAATGGCGAAAGCCTACCCTTCCTATCCTATAATTTGCCTCTCATTGTTTGCCTTTTATCAGCATTCGTTGCTACATATAACTACAATTGGTTGAGGACAACCCAGAGGGCTATGGAACGAAAAATGGTAGGGGTAACATTAAGAGATAGAAAGCGTGCAGAGTGAGTCAGAGAAATAACTCAAGTTACCGACATTCTAGTAGAAATTAAGAAGAAGAAATGGACATGGGCAGGACATGTAGTGCGAAGAGAGGATAACCGATGGTCGCTGAGGGTAACAAACTGGATTCCAAGGGAAGGAAAGCGTAGCAGGGGGCGGCAGAAAGTTAGGTGGGCGGATGAGATTAAGAAGTTCGCAGGGGTCAAGTGGATGCAGCTAGCACAGAACCGGGTTAAGTGGAGAAATATGGGAGAGGCCTTCGCCCTACAGTAGGTATAATCAGGCTGATGATGATGATGATGGTTTACAGGAAAGGAAAGGTGCAGTATCTATCACACTTTCTCCGGCAAGTGTGAGTTTGGACGGTACACCATAGCTCCTGTTGTGTGGCGTTCCTTGGCACGCGTTTAAGTGTGGCATTGCAGATGGCATGGACGCATTCCGCCTCGGCCAACACAACGCCGCAAAAGTGAGACACACTTTGTCCACGACAGCATGAGCCATTAAAGGTTTTCGCCTTAATATGTAGCACTGCAATGAACATCCTTAAGAAGCAAGCAATGAGAGGGAAATTATAGGAGAGGAAGGGTAGGCTTTCGCCATTCTCCTCTTAAGGCACATCTAAGAGACCCCTTAACTTTTTTTTAACCTAGTGAAACCTGATCCTTAACCACTGAAAGGTTTCCTTGTAGCTGGAAACATTATTGAAGATAAGCTCTATCTTTATGATTAGTATTTATTCACTTTAATTTGAAAAAGTTACACTTATGTACCAATATTTGTTTTGTAATATTTGCACATTTTCTGGAGTTTTCTTGTGTCCACTAAATTTTATATATATATATATATATTTTTCTTGTATTGTAATTTTGTATTTACTATTTATATGTCTAGCAGTCAGAGGCACTTTCCAACATATTTCCAGTTAAGACAAAAAAAAAAAAACACCTTTGTAACAGCTCTCAAAAACGGCTTTGTTCCATTAAGCAGCAAGATTTATTTTATAGTTTAAAGTTTTATGAAATATGAGCATTGAAATTCCCAGGTTGCTTTTTAACTAAAACCAAACCACTCTTTGTATGGTTCAGAACATTTAAGATATTTTTGGGATTGTGTGACAAATATTTACCACTGTTACCATTGAAGTTTCTATTAGAGAATTCACTAACATTTCACATTAGCACTTAATATTTCTATTTCAGTTAGTTAAACTGTCGTGCATTTACATTTTCATGTGCTGCATGCTGTTGGAAAATGCATGCCGTAATATTTATCCAGTAATAAGTAGAATCTGCCAGCCTGCCGCAGTGGCTCAATGTCATTGGCATTTGGCTACTTATCCTAAGGTCGTGGGTTTGGTCCCTATCGCAATTACCATATCTCAATACCGGCGCAATACGAAAACTCCCCTGTGCTGTGGGATGTCAGGGCACATTAAAATGCCTCAGGTGGTCTAATTAATCCAAAACCTCACACTACAACATCCCTCATAGCTTGAGTCTTTTCAGGGCATTAAAACCCCACATTTCACAAATTAAATAAAATAAGAAAACAAGAAAAATGCTGACTTCTTATTGTTGACTTTTCCACGGTGGCCAGCTGATTTTTATCATGCCATTACATCATCTGAGGAAAGTGAAAATGATATGTTGATGATATAAAAAAAGCCAAGGCTGTGATCTAGAGGCTTTTTTTTTTTTTTTTTTTATGATGCAAGGATTTTTTCAGCCTTTCATCGGTTGTGAATTATAAGTGCGATGTCATGGAATGTGACAAATGATTTGGCCACTCTGAACATGGCAGCAGCTTCTTTGTGGTTCACAAAAGTTATTTACAGGCCTTTCTAAGCATTTTGCAGTCATCTTTGTTAACTGAAAGCAAGATGTTGCATAAAAGTTTACAACTTGCAGTTGGTTTATGAACTTTCCAGGAGTATCTTATACAGCCTACAAAATGTGCATTTTAATTTTTTCTTTATACTCATTACCTAAAGGTTTACTCTCAGAGCTCTTATGCGCTTTCAAAAACTGAAATTTCAGATGCACAGTTTTTTTTCTTTTTTTTTTTTTTTTTTAAGGCAATTTTTTGTAACTGGTGCACTCAGCTCTGCACCTGTGTTCTTTACCCAGGTTCCAGGTGAGAGGGATGGCAGCAGCGAGGAGAGTTCGAGCTCTGAAGCTGAAACAGACATAGCCTCGAGGCGGAAGGCACTGCGGAAGAAGATATTTAGCTCCACATCTGCAACGCAGAAGGAAAGGCGATGTGAGCAACTCTTGGAAGATGCAAGCATGGCAGATTCTTGAAAAGACCCCTGCACCAACTGTAACAAGACAGAAGTTTGCAAAGCAGGAGCCTTAAGCAAGCCTTACTAGTTTTATGATGAAATGGTAATGGCAGAGCTAAGTTCTTGAAATCTGGTGCAAGATTTAAGCTGTTTGAAAACAGAAGAACCGGTAAAGAAAAAGAGAATATGACTTCAGCATACTATTGATTTTGCCTTCACCTTAAATTTAAAGGGGTCATGACAGCTAACAGTTGAGCATACACTGATAAATGCATTTCACTCCTCGCACATTAAATTATAAATCATCAAAATTTGAGCTCATTCCATGCTGTAGATAGTTTTAAAATTAATTTTTAATATAAATATCGAAATCAGCTTTCTGGTCTGGCAACCATTGGCCACTGACGTCACAACGTCAACCGTGACGTCTCCATGTCGTCTGCTATTCGCTGTGCTGGCTGCACTCTAGCATGCACATCGTGGATGGTGGTCTCTGAATTTTTTTTTTTTTTTTGCCTCACTAAAAATTTTTTATTCACATATTCTCTTTTCTTTGAGCAGCCTTTACTATAATATGTGACCTTAGAGATCCTCGGGCTTGTTTCGGGCTTTGTCCAGAGATTGCTGAAAAGGCCGAAATTGACAGGCTCATGCTGTATAATTTAGGCATGCAATCAGAAGTGTATTATTCCTACGTTGTGAGAGTTAGCTTCTTTTACCTTCTTCATTGCACCTCTATTTGTTCACGAACTACAACTGCGCTGCAAGATGCGCCGTGGATGCTACGTCCCCCGCCTTCGCCGGGTATACACACATGCGGCGCCAACAGCTGCCAGCTGCACTTGCTAGATAGGGTCACATATGTCGACGCTTCCCAGTGCCCTCGCGTTGTGATGTAAGCAGTCGTCGATTTGGGTTCGCTACTGCCAGAACTACACTCGATGACCACATGCGACCACTAAAGCTTGTGAATACGAAACTCTGCACCTGGACACGCGTACTCGAGCTAGGCCTACTCATCGCTGAATGAGCCGGCAGTTCGGCGCCGGCTAACATTTCTGGTCAAGGTCATTGCTGATGACAAGGGGGAACATATGAAGTGTAGCTTCTTGTTTTCCTTTTTCTAACTCGGTTAAGCTACAGACAAGCGCAGCTATTCAGGCTGTTCACTTGAGTATCGTGTGTCAAGTTCTCGCTGGCCTCCATTCCGACTAAAACAGATCGAATGACCGTCCGCAGATCAATTCCGTCGGCGTTGCGGGACCGAAAACCTCACGATAGCCTCCTTTATAGGATGTTATGACCTGACATTACGGTGATCGGCGACCGTTGGCCGTGCTGGCGTCGTCGCCGGTGTAATGCGAAAGATCAGTGCGTCGATAAGCTAAGGAACCGTGCAGCCCACTAACTGTGAGCGTGCTTTATGCTGAAATATGTTTACTCTATATCGCTTTCGTGCGCTAACACCTTCTTCAAGCACTACTACATGAGGGACGACCACCATGTCAATCGTCACAAGAAAAAAAAAAGATGTGTCCTTTGATATTGCAGCCTGCCTTGCAGACGACGCTCCACCGTGTATCGATGGCTTGCACTTGACGTCACCTTCGCGGGTTGTCTGCTGCTGCTGCCATGCTTGCGAACCGCTTGCCGGCTGTCTGACGTGCGCGCGGGCTGAATCCGCGAAGCAGTCATTTTCTCCGCGTTGTGGCTGGCTCTTTTTCTCCTTCTGCTTCGAAATGCCCGCATTTTCGAGTGCGCAGTCATTTCAAGAGGGCTTCTTCTCGTAGTTGTATGGCTTTCGTCAGCGTCCGTCTTTTCAAATGGGCGTGGCGACAAGGGCTCATCGGCACACGGCTCGATCGCTGTTACCGCCGCGTCGGCCTCTGCACGCCCCTTTTGGGCTTCGGCTTCCCGTTTTTCGGCGTCGGCTTGCCGCTTCTCGGTGCGTCGTTTCTCGTTGCGCTGATGTCGTGCCGAATCTGTATGTTTCGCATTGTAACCCAGGAGAAGCGACAGTGCCCAGTCGGGGCCAGTCTAAATAGTCAGTCTGTTGTGCTGCCCCCGTCCATGTCGGAGTTCAGAAGTCCTGCGTAGGCCACGAGTGTGGGGATTTCAGTCGGGGGTGTGCTCTGAAATGTGTGTACTACTCGGGTGAGGTTCTTGTGGGATGCTGTTTTCGAATGATTCGTATCAAGGAGATGTTTAAGTAGAAATCATGAGTTTTTACAGTGTACCTGTAAGTTTAGCCGGTCGCATGTTGGATGCCATTGTTCGCGGCTAAGCTTGTTCGCGTAAGTTTCGATTTCTCGCTCAATGCGTGCGAGACAAAGCGTGAGAGAGCAGTTGGGCTTGCGTCGGTGCTAGCGAACGTGAAGGCGGCGCTGTGCTTCCTGCAGGATGAGTGACTAAGAACACATGTGGCTCTTTAGAGGTTATTATTTACTATTTATTATTTATCGAAAGTGTAGTGTGGTAAACACACCCCCTACTAAAGTTATTATTTACCTCTAATGAAGTGCACGCCGCTGACTCGCAGGTTACGGTTCTCACTGTCGAAATTTACACGGTTAATGCGCGCCAGCCACAACGCGCGTCGCTTCGTGTTCAGCTCCTTCGTGTGCTCGCACTGATGCTCCACGACCTTAAGTACTGAAAAGAAGTGTTTATTCGTTGGTTGTTTCCGCCCACGGGTATCACTGCGTTTAGAGCAACCAAATATGGCACACATGACCATGGTGACAACACGCCTTGCAACTACAGCGCGAGAGCGGGCGATGGCGTTGGCTCATAAGCATGGCAGACGCATATCCCTGAACCCCCTTCCACTGACGTCAGTGCAAGCTATCTATACGATGTGACGTCACACGACCATTTCAAAATGTCAGTCACTCTCAGTGGGAGAAGCTTCCGAATTCCGATTTATATCGCGTTTTTTTTGTAATATGCACTGCACGCTTGGCACTAAAACTTTGCGAGTAGAATCACAGAGCTGTATATTATTCACAGAAGTATAAAACGGCAATATGTCGAACGACCCTGTCAATGCTCCTTTAAGGTTGGGAAAAGGCGTGCCGTATTCTTTCATACAATCCAAGCAGTACTTCATCTAGTCAGTTCTGAGACTATGTCACATGTATTCATCTGTGTTGCTCAGTGAAAGGGGTAAGGGGTGCTGAGTTGTATGTAATGATATGTTGCAGTTAAGATAAACGTATATTGAGCGCAGTAAACAGCCTTTTTAACAACCAGAACTCTGTCTTCTTGATGGCTGGTTACCAGTTACCAGAGAAAAGTTGCTTGCCATAATCCAGAGAAGCGATGGAAGCTGAAAACTTGACCGCACCACAATAAGGAGTATGTTCTCTTATCGTTGATGAGATGCTAATCAAAAAAAAGTTGCACTACCATAAACAGCGGCACTGCTTTGTTGGGCACTCTGAAATTGGCACAGGCTATGGTAGCCAAGATGTTGTTTTGACCAACTGTTTGTTTTGTTTTGTCATCAGTGGGTTGTTCACATTGTACAGAATTTCAGCCGGTTACTGCACCAGGGTCTCAGTGGTGCGCAACTTCATGGCCTCAGTCTATTCATTATAAAGAATGTGGAAACCTGCAGCTTCCACGTTGTAAGATTCATCACCGACAACTGATGATACTTGGCAGCGGTACGTTTACATATAAAACAACATCCAAGTGACCCTGGAAGGCCTCTGCCTAAGTTTCGACCCCTCCCATCAGCTCAAAAATGTGCGCTCCCAGTTTCTGGCGCATGATATTGGTCCAAAAACAGAAATTTCATCAAGTTACCTCAATGGTGTACATGAATTACAAAAACAAAACGACAGTGAAACTAGCGGGCTCTCCAAGTCGAAAGCATGTATACTTGTAAAACATAGGAAAAGTGAATATGGCAAAAGCCACTCAAGTACTGCCCCCAGCTGCCTTGCAACGCCTAAAAGAACAAGTTGGTCACACTCGCAGTACATAATTTACAACAACTGGCCCAGCCATCATATTTATAAAGGACGTTTTATTGCTGGCTTGTCCTTGATACAAGCAACACAATGCAGCCCCCTTTGGAAAGACCATCATACCTGAAGAAACTTGACCCAGTACATAATACAGGGCTTCGTCTTTCATGCGGAGCCTACAGAACTTCTCCTATACCTAGCCTGCTTGTAGAAACTAAAGAATCCTTTCTTGAAAATAGAACTACTACACTTACACTTGCATATATCCTTAAAATCAGATCCCTTCTGAAACACATCTGCTATTCAGTTGTAATGCAGTATCAGTCTAGAAATATTTTCACCAATAAACCTCGCGCGACCAGGCTACTCCTCTTACGATTTGAAAAAATGTGTAGAGATCGAAACATACTAGACTGACATTGCCAAAAGAGATAACCCATTACCTCCATGGTGTATGATTTTTCCAGCAGTCTGTGACATCACCCTTCCACAATTCTGTAAAGCACAAACTCCAAGAATTCTGTGAAATCAGACAAATACAGCATCTTCATAGACTTCTATACTGGTGGTTCAAAAACAGGTGATTATGCTGGAAGCGCAGTGGTGCAAGGAAGATGGGAGAAAATATTACGACTTCCAGGTGCACATCGATCTTCACCGCTGATTACTACGCCATCTCTGTCACTGTAGAGAAAATAGTTCGAGTACAGTTAAACCTCGTTACAAGAGACACTTAAGGGAACCCAAAACGGTTTCCCTTGTAACCAAGGTCTCTTGTAACCAAAAATTCCTATCAACTCGTATGTGCTACAGTTTAGAATCCCTTATCTAAATTCTCTTCCGTATCAGTGTCTTGTTTTGTTGCAATATGTCAGGAACCAAGGAGTGTCTCCTTTTGACTGGGAAGTCAAAGTGTCTTTATTGTTTCAGCCACTGTCATCACATTCCTGTGTGACTGAAACAGGGACATCTTGACTCCTCAGTAAAGAGGAGGCACTCCTTGGTTCCTGACATATTGCAACAAAACAGGACACTGAAATGGAACAGAATTTAATTAAGGGAATCTAAACTGTCGCACATACGAGTTGGTACGAGTCAGCTGCATTGCATGAGTGTACCTGGGTTAATTGTGTCTTTTATAAATCGTAAAAATATTACTTTAGGGACCTGGAAAAGTTGTCCTTAGTAACAGAGTGTCTCTTGTAACCATGTCTCTTGTATGCAATGTTGTTAAAATGGCAAACCTAGGAAAACCAACCAAACCATTTTCAAGTGTCTCTTATAACCGTGTGTCTCTTGTAGCCATGTCTCTTGTAACAGATTTTACTGTAATAGTTAAGAGAGAGTAAATAGGTAAAGAGAGTAGTATCATCAACCAGGCAATATAAAAATGCTCGGAATATAGCCAGTCCTTATACATAGTATTCATTGATTGCTAAAAAGCATTTGACACGGTAGAAACCTCGGTAGTCATGCAGGTATTGCGAAATCAGGGTGTAGAAAAGCCGTACCTAAAAGTCATCATCAGCCTGACTATACCTACTGCAGGGCAAAGGCCTCTCCCATATTTCACCAATTAGCCCGGTTCTGTGCTAGCTGCATCCACTTGACCCCTGCGAACTTCTTAACCTCATCTGCCCACCTAACGTTCTGCCGCCCCCTGCTACCCTTTCCTTCCCTTGGAATCCAGTTTGTTACCCTAAACGACTATTGGTTATCCTCTCTTCACGCTACATGTCCTGCCCATGCCCATTTCTTTTTCTTGATTTCCACTAGAACCTCAGTAACCTAAATTATTTCTCTGACCCACTCTGCACGCTTCCTATCTCTTAATGTTACCCCTACCATTTTTCGTTCCATAGCCCTCTGCAATGTCCTCAACTTAAGTAGAACCCTCTTGGTTAGCCTTCACATTTCAGCCCCGTAGGTGAGTACAGGTAAGATGCAACTGTTGTATACCTTCCTCTTGAGCAATACCGGTAAGCTGCTAGTCATAATCTGGGAGTGCTTGCCAAATGCACTCCATCCCAGTCTTATTCTCCTTGTTATTTCCTTTTCATGGTCCGGATCTGCGGTTACTAACTGTCCTAAGCAGACATTATTGCCTACTACTTCCAGTGCTTCGCTACCTAACGTAAACTGCTGTTCCTTCCTGAGGCTGTTGTACATTACCTTAGTCTTCTGCATATTGATTTTCAAGCCTACCTTTCTACTTTTCCTGTCTAGGTCATCAATCGTTCTTTGCAGTTAATCCCCCGAGTTAGCACAGCAATGTCATCAGCAAATTGCAGACTACTGAAGTATTCTCCGTCTACCCTTATCCCTAACTGGTCCCATTCCAAGTCTCTGAATGCTTTCTCTAAGCAAACTGTGAGTAGCACTGGGGAGATAGTGTCTCCTTGCCTAGCACCTTTTTTTTATAGGAATTTTGTTACTTTCTTTATGCAGGACTATTGTTGCTGTGCTGTCACTATATATATCTTCCAGCACTTTCACGTACGGCTTGTCTACCCCCTGATTTCGCAATGCTTGCATCACCGCCGAGGTTTCTACTGAGTCAAATGCTTTTTCGTAATCAATGAATGCTATGTATAAGGGCTGGTTATATTCTGAGCATTTTTCTATCACCTGGTTGATGGTATAGACATGATCAATAGTGTAGTACCGTTTTCGAAAACCTGCTTGATCCTTTGCTTGATTGTAGTCTAAGGATGTCCTGATTCTATTAACGATTACCTTAATAAATACCTTATACATAACAGGCAGTAAGCTGATTGGTCTGTAATTTTTAAGGTCCTTAGCGTCCCCTTTCTTATGAATGAGGATAATGTTTGCATTCTTCCATGGTTCCAGTACTGTCGATGACGCTAAGCATTGCGTATACAGGGTGGCCAGTTTTTCTAGTATGTTATCCCCCCGTCCTTCAACAAATCTAGTTATCTGATCCTGTCTAGCTGCTTTCCCCCTTAACGTAGTTTCTATCGCTCTCTTTACCTATCTTTCATCGCTGGTGGAACGTCTGACTGTTTTTTCCTACTGCCAATCTCATTACGGTCCTGACTACTTTGGCTGTAGAGATCAGTATAGAACTCCTCGGCTACTTTGACTATCTTGTCCATATTCGTGATGATGTTGCCTGCCTTGTTCCTTAGTGCATACATCTGGTTTTTGCCTATGCCCAATTTCTTCTTCACCGCTTTAAGGCTTCCCCCGTTCTTTACAGCATGCTCAATTTTCTCCATGTTATA
This sequence comes from Amblyomma maculatum, assembly GCF_055883805.1. NCBI lineage: Eukaryota > Metazoa > Arthropoda > Arachnida > Ixodida > Ixodidae > Amblyomma > Amblyomma maculatum. The sequence goes on from NC_139344.1 coordinate 253,657,954, forward strand.
CTTCCTTATATCGGCCACTTTGTGCTTATTGATTAGCTTTGATATCTCGGCCAATTCTATCTGGTCTATTGGATTGGAAGCTTTCATACTCTGGCTTTTCTTAATAAAATCTTTCGTCTCCTTAGACAGCTTACCAGTATCCTCTCTAACTATCCTACCGCCTACTTCTACAGCGCACTCAGTAACGATATCTCTGAAATTATTGTTCACTGCTTCTAGGGCAATGTCGCCATCCTCGGTTAGAGCTGAATATCTATTCTGTAGCGAGATCCTGAACTCTTCTGCCCTCCCCCTCACCGCTAATTCGTTGATGGATTTCTTTCTTACTAATCCGTTGCATTCCTTCTTCAGATTTAGGCTAATTCGAAACCTCACCATCCTGTGGTCACTGCATCACACTTTCCCGATTACCTCTACATCTTGCATAATGGCAAGGGTTGAGCACAGTATGAAGTCAGTTTCAGTTTTAGTCTTCTCGTTAGGACTTTTCCATGTCCATTTCCGGTTTTTCCATTTGCTGAAGAAGGTATTTATGATTCTTAAGTTATTACGCTCTGCAAACCGCTGGTGACTGAGGGCTTGGGTTTTATGGGACTAATCATGGGAGGTTGCTGCCAATTACTGCACCAGGGTGGCCAACTCCTGTTCTGGTGAGGGAGTGCACTGCCAGAGGTGTTCACCGGCATCAGGTCACACCCCAAACCTGTTTATGCAATTCCATTAACAGGCGGATTTTTTATTATTTTTTTAATCATCCGGTAGGGAATTGCGCAGCACCGGGATTCAAGCCCCGGTCCTCTTGCATGCGAGGCAGATGTTCTGCCGCTGTGCCACCGCTGCATCCCCATCAGTACATCAAAGTACTGGGACATATATAGAGTGGCTGTACAGCCGCCATAGTTCTCCATAAAGAAAGTAACAAAATTCCTATAAAGAAAGGTGTTAAGCAAGGAGACATGATCTCCCCAGTACTATTCACAGCTTGCTTAGAGGAAGTATTCAGAGACTTGGAATGGGGGCAGTTAGGGATAAGGATAGATGGAGAATACCTCAGTAATCTGCGATTTGCTGATGACATTGCCTTGCTAAGTAACTCGGAACCAATTGCAACTAATGGTTAATGATCTAGACAGGAAAAGTAGAAAGGTAGGCTTAAAAATCAGTATGCAGAAGACTAAGGTAATGTTCAACAGCTTCTGGAAGGAACAGCAGTTTACATCTGGTAGCGAAGCACTGGAAGTAGTAGGCGAATATGTCCACTTAAGACAGGTAGTAACCGCATATCCGGACCATGAAAGGGAAATAACAAGGAGAGTAAGAGAGAGAGACTCTTTAATGGAAAAACATAATTTTGCCAGCGTTTAGATTTCGCTGGCATGCTACTCTGTGTAAGAAGGGGAATTCGGGAGGGAAAGATTGAGATTGGGATGGAGCACATTTGGCAAGCACTCGCAGATTATGACTAGCAGCTTACCGGTATTGCTCAAGAGGAAAGCGTACAACAGTTTCATCTTACCTGTACTCAACTATAAGGCTGAAACGTGGAGGCTAACAAAGAGGGTTTTACTTAAGTTGAGGACAACGCAGATGGAATGAAAAATGGTAGGGGTAACATAGAGGAAGCATGCAGAGTGGGCCAGAGAAATAACCGAAGTTACTGAAATTCTAGTGGAAATCAAGAAGAAGAAATAGGCATGGGCAGGACATGTAGTGTGAAGAGAAGATAACCGATGGTCTCTTAGGGTAACAAATTGGATTCCAAGGGAAGGAAAGGGTAGCAGGGGACGGCAGAAAGTTAGGTGGGTGAATGAGGTTAAGAAGTTCGCAGGGGCATGTGGATGCAGCTTACACAGGACCGGGTTATTGGAGGAGTATGGGAGAGGCCTTTGCCCTGCAGGGGGTATAGTCAGGCTGATGATGATGATGACTGTACAGGGACTAAACATCAAGTTCTGTTGGTTCCCAAGTCACTTTGGAATCAAAGGAAATGAGATAGCAGATATATGTGCGGCTCAAGCTCGAGAAGAAGAAAGAAAATAAATGTACTATTTAAAGATTGCATGAAACTGGCACACTGTAAACAGAGAGATAAATGGCAATCCACTTGGAATAATGCAATAAATAATAAACTTCATTTGATAAAGCCTGTGTTGGGAGAATGCAAATCAAGTACCCACCAAGAACGTTTTAAAGAAGTGATTGTATGCCACCTTTGCATAGGGCACACAAAAGACGAACCCATATGTTATATATGCTGTGATGACCTCACTGTAAACCAGATCTTGTACTCGTGTAAAAAATTTGAAACACATTCCTTTACACCAGACATTGGTTTTAAGTGAAAATGCTCTTGTTGACATATCCTGCATTCTTAGTATTTTTAAATAAGCAATAACATCATTCACAAACTATTACTGTCTATAAATACACCAAACCGGCATTTAAACCTGTGGTTGGCGCATTATAGCTTCTGTTGCTTGTGCGCCACTAAACTCAACACTACAACAGTGCAGCCTCTGCGCCAGAAATACCGAGATGCTTGGCATTGTGACGACATCATTGATGATCAGCTGTATCGGATCGAGGTGGCAATGCCAATGTACTTGAAGGCCTAAAAAGAGGTGCGCATCCACGTGAATTCCCAACAAACGTGACTTATGAAGTATTTTTATCTGCATGTACTCCTTGCCAGTTTGAGGTATCTCTTAAAAACTGAGACCTAATCATTCATGTTTACTCACAAGTTCATCTGCTCCGATGTAATCGCTTTCAGGGCTTTGCGGATCTGCTCGAGATATAAGGACACCTAACTTGGATGTTCATACTGCGTTTTAGGGGCTTCAAAAAGCTGCCTCCAGACCAATGTCAAATGTCCACACTGAAAAAGCAATAATGTGTCCATACAGCCTATTGAATCATTCCCTGTGCAAGCCGATCTAGATATAAATCTCTCAAAAACTGCTCATGTTGCTTAAAAGGCTGAATACAAATACATTGCACTTATTCATGCCTTCACTACAGATTTCAGCAACTGTACGTGTTAGGGGTTGGGGGTTGCATTGCGAGGGTCATCGGCATGCAAATGAACTGCGACGGCTGAGGTATGCCTTTGAGACCAGAGAGAGACCGACCGCTCTTGACATTCACACACAGCCAAGACTGGGGTGGCCCCTTCATCCCTTACAACAGTTGCTGTTGGTCCTCAACATCGCAAGTGAACAGATCTGTAATCCGACAATGTAAACCTGCCGCATTTCGGCCTCTCGCAACGGGCAACATCGCATGCAAATACAAACCACGCTTCACCAGCAGACGACACAAAAAAGCCCACGACGAGCAACCGTGAACCCTTTTGCGTCTCAGCGCCTCGTATTAGCGCCGATGGTGGCGCTGTGTTTGTATTTTTATTGACCTTGCTAGCTCTGCTGTCATGGGTGTCTGCTGCTTCTGTTCGTTGTTTTCGTAACAAACGCGGAAGCGAGGAAGCACGCGACGTGTTTATTAATGGCCGGAAGACGCGCTGCAAACGAGTCGCGCGCGCGTTTTTTGATTGCAGACGATTTGACGTTCCTGCTAGAAGTAAACTTGCAACCTGTGTGCTATTCCATCGCAGTGGATGCGAACCTCAAACCTCGTGCAATATTCGACTCAAGCTGTTTTCCAGAACTTTGCGGCTAGCTCGTTGCCCGCGAGCATCGCGCAAACATCGTGAAGTAAGTACGATGTTTCTCATATGTTTGAAGCTCTAATTAAAATAGGTTTGCCTTTGAGTTACGGGCGTAAATGAGGTGCCAGAGCCGTTTGCTTCTATTACTATTGACTTGCATCGCTCAGAATCTTTGTTTTGCACTGATTTTGGATGGGGCATGGCTGATTCCGTCGGTTTATACAAAAAACCGTTTTCTAACGAAATAGAGGATTTGAAGGGTCAGTGGTCGACATTATTTCAACGCCGGTGGCTGTTGCTGCCGCCTTGATGACCCAGTTGGTGAGCTTGCGCAGACCTTCCGGATGCTGAACAGTAGCTCGAACGATGCGTGTGGCGTTTTTAGGCTTGGTGGTTTACCACCACATACCCATATGATGTGGAAGAGTGTTCGGCAATAACCGGACCAGGGGCGTGTGGGAAAAGTAAACTTTATGTGTACGTTTGGGACAGTTGGGATATGAGCGTATTTTGACCTGTCGCCAAGATATGGTACGTTTCGTCCGTGGGGAAGTCTTTACGTGGTGAGGTGTGTATTATGTTTATTGTGAGCTTAAATTTCTAGCTTCCGTAGGTTGGGGGAACGGCTGCGAGGCGGTGAAGGTTTCGTTTGGTTTGGTTTGGTAAAACTTTATTTCCCACAGTAGGGGACCTGAAGGACACTCGGCTAGGCGCCAGATGTAGAGGGCAGCTCCCACGTCGGCACAGAGAGCCCGAAGCTCTCCGCCGTCGCGCGGGCCTCCTGGACAGCCCGAAGCTGATCATGTAGTGAAGCACTTTTTAACACTTTGGCCCAATGTTCCTTGTTCTTGGCGTAGGCGTCGCTCGATGCACAACCACACAGCATATGGTTTAAGTCTACACGGTCACTGCACCGTTCACACACATGTCCGTCGTAGTCTGGGTCGACGTGCTTCATGCGCCAGGGGTTGGGGTATGAGTTCGTTTGGAGCAAGCGTAACGTGACTAATTGGCTGCGGGTTAATTTCATATCCGGGAGAGGAAATGCTCGTCTGCCTAGATGAGTGCTTAGTGAGCTCGTTGTACGTGAATAATTGATCTCTGTACTCGATATGTGGAGTAGCAGGGGAAACCGGAGGGACGCGGTCGACGAGTCCTCGCGCCGCCTCGTGCGCGATCTCATTGAGATTCCGTAGGCCGCCCCCTAAGCTGCCCATGTGTGCCGGGAACCATACGTTGGAGTGATCGGTGATGTTACTTCCGCCTAAGATCCGTAGCGTCGTCTTGTCTATCCCGCCCTTGGCGAAAGCTCGAGTGGCTGCTCTAGAATCGCTGTATACAGTTGTGAAGTTCGAGTCGTTTAGAGCTAGTGCTATCGCTGCCTGTTCAGCTACCTCTGACCTCTTGGTGTAAAGTGTGAGTTGCGCGTACGCCCGTGTCCGTCGACTACTGCTACCGAGTAGGCATGCTTTCCCGGTATGTACGCTGCATCCACGAAAGCTGTCTGGTCGGGAAACTGTGCCGCGTCCGCAGCGAGGGCTTTGGCGCAGGCGAGCCTTCTTCCTTGATTGTGGATCGGGTGTACGTTTCTTGGGAAGGGTTACACTTTGCTTCTCGCACGACTTTAGGTAACTGCAGGACGTTGTCCCTTTCTATTAACGAGAATCTCTCTGCCCGCTTTGGTGCTTGATAAGCGTGCAGTCTGTGCCGTGTGCTGTGCCTCGATGATTTCGGCAAGGGTATTGTGCACTCCTAGCTGTAAGAGTAGTTCTGTGGAGGCATTATCGGAGAGCTCCAACGCTGTCTTGAAAGCTCGGCGTATGTGTACTTCAAGCCTTCTCTGATGTTCCTTTTTCCAGTTGAGCATTGCAGCCCCGTATGTGATGTGACAGAGTACAAAAGCATGGGCCATTTGAATAGCGTTGTCCTCGCTCAGTCCCCTGTTCCTATTCATGATGCGCCGAAACATCCGGATCGCGTTTGCAATCTTGATCGTGATGCTGTCAAACATCGCCCAGTTGAACCCGTTGCTTTGGATGATTAATCCTAGAATTCGTATTTTGTCGACCGTAGGTATGCGATTTCCATCCCTGTCGTGTAACTCTATGCATGGTGTGTGGTATCGGCGCCAGTCGTTGGACGGGCGCCCTGGTCTTGGGGGGTGGTAGATGTTTTATATGCAGCTCTCTTTCACCTACATACGCAGCTAATGTACCATTGTACATTGTAAAGGCTTAATATTTGGTAGTACTGGCTAGTGAGGTGTAAACCATGGGCGGAAGATGTAGTAAATGCGTTTTATATACTTCTCAGGTCATTCTTTCAATTTCGAACAGTGTTCCAGGTGTTGCGATCGACCATTTTAGATCTAGATGAAATAAAATCAAAGTTTTGTTGGCTGCCAAAATTTGAAGCTTTTCGCTGAACTCAACATAAAAACAAATGCTGTGAAAATTGAAGGGTTTCCTCCACAGCTGCAGTTAGTTTTGTATATTGTGCACATATTGTACCGCAATGCACTTTGAAGCACGGAACGATTTTCTAGAAGAGCAGCGAAGTCCCATTGGGGCAAGATGGGCCTCGGTAACCGTGATGGCTTCTTGCATGCGCGCTTCCTATTCCGCATCGCTGCCACCCGTGCTCCAGATGGTAACATCGTCTGCGTATATGGTGTGCTCCACATCAGCAATTTCACCCAGTGCGCGAGAAAGCTTTGTCATCGCCAAGTTAAATAAGAATGGTGAAAGTACTGAGCCTTGTGGTGTTCCCTTATCGCCCAGATTAAAGCTCTCCGAGACGTGCTCGCCTATCCGGAGAGTGGCCGTTCGATCCTCCAGAAACGCGCCTTGACGTGTAGAAGCCTGTTCCGAGATTGTGGTCAGATATGGCTTTGAGAATGGCTCGATGTTGGATTTTGTCAAAAGCTTGCTCCACGTCGAGTCCCAGTAGCGCCTTGGTGTCTCGTGTGGGGCGATCCAACAGACTTTTCTTGATTCGTAGCATAGCGTCTTGCGTTGAGTGACCTGGACTGTAGCCAATCATATTGTAAGGGAAGTACTCCTTTTCTTCTACGTATTCCGATAGTCTGTTCAGGATGACGTGTTCGGCTCGCTTTCCTAGGCAGGACGTCGGTGAGATCGGCCTTAGGTTGGGTATAGGAGAGAAAACCTGGGCCAGGGGGCGCTGCGCCGCTCTGTGCGTCAGCGCCCTCCATGGAGATCCCGTCAAAACCTACGCGCAGTGCGGCCGCGTCGTCTGCTCCCCGCCGCATAGAAAAGCATGCTGCCGTCTGCTCCGCGCTGCTCTCCAGCACGTGTTTGCGCGCGCGCGCTCGGTTGTTTCCTCCTCCGGCCGCATTCTGGCCGCCGTCGCGCTCCAACAAAGGGGGCAAGAAAAAAAAAAAAAAAAAACGAATGAAAAAGTGACGGCGCGCTTTTTCGCAAAACTCGTGAAAGTGTTTTTCTCTCTTCTCTCTTTCGTGTTGAAACGATGGTTGTCGTTTTTTTTAGGTATCTCGTACCTCTCGTATCTCGCACCTCTGTTTGTAACTGGCGGTGCCGCAGCAGCCATCGCAGAACCAAGTCGGCCTCAAGAAACAGATATGTGTCATTAATGCCATCACTCGGCGCTTATAAAGGGAAAACATACGTTAATCGTCCTATCCTCATACGCGATCCTGCTTCGGGAGCTCAAAACTGCGCATTCGCTAGAGGAGATAACTGAACTAGGGATTGCACAGCGTAGCTGTGGAATTAAGAAGACAAAGGTTTACTTGGAGAGATGTCCCCGCCTGCATGAAAAGTCGTCGGGCATTTCCTCGCTCTTCGTCTCACGGAGAGAGGAAACTGCCGAAAGAATGGCATGCCTCGGCTTCTCGTCAGTGATCCAGGTCGTTAAGAAACCTCTCATCGTTAAAGGTAGATAAGTCATTGATTTCGGATGGTAGCGCCACAGCAGCGAACTCCCCCTGACCGCTGTCAGCAGGAACCAAAGGGTAAGGCGGCATGCTTTGTGCCTTTGTAGGGAACGCATCCTAAACGCGCCGAAAGCAGGCTCCACGGCGCCGGCAGCATCGCCTAAAACGTCTGTCCCCAAAGAGTTGAATAGGCCCCTTTTAAGTGAGCAGTCACAAATGGAAAGGAAGCTCCCCAACCAGCGCCCAGAGCACTCGTCGCTGTGTACACGCGTATCAATTCTCAACGAGAAGGCTGGACCCTTCATTCTCTGAACAACATGGAAGAGACATCAAGAGGTGCCGCCTCAAGTCCTTCAAAATACCTGTCGCTTGCCTCTGCCTTGGAGTACCGAATTCGCGTTCATGTTTTTTTTTTTTGTCTGAGCCTGCCAACAAGCGCTCTTTGAAAACAATGTCCGCGGCGATCAATTAATCATAATTTCTCACTTTCGAAAGCACCGATAAAAAGCGTGCCTCCAGCCAGCCTCTATGTCAGCCGGGGCACAGAAAAAAAGCAAAAATAAGAAACGCCACTGGCAAAGAGCGCCGGCTTTGCGCGCACAGACGCACGACGTCCTCACTCTCCTTCTCCCGCTCCGCTTGCACGTGCGGCTGCCTGTAGCACGCGCTCCCGAGCGAGCGGGCTGCGCAGGCTCCGAAGACAGCCGCGCGCAGCGCGGGCGCGGATGCGCGTAGGTTTTGTAGTTCCGCTCCGCTGGAAACCGAGCGCTGGCGTCGCGGAGCAAACTCCAGCTTTGGTTCCCTATAGGCTTGCCCGGTTTTGGAATGAGGACCGTATTGGCATATTTCCACTCTGCAGGTAGTTGGCCAGTTTTCCAGACTTTTGTTGCGTTAGGAACGTGACCGAGTCGTCCTCTAAGTTTCGGAGAGCCCGATTTGTGATACCATCGGGGCCGGCTGCAGAGTTACTGTTGAGTTCGTGAATTGCGAAGCGTACTTCGCTTTCTGTGAAGTCCGTATCTAGCTCTGAGTTTGGGGCACCGTCATAGCTTTTCCTTTGTAAGGTACTGGGTAGCCCCAATTTAAGCGGTAAGTACCGTTTGGCAAGGTCATTCAGAAGGGCTTCGGCGGTACTGGTTTGCTTCTCGCGATGTACTAATTTACTTAGCCTGATCCGTTGCATAGTTTTGGACATTGTTCCGTGTTCGTCGAGAAGGTGTTTTATGAGTCCCCACCCACTTACTCTGCGTATTTTCCCGTTGAGGGAGTTACAGATTTCGTCCCATTGTTGTCGGGAGAGAACCATGCAGTATTCTTGTTGAGTTCGGCAAGTTTCCTTCGTAGTCTTCTGTTAAAACGTTGACCCTTCCACCTGGCTAGAATGGAATGTTTGGAAGCTGCTCGGTCCAGCTCGGTATCTTGTGCTTTGTGGTTACTCCTGATGAGTTGGATGGCTGCGCCCGTATTGCACGAAATTTGTCCCAATCGATAAGTTTGTACTCCCTTTGCCTCTTTCCCGGTATCTCTGCATCAATTCGGAAAATATAGTGGTTACTGCCAAGATCTATTCCCGAGTTGTGCCAGGCACATTTTTCTAGGCCCCGGACAAAAGTAAGGTCCGGTGTGGTGTCTCGACATGTGGAAGTGCCACATCTGGTTGGGGTCTCCGGGTCTGTGATCAGCGTGAAGTCGAGATCGGAGGCTGTCGTGAGAAGACGATTTTCCTTGCGAGAGGGATACGCACGTAGCCGCAAGCCTGGTGTGGGGCGTTAAAATCTCCACCTGTAATCAGCGGACTGTCTTTGGCGATGTGTGCAGTCTTGGCCAGAATGCCTCTAAACCCTTGCCTCGTATCCTTAGGGCTGCTGTATAGATTGGTGAGGAAGATGCTTTGTTTGCTTGTTCCCTACGTGGTCGTTCGGTATGATCTCAATCGTGAGGTGTTCTAGATAGCAGGCTGTGTGGCGGATCTCATGCCGAATGTACGGGATCTTCTTTCCAATCAGTAAAGCTACGCCTCTGCCTTGCTCGTTTCTGTGGGCTTCGGCCGTATATCCCGTAATGGCCAGTTTGGTTGTGAGTGTTTCTTGTAGCATGATGACGTGTGGTTTCTCGGTTTCTGATTTGACCATCTGCAGGAGGACCGCCTTTTTTGAGGCGATCCCCCTGCAGTTCCATTGCCAGACGCGGAGACTGCGTGTCTTATTCGGCACTGTCATGTTGGCCGTTGTAGCCTCCTTCGCTTGCAGTGAGACCATCGCGAAGTGGGCCTTGCGCACCGATGTGTTGTGAACTCATCCTTGCCATTGCCGGTACTACCGTATTGTTTAGATACATTTCCATTTTCTGTACTAGTAGGTGGCGCCCCAGGTTGGTTAGTAAGCCGTTGTGTCCAGGAGTACTGATGACTGTTATTGGGAAAGCAGAGGGCAGGACTCTATTCTGCGTAGAGCAGGGTTACTGCCATTTTCGGAAATCTAGCTGCCTTTTGTGAAATCTCAGCAGGGTTGTGTTGAGCCCAATAGCTAGGGATCTTCCTCACGTTTCTGCATGGGCGGGGGCGATAGCTGCCGTTTCTGCCATGTGAGTGATACAGCTAGCTAGGGATGCGCAGGCTATCGATGGGTTAGATGATCGGAAACCACCAGCACTTCCTAGTCGTGTTCAGAGTAGAAAGAGGCATTCACGTGGACCACCTCCAGGTCGTTTTTAAGGCGCATTGCTTCATTGAACTTCCTTGTGCATGCACGTGTTTGGAGAATGCGGCCACGAATGATAAAAGTCCTCTCAGACAGTAGTTTGTGGTCAACAGGTTCGCTTAGGATATGGTGCGCCCTGTTTTGTTATTTGTTTTGGAATCGGGCCTTCTGACTCGAGGAAGACTTCCTTACTTTGGAATTGAATCTAGCGCAGCGCACTTAGGATTACCACAGAGCAAAAGACGACAATGCATATCCTAGCACCAAGTATTATCCAAGGGCTTCCCTTATCGATCGAACGCGCTGACTTCCAAAGGCCCGTTCACACTTGCAGTGGATGATGTGCGTGCGTGCGTGGTTATGTCCCGCCAGGGGTCCCGCTGGGCGCCTGACGACGACGACGAAGAGTACGCGTGCGAAGAACGTTCTGTGCGCTCGCTCGCCCAGGTCAGGCTACGGGCAGCATCTCTGTTCTTGAAATAAATTCTTTATCGGCCCCATTGCCGCCGATACAACAATTGTGCGATGAGTAAAAGAGAAAATGCATGTGTCGTGACGCTGGGACTAAGTCGACCCGGCCTTCACTTGGTAGCGTGCAGAGACTCGGGGTTGATGAAGGATTGAATCTTCGAAGTTGGTACAATACATACAAGCAGGTTTAATGGCACTTTGGGAAAACTTATTTACAGGATTATTTACATGAAAAAGAAGGTATATTAACAAAATGGCAAGCGTTAAGAGTTCATAGCGAGAAGCATCTGGATGAGCCGTTTACCCAGGGCTCAGAGCCCTTTTTTCGGCTCTGCACTGTCCTTAAAACCCCCTATGTCCAGCCCCCCTCTGAAGATGCTGACCAATCAGTTCCAGGGCACGCCCCTCAGATATCGGCATCCAATCGAACACATCACTGCACTGATGATCTGATGTACCGACTGGTCCGGCATTGTTTCGTTGGGCGTGGTCACTTGTTGGCGGGTAGAGCTTGGGAACGGCGATGAAGTACATTTCTATTCTTCAGCAAAGAATCGATAGGCTCGTTCCGGCAAGTGGATTTCCTTCTCAGAAACCCAAGTGCACGTGCGCGCCGCATACTGCTCCCAGCATTGTCCCTTTCCAGCAATTGCAAATCTTTCCTGCATTCCCGGGAAATCCTCTGATGGCCGTAATCACCTTGCTCCTTTCTTGTCCTGTACGTCAGCGGACGTGTCACTCTGTCGTCTCCTTTGGACAGTAGGCATTCCTCACTGGACGATAGGGCTTCTCGATGGGAAGGGTGAACAAAAGAAAGAAAGCACTTCCCGCTTTTTCCCTCAGGACGACATTCCTTTGTATTTTTCTAGACATTCTCTTGACAGGGTCAATTTGGCATTTGCAGGGTTTTCACAAGGCAAAACAGGCTTACACAAAGGATTTATGGAAACAGGCTCACTTAGAGCCTTTGTACCAACAGCACATATCCACAGCACTTATCCATGCCCACAGGCGAACAAATGAGCGCGCAAATGCGGATGCACGGTCGTAACAGCCTCCTCCCCCGCCAGAAGAGTCTCGGAGGGCAGCAGTCGCAGCTGCTGCATGAAGAGACGACTTAATGGCCTGCACGTGAACGCTTGAAGCTCGCTGTTGCTTGTCGCGTTGTCTCGTTGTCTCGATTGTCGTAGGCCAAATTGCTTGAGCTATCTGAAACTCAACCACATGTCCAAGCAAGCACTCGGCACCCGTCTGAAGAGACCAGGTTAAAAGAAAACTGCCATTGTTGTTCGAGAAAAGCTCACTCTCAAGACGTTCAGGACCCACGTATTCCTAGAAAACCAAATGTGCTGCTTTACATAGTCACACATGTACAAGTGCACGAAAAAAAAAAAACCTGATTATCAATTTGGATACATGGTGAGGAACATCTCGGACCGCTTAGAAAGAGCGGCTAAGCGCGTCCGCATTCCCATTTAACTTCCCCTTTTTGTATCTTATTTCAAAATTGTACTGCTGTAAAATCAAGCTCCACCTAAGAAGGCGACTGTTCTTCGATGTCGCAGTTTGCAGCCAAGCCAGGGGACAATGGTCCGTCTCTATGGTGAATTTGGCCCCTCCAAGATAGCACTGCAATTTTTGAATGGCCCATACAATGCAAGCGCACTCTTTTTCTGACGCGCAATAAGCCATCTCTCTAGAACTCAGTTTTCTGCTCAGGTAGAGCACCGGGTGCTCATTACCGTCGTCATCTCTCTGGCAGAGAACAGCACCTAGCCCTCGATCACTGGCATCACACTGGACCGTGAATTCTCGGTCATAGTCTGGAGCTCGCAATACCGGACGGCTAATCAGCACAGCCTTCAGGTTTACGAAGGAGGCTTCCTTTTGTTCGTCCCAGACTACATTTGTCGGTTCTGTCTTGCGGAGAGCGTCGGTCAGAGGGCTAGCCAAAGATGAATAGTGAGGGATGTAGTGGTTGTAGTATCCCGTCAGCCCTAAGAATGCCCGAATTTCAGTCTTCGTGCTCGGCCGCGGGTAGTCTGCTACCGCAGAAATCTTAATCTCGCTGGGTTTCCTGAAACCTTGACCTACATTGTGACCCAAGTAGTCCACGGTCGCCCTTGCCAGGCAACATTTCTCGGCCTTTACGGTTAGTCCAGCTTGACGCAAAAGGCTCAGTACAGCTCTTAGATGTACCATATGGTCCGCCCATGAGTCGGAAAAAACCGCAATGTCATCTAAATAAGGCACCGTGAATGTTTCACACCCCTTTAAAACCCTATCCATGAGTCGAGAAAAACAAAATGGAGCATTTTTGAGCCCGAAACTCATCATTGTTGGCTGGTAGCTGCCCGTCGGAGTGACGAAAGCCGCGTATCTGCTGGCGCGTTCAGTGAGCGGTACTTGCCAGTATCCTCGAGTAAGGTCCAGCGTAGTCACATATGCCGCTCTACTGACCTGTTCTACTCTCTCCTCAATATTCGGAATAGGATACACTTGATCCCTGGTGAGAGAATTTAGCTTTCGGTAGTCTACCACAGGCCTAGGGTCTTTACCTGGAGCTTCTACTAAGATCATAGGCGAAGCATAATCGCTTTCCGAGGGTTTTATTACTCCCAATTCCAGCATGCGAGTTACTTCCCTATCCAGAATTTCTCTTTGCCTTGGAGAGAATCGGTAGCACCTTGATCGCACTGGCACGTCTGAAGTCAGCTCAATATGGTGCTCAGTCAAATCAGTCCTGCCTGGCCTGTCCACGAAGCAGGCCTCAAACTCTGTTATTATCTCGCCCAGATCGGACAGCTGGGATTTCTTTAGTTCTCCTCTCTGCTCCGTCCTTTTGAGAAGCTCCTGAGCGTTGCTTCCTTTTCCGCTGAGGCAAATCAAGTTGTCCCCCATCTCCTCGGGAAGGTTTAACATTAGATTTACCACGGCTTCCCTCTGCACATAAGGCTTCATAAGATTGCAATGATAAATGCGCACTTCTTTACGCCTACCGGGAATTTTCACTGCGTAGTTAGTGTTAGAAAGCTTTGCAACGACTTCAGCCGGTCCTTCCCACTGTACTTCGAGCTTATTCTGCCTTGAACTTCTCAGCAACATCACCTGGTCCCCGATACAAAACGTCCTTTGACGGGCTGACTTATCATAGTACACTTTGGAACGAGCCTGGGCTGACTTCATGCTGGCCTCAACGAGTTCCTTAGTGTTATGTAAGCGATTCAAGAGGTTCAGAATGAATTCTACTACTGTTGGGTCTTCTCCGCGCCCCTCCCAGGCTTCGCGCACCATTCGCAAAGGTGAGCGCAGTGACCTTCCGTACACCAACTCGGCTGGGCTAAATCCAGTGGATTCGTGCGGCACTGACCGCAAAGCGAAAAGCGCTGCAGGCAGGCAGGTATCCCATTCGCGCTTGTTTTCATAGCACAGTCCCCTCAGGACTCGTTTGAGAACAGAGTGCCATCTTTCTACGCTGTTGCTCTGCGGATGATGGATCGAGCTATGCACTACCTTAATGCCGCATCGCTCGAGAAATGAGGTGGTGAGGACACTCGTGAAAACGCTACCCTGATCACTTTGGACCTCGGAAGGGAATCCAACTCGTGCAAACACTGACAGCAGCGAATCCACTACACTCTCGGACGTCACCTCGCGCAGCGGAACAGCCTCTGGAAACTTTGTCGCTGGGCATAACATAGTGAGGATATAACGGTACCCTGACTCTGTCACAGGAAGTGGCCCAACTACATCTATTACTAACCGGTGAAACGGCTCGGTAATGATTGGTACTTACACCATCGGAGCTTTCCACTTATCTTGCGCCTTTCCAACCCGCTGGCACGTGTCGCATGACCGTACAAAATTTTCCGTGTCCTTAAAACATCCAGGCCAATAGTATTCTTGCAACAGCCTCTGCTTTGTTTTCTTTATTCCAAGGTGACATGACCACGAGCTGCCATGGGAAAGTCGCAGTAAGTCTCCGCGGTACTTTTGGGGAACGACTAATTGGTCCCGCTCTACTCCGCGCTTATCCTTGAATAAGCGATACAGCACTCCCTTTCTCATCTCAAAAGAAATATTCTTTGCTGTCTTAGTGGCGCAGTGGCTCTCCCTTATCTCCTGTATCTTGGGATCATTGGCTTGCTCCATAGCTAAGTCCTCTCGGGTTCCACTCAAAAATCTCGTGAGATTTCTAGACACTGGCGGCAAGAGGTTACTCTCAAGAACGTCCTCATTCCGCGTCTCATCAAGCTCACTTTCAAGTTGACTTATCTGAGGTGCCTCGCTCTCAAAGTTTTCTGACCCGCTATCTTCCGCATCGACCGCTGTTTTAACTGCCGTTTCCTCCGCTGTGGATTCTTCTGGAATGAGCAGTGTAGCTAGTTCTCGCGCCTTTGAACGTGTTAAGGCTTGCACAACTCTGTCTCCGAAAAGGATGCCCCTCTTTCGCAGTAGCATGTCCGATTTGTTGGAGAACAAATACGGATAGCACTTAGGAAGCTTTCCTGAAACGGCAGCCTCGGTTGTCAACTTGCCGAAAGGGCCCTCGGTGACCACGTTCGCGACTGGCAAGCACACACTCTGTTCCTCCACTACCTGGCGGATCCACGCACACTGTCCTGTATAGTCGGAAGGCGACACATACGCCGGATGGACAACATCCATCGTTGCGGCCGAATCGCGCAGTACCTTGCAAGGCTTCCCGTTGACTACTAGGTCATGCAGGTAGGGTTCTAAAAGCTGCATATTTTCATTGCAGTCACTGACATACGAGAAAGCAAACTTTTCTTTCCGGCAGTTGACGGCAATGTGACCCTGCTCATTACACCTAAAGCATGTGAGCGGCTTCCTAGCCTCAAGCTTATTCTTTGTGTTCTGCGCGTTGGTCACTTCCCCACTTTTCTCACTGCCGTCCTTTCTAGGGAATTTGCCTGAAGAAACCTTCATTTCTTCGTTTCTAACTCTAGCAAAGTGCCTTTCCTGACGGTTTTTCACACTGAACTTGGGATTGCGGGGCCTATCCACTGCTGGGTTGCTGAATTGTCGGCGCGAAGCATACTCCTCAATAAGTTCGGCAGCTTCAGTTGCCGACTTAATTTCGCCTCGGTCCTGTAACCAATTTCTTTCTTTTTCTGGGAGGCAGCTATAAAACTGCTCCAAAAGAATTCGCTCGACAACAGCGTCCCTATTACTGTAGGAATCAGTGCTCTTTAGCCACTCGCCCAAATTAACTCTTAAATTGTACAGGAATTCAGGGTAACTCTCGTCCCTGGACTTAGTAGCGTTCCGAAAACGTTGTCTGAACGCCTCGGAGCTAAGCCTATACTTTCTCAGAAGGCAAGCTTTGACCTTCTCGTAGTTGTCCGCGTCCTCCTTGCTTAGCCGCGCGACAACCTCCGCTGCCTCGCAGGGCAGAACCGTCAATAATCTCTGAGACCACGTGTCTCGCTGGAAGGACAGTTTTTCGCAAGTTCGCTCAAAGTTAGCCAGATACAGACCGATATCCCCTGATATCACATATGGCTGCATGTACTTTGACATCTTGAAATCTGCCTCCTTGTTGAGACGAGGTACCGCTAGCTGGGGACAATCGCCCGACCTCTTGCTCAACTCTAGTTCTAATTTCCGGAGCTCAATTTCTAGCTTCTTTTCCTCTTTTTCCCTCTCACGTTCGCGCTCCTTTTCCTCTTTTTCCCGCTCCCTTTCCTCTTTTTCCCGCTCTTTCTGCTGTCTGAGCTGCTCCTTTTTTTGACCGATGAGGTTCCATGCTTCACTGAGCTCCTCATCATCGGTTCCCAGATCAGTGATTGCCTTTATAATCAAGGGTTTTCGTGCCAAACCACTTGTATCAATTCCCAATTCTTCACACAATAGCAACAATTCCGGTTTCTGCAGCTTTTGTAGGTCCATGATCGCTCCGAGTGTCGGCTACTTCCAAAACAACAGTGCAAACTACCAAACCTAAAGGCGTTTCAACACTTTTTACCAGTTCTAAAATCTAACCCTGTTCTAGAACCTGGTCCACATCAGAAGAAAAGCCAAGCACTCACCCACACATGCGATCGATGTTCCGAGCTGCCCTCTTGTTGGCCGATTGTTGCTCCTGCTTGTTGCTTGAGATGCCACCTCCGATCACAAGATGTTGTGGCTTGTAGCTTCAGATCCACCTCCAATCACCAGATGTTGTGGCTTGTAGATTCAGATCCCAACGCTGGTCACCAGTTGTCGTGACGCTGGGACTAAGTCGACCCGGCCTTCACTTGGTAGCGTGCAGAGACTCGGGGTTGATGAAGGATTGAATCTTCGAAGTTGGTACAATACATACAAGCAGGTTTAATGGCACTTTGGGAAAACTTATTTACAGGATTATTTACATGAAAAAGAAGGGTATATTAACAAAATGGCAAGCGTTAAGAGTTCATAGCGAGAAGCATCTGGATGAGCCGTTTACCCAGGGCTCAGAGCCCTTTTTTCGGCTCTGCACTGTCCTTAAAACCCCCTATGTCCAGCCCCCCTCTGAAGATGCTGACCAATCAGTTCCAGGGCACGCCCCTCAGATATCGGCATCCAATCGAACACATCACTGCACTGATGGTCTGAGGCACTGACTGGTCCGGCATTAATTCGTTGGGCGTGATCACTTGTTGGCGGGAAAAGCTTGGGAAAGGCGAGGAGAGGAGGTACGTTTCTATTCTTCAGCAAAGAAACCATAGGCTGGTTCTGACATGTGGGTTTCCTTCTCAGAAACCCAAGCGCACGTGCGCGCCACATAATGATCCCAGCATTGTCCCTTTCCGACAATTGCAAATCTTTCCCGCATTCCTGGGAAATCACTTAATGGCCGTATGCGTCATGCTCCTTTCTTGTCCTGCAAGTCAGCGGACATGTCACTCTGTCGCCTTCTTTTGGACAGTAGGCATTCCTCACTGGACGATAGGGCTTCTCGATGGGAAGGGTGAACAAAAGAAAGAAAGCACTTCCGGCTTTTTCCCGCAGGACGACATTCCTTTGTATTTTTCTAGATGTTCTCTTGACAGGGTCAATTTGGCATTTGCAGGGTTTTCACAAGGCAAAACAGGCTTACACAAAGGATTTATGGAAACAGGCTCACTTAGAGCCTTTGTACCAACAGCACATATCCACAGCACTTATCCATGCCCACAGGCGAACAATAGAGCGCGCAAATGCGGATGCACGGTCGTAACACATGGTACTGGGCCTGACGGTTATTGATGCGTCACCACCACTGCCAGCATGCAGCCGTCACCCTTGAGTAAGACGTCCAGGGTCATAGGCGCAGACTGCGGGAGGGCAGCAGGGCTCGCCCCCCCCCCCTTTCCGAATTTTTTCCGGGGAGGGGGGGGGGGACATAGCTGCCCTATATCGTCTTTCGTGCGGTTTTGGACAAATCGACTAAAGAGCTACGGTTTCCGAAAAGCTGGAAGAATAACCTAAAATTGCCGCGGGTCTTGGACAGTGTTGCCACCTCTGTTGTCTATTCTCAAAATCCGCTAAATATCTTTAAAAAAAAAACACCAAAATAACCGGTAATATGTACTGCGGTGCTGGATGTAAAAATACATGCACTGCAACCAGGGGTGTGAAACTCCCTATATCTCCCAGCGGCCACGAATTACAGACGCTAGCGCCAAACTCCCCATTATAGGATTATAGCGGGCGGGGGCGCGTAAACAATGGACTTGACGGGGGAGGCCGTATAGCGGACTGGTCCAAAAAAACGGTGCGCTGAAGGGGGTGTCGGTAGGCTGCTTCAAGCAGCGCGGGTCGCGCGCTCGCGTGCGCCCGCGCCCGGGAAAACGCTCTGCCCGTGGATTTTCTACCGCATCATCGTTCTGCCGCGGCGCGACCATGCGACCGGCTCGCGGCAGGAACAGTGTGATGGAAAGAAAAACCACAAACATAGCGCTCTCGAGGGCGCAGGCGCTCGCGAGCAAGCGTACCTGACCGCAGCAAGAAATAGCACAGAGAACAGCAGATATCGTTTCTCTTTTTTATTAGCTGCACGTGAAACAGAAAATGAAAAGATGCGACAAGGTATCCCTCACACACGCGCACTTTACATAGTTAACAGTTTACAGTAGTGTTATGTGTTCTGCGCTAACATTGTAATCTTGCATGCTTGCTTTATCACTACAAAGGAACCCAGTTTGCCGGCACTGCTTCTGTCAGCATGTGTACAGTTGATATGAAATTAAATAAATGATGCACATATTCATTCTACGCATTCCATACCATCAAAGCAATGTAGAAACATGAGCAAATACCTGCGTTCTAGTTACCTAGTGGTTGGTATTTGATGCAAGTAATCACATGTCACTGCGCTATACATAACCAAAATGCATGATTAAAAATTTACACTACCCTTCCTGGAAGAACCGTCTTCTTCGAAACGCACGTCTCTCCACAGTACATGAAGGTAACAAGTTCAACACGAAACACAGCGGATATCGCCGACTGTAATGGCCAGCACAATGAGCAGACGAGATGGGTCCACGGAACTGGAGGTGCACGCAGACAAGTCTCTCGTCTCACGAAGGGGCGAAGAGCCAGCAGGAATGAGATGCACAGAGTAAAAGAACCGCGACGAAAAATCGCGACTTTGGCCGATAAGCCAACACGCAGAGAATTCACAGCGCTAGGCTACGCAGACGACCGACGCAGACGACAGTTCTAATTCAAAACGAGCGGAGTCGTAACGGTTGCAGCGGTTCACGCGACGGAGCAAGCCACGCAGCGCAGTCGGCGGTGCCGTCAGTGCGAGGGGAAAATTTAGGCGCGAGGGAGAAGTCCTCCTCTCAGCTTTTTCTTTCCTCCTTTCGCCCCCGCTTGGGAGAATTAGACGGGACGGAAGTGCCCCTGACTTTCCGCGGCCTGCTGCAACCTCTGCATGGCTTAAAAATGGAAGGAAAGTTATCATTCGGTGTCGCAGCTTTCAGCGGAAGAGGTTAAGAAAAAAATGAATGAATTCCGAGCGCCGTCGGAAGTATAGCTAGCCTCTGCTCGTGGGTGCTTCATAAGCAGCCCCGAACAGAAAAGCTGGCAAATTGTGTACCATATATCTGTGGCTGATAGAAAAGAACGGTTTCTTCGGGTGTTCATTCGCACTATTTTAGCACATCATTCACTGCCAGCATCCAGGGCAGTCCACACTACGCAGTACTGTTCATGCCTTTAAACAAGCGTCCTTCCATGTAATTTAGTTCTCATTCAAGGAAAACTGACACAAATAGGCCGTGAGGCAATTCTGCCGTTCTTAAGTGTTCAGTTCAGTTCAGTCGTGTCCGACTCTTCGTGACCCTATGGACCATGTCACGCCACGCTTTCCGGTCTCCCACTATCTTCCTAACATCACATAACTGTTCTTAAGTGTAGTGCAGAATAAATTGTTTAAAAGGGCAATGTGCAATATTTTACAGATTTTTTTATTTAAGCATTTGGAAATAACAAGGACAAGGATACCAATCACGCTGATAGGTAACTGCAGCAAGTTCAGCTGACCAAACAATCTTTCAACTTCCGCGCTGTGGCGCAGTCACCTACCGCCGCACGCCTCGTATGTTTGACGGACGGGTCAATGGATGGGATTATTTGACACCCTAAAGCAGCCCCGTGCAGAAACACTAGCTGCGAAGACCACCGTGGTCACTACCTCAAAGCGTATCATATAAATGTCCACACGAACGCCAACGGAATTAACCGCATCACAGACGACCAGACAGCTGTCGCTGTTTGAGATCACCCCCACAATTTTTCGCACATAACCTGCAGGCATCGTTTAAGCAGAGAAAAAAAACCTGAAATCCACCAAAACAACGGGACGCTCCAAATAAAGATTCGTAATCCGCTAAAAAAACTGCCAGCCGCTAGATGCAATATTTTCCTTCCAAGAAACAAACAAAAAAGCGCTAAATTTAGTGGGAAATTTGCTAAAGTGGCAACACTGGTCTTATACCCGTGTCACACGGGCACTTGCAAGGCCTTGAAAATTAAGGTTCTTCGCTCCAAATGCGGTTGACGCGCAGCTACACGGGAAAGTCGTGGGCCCTTTGCGATAAAGGCCCGTAGCGAGAAAGGCGGTCGTTAGCGGCCTTCAGCTACGTAAAGGAGCAGCCCGAACATGAACGCCACGGAGCGGACTACAAAAAAAAAGGAAAAAACAAGTTTACACAAATATAATTTTTAACATTATATTTAAGCCTAATTGACGCTACTTAATACCCCTGTCACACGGGCACTTGTAAGGCCTTGAAAATTAAGGTTCTTTGCTCCAAAGGCGGTTGACGCGCAGCTACACGGGAAAGTCGTGGGCCCTTTGCGATAAAGGCCCGTAGCGGGAAAGGCGGTCGTTAGCGGCCTTCAGCTTCGTAATGGAGTAGCCCGAACATGAACGCCACGGAGCGGACTAAAAAAAGAACAAAAAAAAGTTTACACAAATATAATTTTTAACATTATATTTAAACCTAATTGACGCTATACTTTTGTCTCCCACCAATAAAGAGGACGGTGGCCAAGGCCTTGAGAATTAAGGTTCTTTGTTCCAAAGGAGTTCGACGCGCAGCTACACGGCAAAGTCGTGAGCCCTTCGCGTAAAGGCCCGTAGCGGGAAAGGCGGTCGTCAGCGGCCTTCAGCTTCGTAAAGGAGCAGCCCGAACCTGAACACCACGGAGCGGGCTAAAAAAAAAAGAAAACAGGGAAAGAAAAAAAGTTGACACAAATATAATTTTAACGTTATATTTAAGCCTAATTGACGCTACTTAAGATGGAGCGATTTTCCCGCGGCAAATCTTGCGAACAGCTAGCCGCCCGACGGCCGTTCGCCGGTGATCTATTCGGCTGCTGCTTGGAGTCGTGCGTGCTGGCGATACGAAAAAAACTAAGAAAAAGTGTGCTAAATTTTGTTGTTCCCGTGAATAATGAGCCGAATATCAAAACTGAATCCTTCTTGACGATCGCTGAGCCGTACCGGGTCCAGCTGCATTGCAAGCAAGTTTCTGCTCACAGCTGGCTGCCGCCGTTGCGGCGCGGCTGCTCCGGTCCGCTTCCACGCCACCTCCGCTGAAAAGTGAAGCCGAAATTAATCATATTTTGCTTACTAGAGAATGGGACTGAGAGTTTGGCAGTTCTATGAGTAAACCATTTACTATATAGCACGAAGGAATTTCATGCCGTCGATGCGAAACAAAACAGGCCTAGCGACGACTAGGGAGCTGCAGCGCACGGCCAGAGCACTGTTGTCCGCCGCACTAGCGAGCGGCACTGCTTTGGTAAGGTCGCGTAATACGGTACTGTAAGCGTTGCGATTTTGCCTACTTTGATGATGCAGCCGAAGCGGGACCTTTTTCGACGTTTCGCTCAACAACACTCGCTCAAACCCTGCTGCAAATCGACGCGCCTGCAGTACGCTGTTGCTGGCGGCGTCGGGCGTACTCGAAGGCTGTATGCAAGCGCTGTCCGGCGCCATTTTAGACGCTGCCTATTTTATGTGCTGCTCTTGAAATGTCATAGTGTGAAAAGTGCGTTGTTGAAGCGGACCCAGCTCGTGCGTTTTCTCACTCAGGCGCCGACGCAGCCGACGCCGTCAGTTTTTCGCTGCATGTGGTACTACGGCACGGCGACGGTGCGTCAGCGTTCCACCGCGCCACATGAAGTTCGCAGAGAAAGTTCGCTCCATGCGGGTGGCCCTCTAGGCGTTAGCTTTGCAATTAAATGAACTTTAAGAATCTAGAACGTTTCAGCAGCCGCATCGACATACTGTGTCTCCTTGTTATGATTTCGCACTTTGCTTTCACGTCCTGGGTCTCGTCGCTCATGGTTGTAACACGCACGTTCATCAAACACACCCTATAAATATTTCTTCAAAATTCGTACAAGCAAAGTATGCTTCGCACGCGAGCACGCGAAACCAGGCCGAACTGGCCGAACGACGAGTGCGCGTCTACCGTGGTCAAAATGGAAAGGAAAAAAGAAAAAACTTTTGTTACAAAACATATGCTTCAAACCTTCAGAATCTGGCTATATTAACGAATTGGTTACTTTTCCTAACATAAACAAGGCCAGTCTTGTTCACTTATCATTCAAGCTGAAAGATATCGTCTACTTCAATTTTGGTAGCTTTTAATTACTAGCGCCATTTCAAGCGCAGCGGTTGACAGCCGTTGGGATTGTCGCTCGACAGATAGCGCTCACGGAGAAGGCCTATCATCATCCTCATTCATCTCCTTTGCACTTGCCGTGTAGCTGCGCCGCTTCTCCTTTCTAGTTTTGCACATTTAATGCAATAAAGCTCCTTTGCAGTAAACACCTTGGAGAAGTACCGTATGACTGGGGTATTAACCGATTTAGCCTATGAGGTATTAAAACACGCACCATACATCACATATCTTTTTGCGCCTTAATTTCTTATCAAAAACTTTGTTGAACCTGTAAACAGTATGTGGTGAAGATACTGGTCTGGGCGGAATCCTGTATCTGTTCCTTGCATTTTCGCTTTCACATTCTCATTTGCAACGCGCGATGTCTTTCATAAGCATGTGAACATCTATGAAAATAGAAATATGTGCGTTGCAAAATAAATTGGAATGAAACTAAAGAAAGCCACTACAAGATCGTTCTCGACCGGGAGCGCGTTTCGTACACCGGGGCCCATCCCACATTCGTGTCTTTTTGTGACGAAGCATGTAGCCCCCGCTGCATGTTATAGCTTCGTTGCAGTAAAGAAGGAGGCCAGCCGGCTTGAGGGTTAACATTAATTTAGATTGTTTTACTGGCGATAAGGACGAATCATAATTTAATATATTATTGTGAAAGCAATGCTACTCTAGGTTTTGATCCTTCAGCGTAGCGCGGCCACGTCTTACCCACGTGACGCTGTGACGTCACACCCCACGTGACACTAGGATGAGAGCTGGGCTACCAACTCAAGCGGTCGGCAGGAGCTGCCAACTTGGGTCTCTCATTTCACATGGAACGGTTATGTCAGAATCAGCCTGCCAGGACCCTGGCATTCACGTTACCCCTATAGGCCACTAAGGCACGTTCATATGGCTTGGTTAAAACGGGACTTTATATGTGGGCTGAGGAAGAAAAAAAAAGAGAAGAACGCTCGGTCACCCGCAGCTAATGCTTTAGCTCAATATTTGGTTCAGCAGCGTTGAACCCTTGTAATTTTTAATATAAAATAGCAAAACAGACAAGGCTCAGTAATACAAAAGGTTGCGCAATGTGTTCGGAGCGGAGCTGAAAGACTGAATCCTGGTCGTTGCTCTCTCGGGTTCCGAGTCCGACACTGACCCCTTTGGCACTTCTGCAGACACTCGCTGGAACCAATTTCAAAGGGCAGCACCATGGCAATAAACACACAAGACACTATTTCCAGCAGCAAAGGAAGTCCGCTGACCGTCTCCGACGAACACGACCGCTTTTACGTGCGCTCGGCCTGCGAGTACTCCAGCCTTCACCATGATTTTAATTAGAAGCCCATCTAACAATGGACGCGCAATGCCCGGGCTCGTCTAGGAAGGGGGGGGGGGGGGGGGGGGGGGTCCTCGGCAGCACCCCACTCTGCCGGTTCAACGTTTTACTGTACGGCCGATTACAAGCCTCAATGCAAGCCTTCCGTCCTCTTGATGTATTTTGCCTAGATGGCGCACAAGCAACAGTTGCAGGGGGAAGGAGGGGGGGGGGGGCAACAAGGGGCAGAGCGCGGAAACGCGCGACGTCTGCGAGGCCGGCTAGTTACGGGACAATAGGTCCCCCCCCCCCCTTCCTCTGCCCCTTCTCCTATTCTGGCTAGCTGTAAATGGGGCTGCGTTGGAAAAACAAAAGAAGAAAACTCGGCGGACAGTCCACGCACTCCTAGTAACCCTGGTTGTATATCAGATATCAGAGGATCTCCCTTGGGTCCTTGAGCGCGGGGCGCCAGACATGGGTACAAGTGGCAGTACTGCTCTGAGAGTTCCGCCGGAATCCGCCAGCAGTGCCCATCACCGACGCAGTTTTCTTTTCCGCTCCCTCGCCTTCCGAAGGGTCGCGATTCACCGCAGTCTCTGGGCACACATGGCTGGGCGAATTCTTCAGTGCATGTGCTGTTAGGTGGCTTTCGGACCACAGAAAATGTTGACACGACGTATTTTGAAATAGAAAGTTTGTTGCGTGGCCGTCAGGCACTCCAGGGGAATTTGCCAGAACCTATTGTTATTTTTATTTTATTTTGAATTTATTATTTTATCTTAATTTTTAAATATAATGTAACCCCAAATTTATACTTTGTGAAATTATTTTTACGCAATATTTAAAACATGTTTTACGTACCCATATAAAGGAATAAGACCGTGAATAGTTTACAAATACGCCCTTCTAAAAAACTATCGCATTCCATGCTTCTAAAATACTCATTGCAGTACTCAGTCGATATTACCAACATGGTGAAAGTTCAAGCAGTCGGAAAATTGGTTTGAGAGTTTATAGTTCACAGACCAAAAGAACAGATATACAAATAGGAAACTGCCGGGAGTAATGAAAGGTTGTTTAAGGGTCCCAACGACTTGCCTTCAGATTCTTTGCGAGAAGAAATTATTGTTGGCTCAAGGGTGCCTTATTCTTACAATCTGTCAATTTTCACCTCCACTGAAGATGCCAGGGCAAAGGGTATTGGCCTTGTTTTGAAGAAATGCTTATACCATCATTTAGCAAGTCCAGGTAGACAAGACATAGTGTCCTGGAACATCGTCCAAGAAGACGGTTTTATATTTTTCTTTGTTCCACAGTCTTGTCGCTGTCACGGTCAACGTGGTCACGATCCCGAGTGTGCCAAACCACCTTCTTCCCAAAGCCTGGATTCGCTGCCTATAACAGCTAAAAGTGACACGTCACCCCTTTGTTGGGAACGTCAACGCCGGTGCTGCTCATAAGTGAGGATCGATCTGTCCTGACCACGACATAGCAGGTACGTGTCGTCGTTTTATTCTAGGTGGTTGTTCCGGCCACGTTATGCGAAAGGTGTCCTCGCTGATGAGGGTGCACACCGTTCCGGTCCGGAATACATCTTGAACTGCATCAAATTAATTGTGGTTCATGATTAATAAAGCTGTTAAAGTTAGGCCGTATGCAGGGGTTAGAAATGGTGTCAAGGTCATACAGCACTGACGAAGGTGACTGACGTTGTTATATGTCCCAAATTGTGTAATTGTGAAGCATCTGCTAAAATAGCTGCTTTATCTTGCTTCTATAGAGTGATGCAAGCCTTCTCCAGGTGTCCACGCGGGTAGAAATTAAAATTTTCACGTAACATCTTGAAACAGCGGCATGTCTGTATTTTGTTCGTCACAGCTAGTGCCAACATCGGTGAACTTTGTAAGCTTTTTTTCAAACTTACCTTTGTGTTGTGGCTCTGGTTGTGCGAGTCTGGTGTACTGTCTCGATGGGTCGCCACATGGTTTTCTAGGACGTGTGGGCGACTCCTCTGCCTGAGGGAGACACAAGACACACACGCACTTAGGACAGTGAAACAAACATCTTTATCTCACAGAAAGCAGGCAGGTCCGTCCATGCAGATGTAGGGGGTCAGGGGGTCATAGCCCGTAGAGCAGCCAGGGAGCGGGCCTCAGCCTGAAACCGAAGAGCGAAGAGGAGTTGCCCACAAAATGGCGCCCAACGTGGGGCGCCATTTTGTGGGCGATTCCTCTACCCGAGGGAGACTCAAGACACACGCAACGAGCCGCGAAACAAACATTTTTATCTCACTCAGGGGCAGGCAGGTCCGTCAGGCAGATCGGGGGGTCAAGGGGTCGTGCCGTTGTCAGGTCGGGAGAGCAGACAGGGAGCGGTCAGCAAGCGGCAGCAGGAGAGCGAAGAGGAAGCGAGACGCCCGCGCGCCTCGTTTTATTGGGTCCGAGCAGGGACCAATCAAGGACCGGTTTCCCCGTCAGCGGGAGAGGAGAGGGGCAGTGCACAGGGAGTGCCGGGAAGTGACGCGCCCTTCAAATTTGGCTGGCGCGTGCGTGGAGCAGGGCCCCACGAACGCAAGGTCCGTTCCAGCGAACCGGCGCTCTTGTAAGGCTTTGTTACGAAGCATGACCTCCAATCGGAACATAGTCGGGTTAATAAGCGATATTTATATATTTATTTATTTACAATACCCTTAAAAACCCGCAGAGGGCTATTACGTACGGGGTGGGATAAGACCTTTTTAGTTTCGATGCCTAGGTGCATCCATCTTAGTTTGATGGTGGCGCGCCGTATGAGCCAAATTGGGACCGCCCGCTCTGTCTCCTCTTGGCGCCATCTTGGGCTGTGCTGTGCGTGTTGATGCTGCGGTGCGGCAGTGTAAAAGTGTTGTTTCGCGGTGCCCGTGAAAGCTATCCGACACATTGGTGCTATTTGTGCTTTGTTTGAACGCGCCAGCAAACCGTATACCATCCTTTTGACATAGCGGCAGCTGTTGGAAACAGCACTAGCGGATGGGGTGACTGCGAAAGACTGCACTCCACTTCCGCAGTGAGGATGTATGTGTTATGTCTTTCACGATATATGTATTTTCAATTATATTTTATAATCGCAATGGTAACTGCACACAAACACACAGCGAATGAATCGTACGGGCAGCTACCGAACGCGGAATGCAGATACTGCGAAAGATGCTTTCCAGTTATCGTCGCATTGATTTAACATGAAGTGCGACCCATTTCGATATACGATTGAGCTGTCCTACTTCAACAATGTATACTTTCAAGGTAAACCACGGTTTAAGACCAGCACATGTGTCTAAAGTACCATCCGTCAACGTGTGTCCGTCCTATATACGGCGCAACATCGTGTACCCCCGTCGTAGCAGCATCGTTTGCACGGCATATTGTTGAGCAAAATGTCGAAAAACGTGCGCTCTCAGCGGCACAATGAAAGAAGACAAATTCGCAGCACATACAGCAGCGCTTACGAAAGCGGCGCCGCCCGCTGGCGCGGCGGGCTATATACGGCACTCTAGTCAAGCGCTACTCCCTAGTCTTCGCTAGGCCTAAATTGCTTCGCATCGAAGGCACATCCGACGACGCTTTGTAATTGCTCAGCACTAGAATAAATGGTCTCTCATGGACTGCATTACTGCCGATCCCATAGTATCAGTAAAAGAAAAATGTAAATTTCGGTGACGCCAGCAGCGGAGCCAGCGTGCAGACGATGAGTCGCGCGCCACACCAGCGGCGATGTGTTGCGTAACTTCTTTGTATTGCAGCAGCGGCAGTGTGTTGCGTAACTTATTTGTATTGCAATTATTAATAACACGGTATGAGTCAGAAATCCGCAAGATTTATTTATTTATTTATTTATTTATTTATTTTTTATTTTTTTTTTTGCTGTCGGCTTATTGTTTAAGTGAAGAACAGATTTTAGCACGCTCTTGCGTTGACGGAAGAGATCCACCATATCGTTGGCGCGGAGGGCTTGCGGGAGGCACGGCCTGCCCAGCGTGTGGGGCTACTATGGCGGAGGAAGTGAAATGGGCGCCATATTCATGATTCGGTCCTTGATACTAATTCTATCTGGTTTACATAAAACGTTCATAGGCGAATTAAATAAGAATAAACTGGAAAACGGTGGAGCAGAAACATATCACAGCCGAACTCGGACTGTCGATGCATGCTTCCCGCATACGCTCTCGGCAATAATCTTGCGATTTCTTTGATTCTTTGTGCAGTCCATGATCACGCATTGCTGTCCCGATGACATTACCACTAAAAGAGGCGCTAATAAAGATATTTAAGTCTCTCAAACGGCAATATACCGAAGTGCTAGGCCGCTCTGCTATGCATGAAGAGTGCGAATGCACAGCCCACTCGGTACTGGCAACAATGGGCCTGCGCAAGGAATCTGGTTAGAGAATATTTTCCCCCTCTGCTGTCAGTAAAACGGTCTATACCTTGAAGGGAGGGTCGGTGCGATGAGAGACGCAGGGCGAATATGTTTAAGTCGAAAAATGGAAGTGCTGTGATAGAGTTTGAAGAAATATAAAAGTAAAAAAGTGCGTCTTCGCTGCTGAAGTTTTGTATATTTAAGGAGGTGCGGAGCTAATACTGTCGTGTGTGTAGTTTCTTGTTATAAAACGAATCGCACGATTCCAGAGACTGTTAAAATCTGATGCGGATTCCAAATAATAGAGGCGTATTCAAGCTGAGGTCTGACTAGAATGTCTTATACCAGAAGTGTCAGGTGTAACCATGTAGAGGGTTTTTCGAATTAATCCTAGTGCTTTACTTGCTTTGCTAGTGATGTACTGAACGTGCTGATCCGAGGTATTTGCTCTGATTGACCCGCTCAACCGGAGCATTATTTATATGAAAATGATAAGATAGAGTGACGTGTAGTGAATGTCATTACTCTGGTTTTGTTAACGTTAATCTGCATTAGCCACGCGTCACACTATGGTGATAATGTAGCCAAATCCTCTTGCAAAAGAAGTGTGTCGTTAGGCACTAATCTGACACATTCATCCGCATAAAGGCGAATATGTGACGAGATATTATTGGGTAGATCGTTTATGTATAAAATGAATAAAAGTAGGCCTGAGACGGTTCCCTGGGGCACTCCAGATTTATCAGCAGTAGGCGATGAAATAATATTATCTAGTACGACAGCCTGTGATATATCTTGTAAAAAGTTTTCAATCTAGTTTAAAATGCTCTCATTAAGATTAAAATTCTCATGTTTTACGAGTAAGCGGTGATGAGGAACCCTGTCAAAAGCTTTCGAAAAATCTATGAACACAGCGTTGATCAGGCCTAATGAATGAATGACAGAGTGAATGTCAGTGACAAATTCGAAAAGCTGAATTTCGCAGGATTTCCCTCGCTGAAAGCCGTGTTTGTTTGGAAAAAGCAGGTTATTATTTACTAAGTGCTGCATAATATTGCTGTCCAAAATGTGCTCTAGAATTTGACATGGGACTGACGACTCTGTTTCGGCTAACTGTTCAGTGGCTGCTATGTTCACATAGGCAGTGTTCCAAAGTTGCAGGCGGCAGCCAGTTTACAGTTCTCCCTCCAACTTCCTCTCCCCCACGTCCCCAGTGTGTAGTAGCAGGCCATGGTCTCTTTACCGCCGGCCAACCTTTCCACCTTTCTTCTCATTAAATTACTCTCTCTCTCTCTCTCTCTTTCTCTCTCTAACTAGTCTCGTCACTGGAAGCGAGCCGGCTGCTGACTTCGGATGGCCGCGGACTGAAATGCTTCTTCGGTGTACCTACGATGCTCTAGCAGTCTAGCAGACCACGGCAGCTGGCATGCTTGGCTAGACCACGACGCATACGGTGTCGTTCGTCTCCTCCCCGCACAGCTTGAGAAAGTGCACGGG
Organism: Amblyomma maculatum; assembly: GCF_055883805.1. Taxonomy (NCBI): domain Eukaryota; kingdom Metazoa; phylum Arthropoda; class Arachnida; order Ixodida; family Ixodidae; genus Amblyomma; species Amblyomma maculatum. The sequence goes on from NC_139344.1 coordinate 253,688,072, forward strand.
TTCTTTTCTGGGCGCTCTCCGTGACACCGAAGCCGAAGCAAAACCGTCGGAGTTACGCAGCAGCGGTTTATCGGACGCCAGAAAACTATTCATTTACACTCATCTCGACGGCACATGTTTTCTGCAGGGTGTGCACGAAACAAGAATGTGCCGAAACCCAGGTCGCTGCTCCGTGCGGTATTGCAAAGGCTCCATGGAGCCCTACGAGGTGACACCGCTGGCGACCGGAGGCGGTCATTTTTGATAAAAGTCCGCGAGACTGTGAGCGCGGTAGAACATGATTTTTTTTTTTTTTTTTTTGTTCCCTTGTGTGCCGCGAGGTCTCACATTTGAAGCGATGTCACTGGCTAGAGGGGGGTCCTTTGAGGGCTGTTTGCCGCTTTTTTCTTGACTTTTTTTCCGACTATATATAGTAACGTTGCGAGATAAGGTGCCCTAAGGAGTTGTACTGAGAGAAAAAATCACACTGGTAGAAGCAGATTCACCGAAGAAGATTTACTGATATTACAAAACAGAAAATAAAAATTTTAAACAGGCAAAAATTAAGATATGCGGAGTAAAGATCGAGCCTAAAGTTTTGCACACAAAAAAAAAATCAGGTATGGCTGCTGCGCATGACGTTAAATGCGGAGGGAGTAATTACATCACTTTATTCTGATAACAGCACATAATACATGAAGTAAATTTAATAGCTTGACCAGCCACCCTCTAGATAGTAATGTGTAGGGCCAGCCTTCATTACCCTTTCTCATCTTATCTCGGCATGTAAATGAAAGAAAAAAAAATCTTTAATCTCGAACAGTGTTATTTCTCATCGGTGTTCAAATGCGACTTATTTCACATCCGTTGAGGGGCACCGCTCGTACTTACAAATCCCTATCGCCTTCGACGCATGCGTTTATTGTACTCCCAAACACTAACATGCAAGCCAATTTGAATGAACACTTGTCGCCTGTTAAAACGCCGCCATGCGCCGTTCCAACATAATCTTGCACTGAAACCATGGAGCGCGGTACCCACCTGTACACAAGCTTCGCAGAAGCAATGCTCGGCATCGCAGCTTGCACCATCGAATGCCGATAAGCGGGCAGTCGTGGTCCTAGCTGCCAATGAGTGAACACGCGCTACCTAATATGGGTTCGGTAAAGATTCCTACACAATCATTTACCGCGTTCTGACAACAACGCTCGCAGGAAGGATGTGGAAAAAAGGATATTTTCCCCGGTGTTGGCTGAACCGGCTGAACCCGATCACCTGATGGCGCTGCCTGAACCCCTACTGCTCTCGCCCTCATGCGCCCTCCACCTCCAGTAGCAAAAAAAAAAAAAGAAAAAAAAAAAAAACACGAGTACAAGCTCGTCGCCAAGACGCCAGGAGATAGGGCGCTGACCCCTGCATTTCACTCTTGCCACTGCTGAAAAGAAGGGTGGGGTGAGAGGGTATTGTGAGCAGGGGTCCCATACCAACAAGACAACTACGGGGAGACACATGCGTGGCTCTTCACGGGATTTCGGCACTGCTGGGAGATATGGCACATTGCATCCGACACGCGGAAACCGATGGCGGGGGAAGCTTGCTACACCCTTTGCTACCGCTTGTCGGTGCGATCAAAAAGCATCTCCCCTTTCTACGGTAGTCAATGGCGGAGACGGGGACAAGGGGTGAAGGATGGGCTCCCCGACAAGCGTTTCGGGGTAGCTCGGCTGGAAACGCTGATTGGCCGAAAATGTGTGACGTCATATATGACGTCACAAACAACGTCAAGGGTCACGTGATATTTTATGACGTCATGTCCGGATGTGGGGCGCACGTGTTTTCCTTAGACTGTCCCAGGATTCCCCATGCTTTTGAGAGCGCCCGAACGCGACCCGGCGGTCTAGCTCACTTTACCGGCGGTGTCGGCGGCGTGCCGCAAGCAAACGGCAGCTGCCCAGCCGTTGGCCATCGGCGGAGAGCCGCGAGGCCTAGCTTGCGTGCGGTGTGGACACCGCGGAAACGGCAGCGAAGTCAAATAACATGTGCACGTTTCGAGCCGCGAAGAGGTTTCCGAACCAGCTTGTCACACCGCACGAATTGCCGGGGAAATCACAGTTTAATTACTTTTCCTTTATATAGATCTGTGTGAGACTTTTCGGCGACAAAACAATCGAGGTTCGCCAACGCGGTTTGACCTGTTCGTAGGCCGGCCGGGCAATTTTGCAGTGACAACTGTACACCATGCTTGCGGTGATTCCGCTCTTCTGCACATTTCGTATATTTGCAAAACGTTTCCCTGCAAAATAGCTTTCTCAGTGTGACGTCTTTCAGGCGCGCGGGCTCTCGGCAACGGTCGCCCGTCTCGTTACCACGCGTCCCGATATAATTCGGTCTTTTTCTAAGCGAAACAGTTCATTATGAATTGTTTTAACTAGGAATGCGCTCGGTGACCGCTCTTATTGGCTAAAAAGGGCCTAATTTCCTCACTCCAAACTAACGCGCCGGCGAATGCATATGATGCCGGCCGGCAACACCGCGGCGCCGGCGCTATTATAAGCACATCCTAGCTGCAATAGCTAGCTAGTCGATGACTGTAGGAGGCAAAAAAAAAAAAGAAAACCTTGAGGACAAAGGGAATAGAGATACGATACTAGATCATTCAACTCTACAAATTTTTTAGGTCAGAATTGTGATGCTGGGAGTGATATGTTGATTAGGAGAAAAAAAAAACACAGCTAAATAAGCTGTAGTTTAAAGAATGACTTCTCACTGTTTTGGTTACCCTGTTGCCAAAAACAATTAAGTGCCTAATGGATATCCTATTCTCATTTGGGCTATGACCATTATAATACTATGTAAGTCATTTCACATTGATCAGGGCTTGTTTTAGATTATGTTTAATAAAGCAGATCCCCATCTTGCACTTAGAGCATAATGCCTTCATACCTCAAATAAAGTTCCGTTCACGTGTGTAGTACGCTGACAACATGCCGCTGCAGCATCTACCTTCTGTGTTCTTTCATTTCGGGGTTGCACTCACCACCGAATCCGCGAGCGACAGCGCGAAACCAGGCAAAAGCCACCCGCCGCCGCTGACGCAGACGCGGAGCGAACAGTGAGCAGGTCGCGCTCCTTGCGGCGGCGGAGAGCGTAACTCAAGGAGAAATGTTCCCGTTGTTCCCGCGGCAATTGAGAAGGCCGTAAGAGCGCGCGCTCACCCTCGAGGCCGGCCGTGGCTCAAAGAGGCTGCAGTGATATGTGTCCATGTAGCACTTGCTGATGCCGTATGTGCGTGCATAAAAACAGTAAATGCAAATTCAGAACTAGGCACAAAATGGTAAGACATCTTCATACGCCCGAAACTAACTCTGGTAAAATATTGAAAAACCTAAACGTGTACGAAAAGAAGGTATACAGGCCAAAATACCGAAAAACTTAAAGCCACCAGGAAGGAGAAAAAATATCGATAAAAACGTGACAGTACGCATCACGAAAAAACAAACAAATATGAGCAGTGAATGGAGTGGCCAAAAACTAAAATAGAAAACCATGAAAAGCTAGGAAGGGAGGTAAAATTAACGAAAAAACAATATGAAAGCGAACTAAAGAAAGGAAAGGAAAAAGCAAGGAAGGGAAAGTAAAATCGCTAAAGATGTGACGATGATCATGATGAAAAGCACGACGAACAATGAAGAAGCAAACAGCTAACGCGGCAAAACAATAAAAAAAAAGCAGCAAAGAAATTAAAAACCTTGGTGCGAAAAATAACAAGCAGCTTAAAGAGTGTTGTTACTGTCTAAAATTTCGTGTTGGAAAGGCCAGTTCTTCTGGTCAAAGAACCTAAAGCCGTGCTGACACACTGATCATTCGAATGGAGTGTGCTAGCAGCTTCTATCATCTCACGTGTCAGTATATTGCCGTGTTTCCGATTCACTGTGGTTCTTTCGAAGTCAAGCAAGCAACCTGATTCCAAAACTCTGCAGTCGCGACAGTCAATGCCAAGATGGCGGGTCTTTTGCTCCACATTGTTACCGTGTTCTTTCAGTATCCCATTTAAACACCGACCCGTCTGACCACGGTACTTTTTGCCGCATGACACAGGAAACGAGTAGATGACTAACTCCGAACACTGAACAAACGCCTGCTGGTGGCGAGTGGTGCAGGCACTCCTCTCTTGTTTCCTTTTGTTCAGGCGGCTACACATGGCCAGATAACCGCTCTGGAGCGCAGAGAACAACCACTACGCCTACCATTTTACCAATTAATTGTTCCTAGATTATGGGCAATCTTATGCTTATAAGGCATAGCGACCAATTTCTTTCTGCTCTTCTGACTTTCCTTTGCCGGTCCACTTCAAAATTTCTTACTGCACTATATCTCGGCGCGTGAGTTCGATAGGAAGGCAAAACCAAATTTCTAAACTACTGAACGTCAAGAAAAACCTATCACCATTTACGCCGCAGATTTGTGCCGCGGGATATGGCGCCTTTCAAATGTTAACATCCCGGGATTTGACTACTGTTGCCCAAGTTGTCAGCCTTTGCCAGAGCTATACGATGAATTGCGCGAGCAGCGCCTCCTCCCTCGACAGCCGCCCGCTCCTGTCGAATCACTTTCTGGCCTGTCTGCTACATCTAAGAGCTCCTCGCTGCTGCAGCAACTCAAAGACTTCACCCGGGAGGAAGTTGCTCGCCAGATATCACTACTGCCCACAAACTGCGAGCTGTTCCGCAATTTGGCTTCCCTTCGACAGGTCATCGCCGACCGCGAGGTGGAGGCCCTTCCCTCTGTCCCTCCGCCAGCGTCCATGCATGCCTCACCCCGCACCAGCCGTTGAGCCCCTCGCATACGCCGACGTCCTGTTGATGCTGCCCTCGCTGTCCGACCAAGGCCACCTAGCTACCCTTTGGTGTATGCTACACCTCGAGGGCCTGCACAGGAATTTCTTCATGCCCCACAGCATTTGGTTGCACCGCGTCCACAGCTCCGCAATCTTTGGCGAATAAGTGATTTAGCGACGCGACTCGTGACCCAAGACTCATCATCACCACGGCACCTTGATGTGGACGACGCTACCGTCCTTTTGTCAAGAAAGGAACACCTCCGGCGCCGCACACGTGCTCTTATTCCTCCGTGTGCGTTATCCCTCCCCCGCAGTCTCACCCGTGCAGGGGAGATTGCGCTTAGGAGGATCAGGGTCGGGGTTGCCCTCACACCTTCTGTCACTCGGACGTGGTCTCACTTTCGATGCTTATATCCCCGCCCAGGTTGTCCGATATGTAAAGATTGATTGAAACCACGTTTATATTCCACTTTTTTAATGCGCCAAAGGCGCTACGCTACGGTGGAAGGATATGTAAAGACGAAAATGTTGAAGCCGACATTCACCATTTTCTGTGGGTCTGCCCAGCTTTGAAACCAACACGAATCCGGCACTTGATAATAGCTGGCCTTTCAGCAAGCAATCCTACCTCGTATCTCGCTTGGACGCAGGGACCACATCATCGCTCACTCTTGGACTTGATAAAATCAGCCAACCTTTTTCCATTCATTTAATCATTAGCTCATTCTTCATCTCATACCCTACTGATGGCATGAGGCAATAAATATCGTTAAAAAAAAGTGATAACCGTCCCACCTGTTATTCCTGTGGGCTCGGTACTGCCTAAATCACGCTCCCGACGATTTTCTGCCGCGCCGAATGTCAGCTTCCTGGCAGGCGCCCTGGAATCAGTACGCAACCGCCGATCCATCTGCCACTTTTTCTCCTCGCCGCTCCCTGCGACGGCGTCCCAATATTGCCCAAGAGAAAAATGAATGCCGCAGTTCCTGAGGCGAGAACTGCCCAACGAGCGAACTGTAAAAGGCATCACGTATCTCCTGCTTGAAGTTTCTGTTGAGGGCGATGTAATAGTGGCTCTGGTAAGCACTGGCGCTGCTGTTTCTGCCATGGCTGTAAGTCTATGCCGTTCACTGCCCAAAGTGACGTCACCTATTTCAGGATTCTCGCTATGCACGGCAAGTGCCCACCCTGTAGAGCCTATAGCGGTGTGCACAGCTCGAGTCATCATTCAGGAAGTTGACTACGCAATAAAGTTCGTCGTTTTGCCTTCTTGCTCTCATGATATTATCTTGGGTTGGGATTTTTTATGTTGGATCATAATGCGGTGATCAACTGTGCTGGTGCCTAACTGGAATTTTTTGCGCTTGACGAACTATCGCCAGACATTCTTTTTGCCAAAGTTGTCGTTGCCGAATATACTGACCTCCCTGCGTGCTCTTTCGTACTTGTGCCCACCGCTTGGGCTTTTTCCCGCAGTATACCGATGTATTTTTCACCCCATCGCCCATCTTTCTAAACCGCAAAAATCTTCCCTGCCTTATGCCGTACTTTCATATCAGCTGGCCTCACCGCGCTCTGGAGTTCTAATCCGTTCTCATTTCCCGTGTCCCTGCGTCGCGGTGAATGCCTCTGCACCATCCAGCTCATTGATTATATTCTCACCGGTGACGCAACAACTGCTTCGCAGCCCGCTGGCTTGGCTGCACTCACACCACCTGTTTTCGCGCTGGACCAGTCTTGTGCTGACGTTCTCCTCCGCTCCATCGATGCCAATCTTCCTGGGCCTCAACGCTCTGAACTTTTCGCACTGCTTCATCAGTTCCATTCTTCATTCGACTCTCACCAGCCTGCCTTGTGCCGCACATCAGCTGCCGCCCACCACATTGACACTGGCTCCCATGCTTCTCTGCTTCAGCGCCCCTATCGAGTGTCTGCCACCGAGCGCCAAGTTATTGAAGGCGAAGTTCACACTATGCTTCGGAATAGCGTGATTGAGCCTTCTAACAGTCCGTGGTCCTCCCCTGTTGTCCTGGTGAGGAAGAAAGACGGTTTTATTAGCTTCTGCGTCGACTATCGTCGCCTAAACAAAATCACGACGAAAGACATCTACCCTCTGCGTTTAGATGATGCATTGGACTGCTTACAAGGTGCTGAACTCTTTTCTTCGCTCGATTAACGATCCGGTTACTGGCAGGTGCCCATGGCTGCGGAAGATCGTCCTAAAACCGCATTTGTCACCCCCGAAGGCCTCTTTGAATTTACCGTAATTCATTTCGGTCTCTGTAATGCCACTGCTGCATTCGAGCGTATGATTAATACGATTCTGCGTGGAAGACGTGCCTCGGTTACCATGACGACATCGTGGTTTTCTCGCCGGACTTTCCGACTCACCTCTCTCGCCTGAAGCAGGTCTTGGCATGTCTTGCGAACGCTGGTCTGCAACTCAACTTGAAGAAGTGTCGTCTCGCTGCTCGTGAGCTGGCATTTTTAGGCCATGTTATGTCCAAGGAGGGTATCCGCCCTGGTCCCTCCAAACTTCGAGCTGGGACTGCCTTTCCGAAAGCGACGACCATTAAGCAACTAAGGAGTTTTTTGGGCCTCTGCTCATACTTTCAGCGTTTTATCTACTGCCATTGTCGCCCCGCTGACTCAGCTCCTCGGCAATAACTCAGATATATCGCTGTGGTCACCAGCATGCGACAACGCCTACAACATATTGCGCCGCCTCCTCACAGCCCCGCCCATCCTGCGCCATTTTGACACTCAGGCTCCCACCGAAGTGCGCGCAGACGCCGTGTCGGCCTCGGCGCTGTGCTTGCTCAGCGCCCCTCTGGCTTCCTTGAATACGTATTCGATTAAGCCAGCCGTACTTTCACGAAAACCGAAGCAAACTACTGTGTAACGGAAAAGGAGTACTTGGTCATTGTCTCGGCAGTCGCAAAGTTTCGACCTTACCTTTAGGGCCATTCTTTTGATGTAGTCACAGGCCATCATGCTCTCCGCTGGCTTTCATCGCTCAAGGGCCCCTACGGCCGCTTGGCACGGTTTGCTCTTCGTCTGAAAAAATTTAATATCCGTGTTATTTACCGACCTGGTCATAAGCATAAAGACACCGACACTTTGTCTCGCTCGCCGCCTCCAGCCGACCTTGCCAGCCTCCCCATCTTGGACTCCGTGGCGTCTTCGCTCGACGTCAGTGACATGCCCTCCGAACCACGAAAGGATCCATGGATCGCATCTCTTATTGACTACCTCTCCAACCAATCGCCGGTTGCCCCTTCACGCGCCCTTCGCCAGCAAGCTTCCCATTAGTAAAATTCAAGATAACCTCCTTTACCGGCGCAACTAAAACTCGACTGAACAGAAATGGCTCCTCGTGATTCCGCGTCATCTACGGACTCAGATATGTACAGCTTTTCATGATGATCCGCAGTTCGATGACGCCGGAGTTTTAAGATGTACACTCGAATCCGTCTTCGCTACTATTGGTGCGGTATGTACAACTCGGTTCTTTGATATATTGGATCGTGCCTGGCTTGCCAACGCCGTAAACCTGCCTCCCACCGTTCGGCTGGTGAGTTACAGCCTCTCATATGTCCGCGTAAACCCTTCGACCGCATTGGCATTGACCTCTATGGCCCTATTCCGTACACAGCTGATGACAGTCGCTAGGTCATTGTCGCCGTCGACCACCTGACGCGATATTCCGAAACCGCTGCGCTCTTCAACAGCCAGAGATGTGGCCGGTTTCTTATTGAAGTACTTCATTCTCCGACACGGTGCACCTTGTGAATTGCTCAGCGACAGAGGCCATGCTTTCTTATCTGACGTCGTTCAATCCCTGATCAACCACCCGAAAACAAACGGCCTCACTGGACGATTTAATCGCATCTTCGGTGACATGCTCGCGAAGTACGTCGGATCCAACCACACGAACTGGGATGTTGTCCTTCCTTATATCACCTACGCGTACAACACTGCTACGCAATCCAGCACGGGTTTCTCTCCGTCCTTTTTGCTTTACGTTCGGCGTCCATCTGCTCCCCTTGATACTGTCCTCCCCTACAACCCTGACGCATCAGAATGTACCACACTGACCGAAGCGGCACAGCATGCCGAAGAATGCTGCCAGATTACCCGGACGTTCACGACCGACTCTCAGTGGCGCCAAAAACATTGCACCATACTATTGCACCACACTTCGAGCCCGGCTCACTCGTGCGGCTATGGGTTCCAACCGGCAGCCTCGGCCTCTACGCGACCAGCACGTGATGGTATAGGCGATATTATGCCACTTTATTAAACAGTGGTGCATTAAATTAAAAACAACGCTTTACTATCGCCCTGAGTGCGTCGCTATCAAGCCTTTTTCTGCCTGATAATGAGTGGACGCTCATTGAAGCTGTCAGTGAGTGTCTACTCTATGTTTTCCCACATTTTAGCAGCTCGTCCAAATTCAACTCGGCGCTGGTGACTTGTCCTGTCTCTCGGATGACTCGCGCAGCCTATGTCAATATTTTCAATTCAAATAATCCAAGCAGGTCGGCTTGAGCACCTCATGAAGTCCACTCTCCCGTTCTTCTACCGATTTCTCAAAAACAAGGGAGAATGCTTCGTGTCGTTCTGTTAATCATATATCTAAAGCAAAATTATGCTACGTGCCCCTGGAACAGCATTCAGAAAAACCTTTATGCTCAATATAAGTTGAATTGGCGGAGACCAACTCTTTCAAAAAAGGGATCAGGACCGTGCCGCAACATTCCCGCCGCCATGGTTTAGGCTCGACAGTTGATATTCAGAGGAAGTACTTTTCCGACACTATATATAACGAAACCCTATTAAAGTACAAAACTGCTATTATTTTTCCACACAATAATGGATTTAACGTATGAAAAAAAATTCTAGTTTTCATTCGCCATGTTACCACACTAGTCGTTAATTTCAGGGAAATAACTTCGTGAATGCCTGCAACGTAAAGCTAGAATTTTCTCAGCTTGAGCGAACAATGTCTTTTTGGACAACTCTGTCGATTTTGCCGATCCCGGCGATGACTGAAGTGCCTCTTCACGAAGCTGGTCGAAGTCCTGCGGACCGAGAGCGTCAGAGAATGTATAGTGGTCCTATCCAAAAGCTCCGATGTGATTTTATGGAGATGTTTGTCCACGTTTGTATTGAATCAGTTATACGAGTGCCCTATAGTTATACTTTCACCAGGACTGGCACAAGAGCAGCTTTTAGTAGTAAGGGGTTCATTATTAGATATCAAAAACTGAGTAAAAGATGTTTGCCAACCCCACTACCTGGTTTCTAATATCTGAAGCGCCTTAACTGGGGCGGCGTAAATAAAAGTAAGGAAGCGGTAGAGGAAATCAAAGACGTGAGCGGCAGCTTTAAGGAACAGCTATAGGTTAAACCAGAAATCTCATCTTTAGCGTTCCTGCCATCCGCAATCTGACACTTGAACGTGTGCCAAGGAACGCCACGCGACAGCAGCGATGGTGTACCGTCCGAACGCACACTTGTTGGAGAAAGTGTGGCAGATACAGCACCTTTCCTTTCCTGTAAACCAATTATAATTAAATGTAGCACTGCAACGAGCAAAGGCGAGCAATGAGGGGCAAATAATAGGAGAGGAAGGGTCGGCTTTCGTTATTCTCCTCTTATGAGACATCTAGAGACCCTCTAATTTCTATGCCCCCAGGCAATAAACATCGCAAAAAAAAAAAAAAAAAAAGGGAAAAAAGCGATAAACGTTTTTGAGATCCTGGCGACAAGGACGTTCACACAGAGAGCTTTCCCAACGAGCCTGGGAGAGGCGCCAACTTCATCCTTCTCCTGCGCCGGAGGTTGCTTTTTCTGCCAATCCGAACAATGAGAAAAAGGGAGAGAATTTTTGAGTCGGTACATCATCAGTGTATGTCGTGAGCAAAAGTGGTATACAACACTCAACCGATGGCGGAGCTCAGGAAAAGTTCATTGCGACTTCATCTAACAGCTACTTGGGATCGAAACAATAGTGGCGGTGACCCATTTTATCCACATGCATATGTCACGGTCGCTGTCTCCACCCCTATATGGCATATTATGCCGTTTTCCCGAGCTCTGTCACCGGCTGAGTGTTGTATATCACTTTTGCTCGCGACTGTACATGACTGAGTGCTTGTCAGACCAATAAGTGTCCCAGAGAAATGCACCTGCCTTTTGTAGATTAGTATGAAAAATAAAATTATTTTTAAAGGTCCCTGATCCGATAGCTGTTACACGTGGAATACGGCAAGGATGCCCACTCTTATCTATTCTCTTCGTGCTTTGTATAGAGCCTTTATTGTAGCAGATCCAAAACTTTAAATTTATACGTGGTTTCCCTCTTCCAGATCAGAGTGAGGTTGGAGTTTCAGCATATACTGCTGACATTTCTCTATTCATAAGGAACATTGATAGTTACAGGGCATTTTGGCGTCTTCTCCACACATACAGCTGCTTGAATACAACGTGCCGCGTGTTGGCCCTAAGAGCCACTTGGGACATCATTTCTGAGTACTTGGAAGACTGAACCTTCCCAGTGCGCTCTGCCGCTGGCATGCTGCGGTATGCTGTTTTATACCCTCAGCTTGCTACGCAGTGCGTGGCAGTTCCGGCGTCAAGGACGCGCAGTCGCTGCCCCGTCGTCATGTCGAAGCCTGCTTGGGGCCTTCAATGCGACACCTCGAGCATACTTTATGCACTGCTCCGTACTTGCACATTACTGTAAAGCCTTAAGGACAAGAAGTTCGCAAAGGGCTTTTGTACTTCTACTATAGCCTTTCGAATACAAGTAACGACGCCTATGCGGCCCTTGAAGTCTGGCTCATTGCTTCGAGGTCGTCTGCAGCAGAGTGAAGGCACGTGTTCCTTCTGGCAATCGCACTGGACAGCTGGTTTCAAAGAGAGCGTAAGCGCTAGCATTATGGAGGCGCATTCATAATGTTCTCGAGACAAGGCGAATCACAGACAGGTTCATTTTCTCTTGCAAGAAAATATGAAGCAGCAACTACAAACTAGCAGCGTGCATGCTTCTTTTTTTTTTTTTTCGGACGAGATGAACGATGATGATGAATATGTAAATATGAAGATGGACGTTCAGGTACACAGGGCTTACACTCTTACCTCTCCGAAACGGAAGCGATCATCCTGGCCGCAGGTTATAAATGCAAAAACCCGGGTAAAGCGTTCCAAACGCGATACATGCACTACGCGGTGCCGCGATAACGACTGCCAAGAATAGGCGATGCACGGGCGAATAAATTCACAGGGAATGTTTGCCTCAGGACCGCGTACGGGCCAATAAAGCCGTTGAGAATTTGTCTGAGAAAGCGGGGGTGTGAGTTGGTGCTAAGGCAGAAAGACACTGAGTGATGGGTCGAATCACAGGTGGAAGCCTGAGTGGCCTCAGTTTGAAGGCGGGCAAGCTCACGGCAGTGAGTGATACGAGAATCGAATGTTCGTGGGAAGGTGCGGCATAAGATGTGGAATCGCAGTTTCTCGTAGGCAGAGTGGCATTTCTCTGCTTTCAAAGTTAATCCTGATGACTTGACAGCTTCTAGCACTGTCCGAAGCCTTTTTAGGTGGTCTTCAAAGCTAGAGAAGACAACATTATCCAAGTATGCCAATCTGCCACTTCAAGTCCGCTAGCACAGTGTCTATTACTCGTTTACTCGTTGAAACGTCGCTGATGTGGAGCAGAGGCCAAATGGCATCACCTTGAACTCGGAAAGGCTGTCCGGTGTGATGAATACTGTATTCTCGCGATCTGTTTCGTCGATCTCAATTTGCCAATAGCCGCTCCTCAGGTCCATCGATGAGAAGTACCTTGTATTGCAGAGTCGGTCGAGTGTGTCGTCGATGCCAGGAGGAGGATAAACATCTTCCGTCGTTATGCTGTTTAGGCGGCGGTAATCGACGCAGAAACAGTCCCGTCTTTCTTCTTCACCAGAACTACTGGTGCCGCCTAGGGGCTCTTTGATGACTGGACAACTTCTTCACGAAACATTTCATCGACTTGCTCGCGGTTGGCTTGGCGTTCTCGCGGCGATACGCGGTAGGAGCTTTAGCGCAAAGGTCGGGCGTGGTCTTCCGTTATATTGCGGTGCTTGGCCAGTGGTGTTACCTTCGATGATGACGAGGAGCACTCACTGTAGCTTCGAAGAAGACTGCGAATCTGGTATTTTCTGCTGTGAGTTTATGCCGGGTTGATGTCAAATGTGGGCTGGCGAAATTGGTCAAATGCGTCTTCCAGGGGTTGGTCATGGAAGGCGAATATGTCTCGGAGGTCCGCTAATTCGTCGAGAAAAGCAATCCTCGTGCCTTTGTTGAGATGCCGGTATTCTTCGCTAAAGTTTGTTACCAGCACCTGAGCTTGTTTTTCCGAAATTTTGCGATGCCTTTTGTGATGCCGACACCTCGTTCCAAGAGCAATTGGATATTTCCTTCAACAATGCCCTCAGCGGTTTCGATGTCTGCGCAACCCACGCATACTACGACGCTTGATCGGGACGGCACGGTCAATTCTGCTTCGAGGACATTTAGAGCGACGTGTTGCGTCGAAGTCGTCGTAGCAGGCATGGCTTTATCTGCAGAGAGTTTGATGAACTTGGATCGCAAGTCGATGATAGCCCTATATGTTCATTTAGGACGTTTATGCCTAAAATCACGTCGCGGGAACACTACTGCAGGACCACAAAGCTGGTGGGGTAAGTACGCCCATTTACGGTTACTCTTGCAGTGCATTGTCCCGATGGAGTAATCAGGTTATCACCTGCAGTGCGAATCAGCGGGCCATCCCAAGCGGTCGCAACTTTCCTGAGCTGGGAGGCTAACGGTCCACTGAAGACTGAATAGTCAGCTCCGGTGTCTACTAGGGTAGTGACTCTTCGTCCGTCAGCAGCAACTTCAAGGTCGCTTGTTCGCGTCCTCGCATTACACGCGGGCGTTGGATTCCGATCTCGGCTCCATGGTTCCTTCAGGTCACGGCCTGGGCATACCGTTGTTACTTCGCTGGGCGGCGGTGTCGGCGTGCACTATGGTCGTGTTGTCGTAGATGTCTTCGAGTGGAGCAGCGATGAAATGGCTGCGTCATCGTCAGTCGTCGTCGGCGGCGGAGGATTTTCGTCTTTTCGCCGTTGAACAACCTCACCTCCAAAGGTTGCTCTGTTTAGTTTCCCCTGCGCGGGCTAGGGGACCTTCCTCGCACGTAGCTCTGGCCTGGCGACGCAAAGCGGGCCCTGAATTGCGAGGGGGAGCTTGACAGACGACTTGGCGACGCGTGCTCTCTCCCCTCCGCATCGTCGATTTCTTGTGGTCGCTCGCCAGGACGGGGTCGTGGGGCATCGACAGCGAAGCCGCGCAGGCCGATGCGTCTGTAAGGGCAGTGGCGTAGGGTGGCCGGCCTCACCGCAGTGGAAGCATAGTAGTCGGTTATTTGACGCCCTCCAGGCTTCGCATTTCCTAGGGCTTGCAGGTCGTTGGTAATCTTGACGGGAGGGGCCCAAGGGGCTGCTTTCAGGAACAGGACAGTACCGTCGAGGGTCTCAAGGTCAGGTCAGGGTGCAGGACGACGCAATGCAGCAGCATAGTTCATGGTTGCTGCTTCTTGTTCTAGCAGTCGCAGCCACTGCCTGAGGAACACCCTGTGCCTGCTTGACGTCTTCACGGACGACGTCCGCGAGCGTCGCCACCTGGGGTTGTTGGGATGATGGTAGCAAATGGCGGAGCTCCTCTCGCACGATCTTCCGGACGAGGTCCCGAAGGCTCTGCCGCTCGCAGGAGCACTGCTGCAGGGGCTTGGGTAGACCGGTTCGAGTGGTCGTTCGTAGTGGCGCATCCGGGTGTCCAACGTCTTCTCAATGGTAGACGCTTCGAATTCAAATTCCGCCACGGTTTTTGCGGATTCCTGACAAGCCCTGCAAAAACCTCTCGCATTAAAAATTTCACTCTTCGGTCATGTAGGGTCGGCGCAGCGAAAGAGGCGCTTCATCTCAACGTAAACCAGGACAGGCTCATTTGGGAGTTAAGTCTTGAATGAAGTAGGGCTTGCAGGCTCTTTCCTTTCGGACTACACTTGCAAAGACAGTCAAAAACTCTTGAAAATATCTCAATCCTTCTAAGCTGCTTCATGATTTTCGAACTATATTCGAGCAGATCCTTCAAGAGAAAAGTAGACTTGCCTGAGCTTCGTTTCGTCGTTCTAGCCGTTGAATTCTGCCACACGGTCGAAAAGGTCCATCCAGTCCTCCGCATCGTCAATGGGCAGTCCTTGGAAGGTTGGGGGCTCCCGGGGCTGCACGAAGCGAACCGGTGTTGTTGACTGGGCCATTTCCAAAGTTGATGCCTTTCGTTGTCGAACGGGGTCAGGCAGCAGACCGTGTTCGGGTTGGAGCCCTTAAGTCGGCGGCTGGCTCGATGTCCTGTTGGCTGGTCCCCCCCGGAGGGCGACAGGAACAAGGCTGAGGCCTTCGTTTGAACGATCAAGGGCAGCACCTGCACCTGATGTCACGTGGTGGTGACAAGGTCGGTGACACAAATGAAGAATGTGTGAGTGCACTGAAGAAACTTTATTGGGCTGACTTGCACCGCAAAAGAATTGGGCGATTCGCCGGCGGCGATATACACAATCGTGCTCGGCGGTCGTCGAACAAAGAAAGTCTGTCGCACACGTCAATGCTGAATTTAAAGGCGGCTCAGAACCGCCTAGATAAAGTCGCAAACTGTTAATAGCACAACCTGGAACACTGTAGAAACATAGGCGAGTAGCCGGAATCTTCGAGACAGATCTCGGCGCATCTTGCGCGACAAAGAAACTGATAAAGGTGCGTCTCGTGACATCGAGTATTAACAAATAAGGAATGCAGAATTGATATGCGTGCTGCAATCAGAGTGATAAGGCCGCCGCCGTCGGCTGCTAACAAGCAACAAATACAGTTTTGAAGGTTTCGCGGCAATAATATGGAAAATAAAATTCTCTGAAGACTGTTGCGCACCATACGTATACATATATGTATTATATGTCTGGTGTTTAATAAACGATTTTTTTTGTGTGTGTAGAAGCATTAACATGTTGTTCACTGCTTAACTTGGCGCCAATGTAGTAATCGTTGTATAATATGTGTTGGAAAATGTGTATAATTAAGAGTATTAAGAGTGCAACTTGTTGGGCGAGTCGGCCGTATGCTTAGGCAAATGCGTAAATAAAAACACGGACAAGACTTGGACACGTCTTTGGGCTCTTCTTGTCCGCGTCTTTATTTGCGCATTTCAGTTATTTAAACAATGTGTATATCCGTATGCATCCTCCAGTTTGGACTTAAAATAAACTTATCTTAGTATGCAAGAAGTTTGCGGAAATATTTGAGCATTACAATGTGATGGAATGGTGGAGATGGAATTTGAAACATCGCATATTTACAGCGACCTTTGGGATTGTGGCACATTTAGCATTATGTAGTGCCATTTTTGAGAAAAATTACTCCTCCCCTTATCGAGAGTATATGTTTAAACATGAAATGTTTACGCGCTCCACGCGGCGTCGTCAGCTTCGCATTTTTCATGACTTTGTGGCAAGGACGAGCACTCTTCTGCTATTGCGCATAACTCACAAAGCGATAACTCCTTGCAAGACGCTTTCAACCTCTCCTCTATGGGGTCCATTGGTAATGGGGATGATTGTGCGGTTATGACGCGACTAAGGCCTAGGCGCGTTCGAGTGCTCTGGGAATATGCATGCACCGCCGTTAATGACAAACTGGTTTATAGTAGACATAAAACGCAGTATCTGTCTCACTTCCTTTGAGCACCTTAACTGCATAATGGGAAGGGGAAAAAACGAGAGTGAATGTGGAAAGAGAGAAAGATGTGCTGGTAGCGGAGGGCGGCGAAGTACTTTCGACCACCCGAGGGCGTTTCTGTTCGCCTCCACCGAAACGCGGCCGCCGCGGTAGGTTCGAACCGGGACGGCACATGTAGGGAGGCGTGAGGCGGCGGCCGCCACCCGGACATGCGTGTGCTTCAATCGGGCCCTGTCGAACATGCCATTATTGTTGCGAAAGCAACATTGGGCGCGTGTGACTCAGAGGTGCCGCCGCTGAGGAGTGTCGTCACGCCGCGCGCCAGCTGCGCATGCGCCAGGAGGGAGTGACTCCACAAATTCCACACGGTGCACATCTGGCGCGTCTTGGCTGGCCCTGGCCACCGCCGACCTCTCCGCGTGTCTCTGAAGAGGAGAATGGCGAAAGCCTACTCTTGCTATAGCACTATACCCTTGCTCTCCTATCATTTGCTTTTCATCGTTTGCCTCTCATTGGCGTTCGTTGCAGTGTTACTGTAATTATAATTGGTTTACAGGAAAGGAAAGGCGCAGTATCTGTCACACTTTCTCCGGCAAGTGTGTTTGGACGGTTTGTTTACCCGTTTTAGTCTTTGGTACTTTCAAATCGCGCCGACCCCTTCTTATGCTCTTTTTTTCGGCTCTACTTCCGGTTGCGTGACGCCACATTCTTGACGTCGTATCCACTACCGGCACCCGTTTCTCTCCGCTTTCACTCCCACTTTCTTCCCTTCCTTTACAGCGCGGTACAGGTATTCACAGAACATGTGGGGCAGATACTGCGCCTTTCTTTTCCTGTGAACCAGTTATTCTAATTTTTTACCTGATTAACTTATTGGCATAATTATTTCTTCTGCGGCAACATTACGTCAGCCTATATCGATTGACACCACTCATTAACCTCTACCACTTCTCAATTACCAGCAACTGCTGCGGGCATGATTTTGCCAACGCGGTCTGCGGACAGAAATCTGTGAACATAGCGAAGTAACGAAGTTTCGCGTTAATAAAGTTTGTCCTATTCTATCCTATGCTATCCTATCCTATCCAATCTGAAACGAAAATGTAGCTGCCCAGTTGCAATTTTCCTTGCTTCGGTAAACATTAGGCATGCCGATTCCAAAATATCTCGTTGAAATATTGCTTCTGCATGTAATAATACCATTCTGAAATCACAGCATTTTTGCGTTCCTGAAGCGACCATGCGACCCTGTAGGCCGGAATTAGAAGTACTCGTCTACGTCATGTTTAGCCGTTTGGAAAGACAGATATTAAACATTATTTCCCATAAGATAATAGGTTTCTGTTAAAGTTAGCAAATAAAAAAATAGTATATCAATTATTCGCTCACGCAAACGCATTTCTTCAACAATCTGTACCCGGGCAGTCTCTCGTTGCTGTCACGTGACGCGCGGTCGGCGGCGGCGGAGGAAGACGGTAGTACGGGTAGTACGGTAGACGGGTGGTGTCTGCTTCTGGCTGCGCGCTGGAACAGAGCGAGAGGTGACACTCGAGTTCATTTGCGGTAACGACGACTAACCTTGCTCCGCCGGGTACTCCAAATGACCATCTTATTTGTTCTTGTTGGTGTTTTTCTTTCTTTTTTTTTTAACATTCATGATGGAGCCACGGCCGCTTGCGCCTCCATTGAGCGGCCGTGATGGAGCACAACAACGTCTTGAGCAGTCTCATACCACCGGTACAACTTGGTTGTGCGGCCGCTGCTGTAATTTTTTTTCTTTATTCTTGGCGTCATTAAAGGTACGATGTAAATACGGTTTCAGGTCGAAGAAATCGACAAGTGTGTTCAATCCGAGTGGTGGGTGGAGTGTTTCAGGAGCGGGCGCCGCGGCGCGTACTCGTATATATTGCTCGCCTCCGCGCTGCATCGTTGAGAATAGCGTGTCGAGCTTCGCTTCCTTTATTTCGGCTCGATGACCTGAACTATGGCACTACACGGAAAGCGGGAAACAGGAAAAAAAAGGTTGGTACAATGTACTTGGGTGGGTGGCCCTTTCACCCAACGCGTTGTCGCAGCTTTGCTCCCCCACCTTCCCGGCGCCGCTTTCGTAACCTTTCTCAAAAAAAGAAAAAAAAAAAAAAAAAAGCATACCTCCTACAATTTCTACAGTGCTCAGACTTCGCCTCTTTTTCCTGACAACGTTAGGTTCTGGGTTTAGGCGTGTTGTGCGGGTTTGAGTGCTCGCTATGCCAACCAAGTGCGTCGCGAGATTGCAGCACAAACTGATCCGAGTGGAAGTAACGTACGCTTTCACAAGTTTTGGCACACCGATTGGGTTCATGTGTTCGTACTACTTTCTACTGGAATTCCGAAATGAACCTCGGCGTCATTCGAAGCCTCGGCATGGAAACGAAGAAAGCTCACCTCAAACGATGCGTCGTACCGACGCAAAACCGCTGGCCCCAGTGCATTGGCAAAAAAAAAAGTGTAGGCTGTCTGAGGTAAGTTCGCGTGATAAAAGTAGTAAAAGTAGTTGCGATATGTAGCCTTACAGATATGCCTATTTGAGAACTACTCGAATCACAGAAGCCGGCAGTTCTATTTGTTTCCCGCCAGACTGCCCTCATAGCAGTAATATATGCGCATTTTGAATTTTTTTTTTTTTTCATTTTGAACGATACCGTGAGGCCAGCACAACAGGTGCCCCTACCAGCATACCATACCACCCAGAACAGGCCCCTTGGTTCCACTTTGATCACATTCTTTCCACAGCACTCCCATAGAATCTGATGCCTTAGACTCCAAAGAGGAGAATATCTTGTTGAGCAGAGCTCAAAATCCTTCACATCATTTAAAAAGACATTTATAGGGTAAAAATTGTTCACCTCAAAAGCTCATACGCCCCATGTCCTTGCATTACGATGGTGTGATTACCAGCTCAACCATCCAGGAGAAATGCATTCACGCAAATGATTGGAAAGGCGGATAGGTTGGCTGAAAAGTTTAATATCTGACCTGCTACTCTACAGGCAAAGAGGCGTCATTAAATAACAAAGAGGGTCGTGACTCGATTAAAATATATACAGGAATAGTAACTTGCACCACAGTCACGAATCAAGTCCTGTGTCATGCATGTCATACTTGCCTGTATCGAAAGTTATTTATCTTCCCGCCGACAGTGCGTGGTATTAAATGGAATGAAATCTAGTTTTGTAAATATAACATCAGGTGTCCCACAGGGCTCAGTTTTAGGACCACTTTTGTTCTTAATATATATAAATGACATTTGTTCCGGAATCAATTCCAGTATACGGTTGTTTGCCGATGATTGTGTTTTATATAGACAAATTAGAAATCTAGACGACGTTGCCCAGTTACAAAGTGACTTATCATGTGTTCTTGAATGGTGTTCTAAATGGAAAATGAAGTTAAATACTAAAAAATGTGTTCATGTTACGTTTGCACGTAAAAAACGTAAGTTAGCCTCACAGTATAGCATCAGCAGTATTGTAGTGACACAGAAAGTGGCGCATAAATACTTAGGTGTGACACTTACAGCCGACTGTTCATGGAATACACATGTGGATACCGTAGTTGCAAAAGCCACCAGGACCTTAAACTTTATACAGCGAAATCTGAAACACGTGCCGCCTTGTTTGAAATCAATAGCCTACTTAACATACATTCGACCTTTGCTCGAATACGCTTGTGCCGTATGGGACCCTTGGCAAATAACACTGAGCAATAAAATTGAAAACATCCAAAATAGAGCAGCAAGGTTTGTCCTGTGTCGGTACTCGAGAACTGATAGCTGCACCGTCATGAAAAATGAATTAGGATGGGAAACCCTCTCCTCTCAAAGAAGGAAATTACGACTTAAACTGTTGTACCAAACTTACCACAACAAAACAGGTATTCGAAAGGAAATATACTTACATAGGCCACATTATGTTTCTGCTCGCACAGATCATTGTTTTAAAATTTTGGAATACAGTGCCAGAACTAACATGTATGCCAGTTCCTTTTTTGTTCGATCCATCAGTGAATGGAATCGGCTTTCAAGTCATCAAGTGTGCTCCATAAATGAAGATGTGTTTTTTTCCACTCTGTAACCCCCCTGCTGTAGCGCCCTCGGGCTAAACGGGGTAATCATTGAATAAAGAATAAAGAAAGCCTGCACTGCCTGTAGAGCTTTCCATTTCTGGCCAACTGGCCAATAAGTCCTCTGAGAGAGGCTTGTTGCCAAAACACTTCAAAGAAGTAACTCGAGTTATTGTTTTGCACGCATATACTGGGACACACCACTAGTACACGTTTCACAGTCTCCGTAATGTCACATGTGGAACATTCTGGGCAGTTCGCCTGTCCAGTTAAGTAGAAATATTTGTGTGTGAAACCACATTTAAGTGCAGTCTATGGAGAAAGCATGCATAATAGAATATAATTGGCAAGTGTGCATGGATCCACTAAAGCACTATCTTGTGGCCTTGAGCACAAGCAGATATAAGGAACTCAGTGACGTGTAGTGCCAAAGGCTGGTAACGATGTAGTGTTGAAAACTTCCAAAAATTTGTAATGCAGGCTTTCAAACTGTGAATACACACCACTACTGAAGTGGTTTCCCACACATGTGGAAAGCCTCTTACCAAAGGGCCACAAGCTCAGCAGCGGTTTGTGGAGAATTATGGCCTAAAAAAAAAAGCGAGTCATGTTCTGAGCGGGCATCACCACAGTTGTAGGCGACGCTTGTGGTGATACAGATCTATCTGTGTATACATGGATATAGTTCTAATATTCTCACCAGATGTATGTCAGATTAAGTTGCTTGAATCTACTAATTGGTACCATGGATTTCTTCAGTATCCCGAGAACATGCAAACGCACCAAAGGTTGAGCCATTACACACAGAGGTTGGGTGGGGTGATATGGGAAGTCATAGCATGATAGCATTTGTGATTAATGGCAGCGGAGTGCACGTGAAAAACTGCTGTTCAGCTGCTCATCATCAGTGGGTGGCAACGGTGTTGTGCAAGTAGTCGTAAATACACACAAAGTGGTTCGTGTGACAATTATGTAGATATTGGGCAGGCTCGTAACATTCTGAAGTAACAGCGCAAAATGTGGATGGGAGCACAAGACAAGAAGACGACACAATGTCTCATCGTCTTCTCATCTTGTGCTCCCGTCCACATTTTGTGCCGTTACCTCAGGATGGAAAACCAACAGGCCCAACCTGCTATTCTGGCTAACATGCCATTGTTTGAGGTGCATTGCGGCAGCCAAGGTTTATCCCAAGCACCTGCACTTCTATGTACATGTTAAAGAGTACTGGGAGTAGTGCTCATATGGGTGCGCACCATTTTGCTGGCTCGGGCGATCAGATTCCAAGCGGGCTAGCACACACAGCCCAAAGCACATGTAGCAGAAGTTTGGACTGTCGAACCGAGAAGTCTTCAGTTCAATTCCTTTCCTTATATTTTTCAATTTGTATGAGTATCATATAGTCTGTGCTTGTGTGATTAAATTGCGAAGGTGTACATATCACCTGCTCTCCTGACCAACCTCACTCTGCATAAGTATTCACCAAGCAGTTTTCGTTCCATCAAAAGGCTTTCACAATATTCAACACGAGCAGCTACTCAGACAGCATCAGTGTAGCATTCTTGGAGCTTTGCAAATCTGTTGTTACATTGTTTACTAGCAAAACATGCACAATATGTAGATATGTGCACTAGGACGCATAAGATGCAGTGACAATGTGGGCTGACCTTACGTCTACAGCTGCCCTTTAATCCTGTTGCATTCTAGCCTGCAGTGAATTCAGCAGCAAAAGATTTCACAATTAAACCATCCCAACTTTATATTTCCAGATTTGACCCCAGCACCGATGAAGTTCATTACCAGCATTTTGGTGGCATATTCAACCAGCAGGCCAATTAACTCGGTGTCATGCAGGTTCTAGTGCAGATGTTTCCATGCAAACTGGGTATGATCATCAACGAAGGAGGCTTTACTATACATACCTTTTCAGCACGCTATTTTATGACTGGTTAATGTCTGGTACATTTCAAAGGATAAGGCACATATTGTATGCATGTCTACTTAATTGCAGATTATGTTGGCTTGCTTCTGAATGAGACTGCAAAATGCTACAAACAGTGGCCACCTTTCAAAGCAGCTTTTGCAGAAAACCGTTCGATTTTTCTATTCCCCATGAGCCACTATTTTTTGAGGCCGTGTAAAGGTGAACGCGGCAACTAGAAAATCTAGGTTTGTCAGTGCCACAAGGACCACCACTTTGTAGTACATTTGGGCATTCTTTAATGTTACCAAATGAGTGTTAAAGAGAGACATGTTGCTTTCAAAATAATTTATTGGTTGGCCGCAGGTTCATCAGTGCATTCAAAATTTTTAGGCTAGAAGGCAATTGACCTAGAGCAAGACATCTTTTATTCATGGTTCTTTGCTGTCTTCCTTTCTCCTAAATATACAAATGGGTATATACAGCTTCACAATCATGATGTGTTGAGGTCAGTGCTAAAAAAAAAAAATTCCACCCATCAAAGGTATAGGTGGGGAGCGAGTACACAAAATTCATTCTAAGTGAGCCTATATATGTCTTGTAGATTCCAAGGGAAGGCAAGTGTAGCAGGGGGCGACAGAAACTCGGGCACGCAGATGAAATTAGGAAGTTTGCGAGAATCATGCACCTGGCACAGAATCGGGTTATTAGGATGGATATGGGAGAAGCATTTGCCCACCTGTGGGTGTAGTCAGGCTAGTGATATCAACAAGACTATTTATTTATTTATTTATTTATTCAAATACCTCACGGGCTCCGATTGGAGTATTATGTGAGGGGGGGGTTACATAACATGGGGTGCGAAACAGAAGCATGTAGGAGATGGTTATTTTAACATCGTTATGTTCAAAACGTTAACATTATACAATGGCAAACACAAGAAAAGAGAACAAAATTTAAAAAGCACACTATAGAACACACTTCAGTAACAGCACACTTCAGAACAAAATGTTGCTTATTTTTTCTTTGAAAATAACATAATCTGAAATGTGAACAATGTTATCAGGAAGACCATTCCAATAAATGATGGCACGGGGCAGGGCTGATGAGTTGAATGCAGTGGTTCTTCCCGAAAGGCGTTTAAAACTGAGGTGATTATGCAATCGGTGAGATGTGCGGGCCGGTTTTGTGAGAGGTAGTGTGAAGGAATGATGGCTATAAACAATTTTATGGAAGAGACAGATAAGTGCTATTGTTCTGCGAGATTCTAAGGATGGAAGGGATAACGACGCCTTAATGTTAGTTATACTGGAATGTCGGCAATAGTTGCGAGAAATGAAACGAGCGGCACGATTTTGTACGCGCTCTAGGGAATGAATTAAGTAATGTTGGTGGGGTGACCAAATCGAAGATGCGTATTCAAGTTGTGGGCGAACAAATGTTTGATATGCCAACTGCCACGTGGAAGAAGGTGCACCTCTGAGGTTACGTTTTAAATAACCTAATGTACGGTTAGCTTTGGCAGTAATTTTTTCTATGTGGGTCTTCCATGAGAGATTTGGTAAAAAGTGCACGCCAAGGTACTTGTATGAGGACGCAAGGGTGACTGGACTGTGATTAAGCAAGTAAGTGAAACGGTGAATAGTCTGTTTACGGCTAAATGTCATTAATTGGCATTTATCAGTGTTAAGGGACATTTGCCATGATGCGCACCAGTTATTAATGCGGTGTAGATCTTCTTGAAGGACGATGTGGTCATTAGCAGAGCGGATTTTGCGATAAATGACGCAATCGTCAGCAAACATTCTGAGTGTTGAGGTGATTCTTAACGGTAAGTCATTGATGAAAATCAGAAACAGTAAAGGGCCTATTACACTACCTTGCGGTACGCCTGATGTTACATCAATTAAAGGGGACGAATTGTTATCAACAGAAGTGAATTGTTTACGAAATGATGAAAAGTTTCTTATCCAAGAAATTGTTAATGAATCAAGGTGCAAGGATGAGAGTTTCGCGATTAAACGACAGTGTGGAACGCGGTCGAAGGCTTTAGCATAGTCGAGGAATATGCAGTCAATTTGAAGATTTTCGTCCATACCGTGAAGCAGCTCATTAGTAAACTCGAGTAGTTGTGTCTCACATGATAACCCTTTTCTGAACCCGTGTTGTTGTGAATAAAAGAAACCGTTGCCTTCTAAATGTAGTGCCGTGTTAGATGCAATGATGTGCTCGAGAAGTTTGCAAGGTATACATGTCAGCGATATTGGGCGATAGTTAGCAACATTAGTTCGGTCACCAGATTTGAAAATTGGAATAACTTTTCCAATTTTCCACTCAAATGGTATCTCTCCTGTTGAAAGGGATTGGCGAAATATATGAGTGAGTATGATGCTGGAATGAGCCACGGTATGTTTCAAAATTTTTGAATTAATCCCATCAACACCACATGAAGTACTTACTTTTAGATTGTTAATCAATGTCGCAACACCATCAACAGTAATGTCTATTGGGCTCATGTAATCATAGTCATATTCAGGTGCCGATGGAATATTGGAACAGTCTTCCTTCGTGAACATATTGGCAAAAAAGTTATTGAAGGTCTGAGGGCGTTCATCTGGAGCAATGGGATCTCCAGCCTCATTTATCAATGTAAAATCTGAAGAAGTTTCGGAAGGTGATAATGTTTTCCAAAATTTTTTTGGATTGTTCTTAAGGAGGGATGGCAAATCGTGAGCCATGAACTTATGCTTAGCTTTCCGTATGGCCAAGCAGTATTCTTTATCGGCATTTTTATGTTTTTCCCGTGATTCGGGTGTTCTCAGCCGTTGAGCTGTTTTGAAAAGTCGTTTTTTTTTGTTCATCAGCGTACGAAGATTCTTGTGGTACCACGGCTTAGATGAGTTAGCACGGAAACATATGCGGGGTGTATAGGTGTTCATTAACTGCGTGAGTTTATCTTTGAACTGACGCCAGTTTTCATTAACAGATTGATTAGGAAGGAATTGCAGAAAGGAATCGCAGAAGGTTTGCAAGCCGAGGTTAATGGCATCGTAGTTCGCTCTGTTATAGTCGAAGATGTATTTCTGAGGTTGGTTGCGTGCGCGGGATGGCATTTTTATAGTGAAATGGAGCAGTTTGTGATCACTGAAACCTTCCGTGAGGGAGATTGGGCTAACATTGTCTGGGGCCGATGTGAAAACAAGGTCTAAAATGTTAAGGCCGCGCGTAGGTTTAGAAACAAGTTGAGTTAAAGAAAAGTCTAATGTTAGTTCAACGAAATTAACCGGGTCCTGTGCCGATGCAGTTAACGTATTCCAGTTGATATTCGGGTAATTGAAATCACCGAATAAATAAATTTCGGCCTTTGGGAAGTTGCTTCTAATATCTGAGAGGTTAGCATACAGATTTGCTACGAAAGTTTCTGAGCCATCTGGTGGTCGGTAGCATATACCAAGAAGGGACTTAAGAGATGAGGACGTGATGCAAACCCATAAAATTTCTAGAGGGGACGAAATGTTTACACGAAAAGAAGGAATGTGATTTTTTATGGCGATCATCACGCCACCACCCCTTTTATTAGTTCTGTCATTCCGGTAAATAACAAAATCGGGTGAATCGGGTAAGACTTCGTCGTCAGTTATATCCGAGTGCAGCCACGTTTCTGTTAAAGTTATGATGTCAGGCTTATTATCTTCTAGCTACGAGTAGAGTTCGGTGCGCTTTGGGAGGATGCTACGTATGTTAGTAAATGATATGGAAAGCGAAGGGATGACGCCGTATGAAGGCTCTGGATGATAGTCTGCCTTGTGTGCAACCGCTCTTCGTTTTTGCTATTGGGTGCATTGTTTGACAGTGTCGGAAGCAGCGTCGTACATATACACATGATTGTTGATGCGCAGTTTATCAACTTTAAGTTTAAACGACCCGCCCTCCGATTTTGCGAAATCTAACAGTTTTTTCCTAGCCAGGCGCGTTGGGAAAGAAAAATCTTCGCGAACAACATACTGCGTGTCTTTAAACTTGTAGCCTTTGTCTATGATATGCTGTTTGTCCTTGTAGTGCGCGAACTTGACGATTATCGGTCTACTTTTCTCTGGTTGGTATCGACCAAGCCGATGAGCCCTTTCAATTTGTGTTGGCTCAAGTGTGCAGCCAAGGTGTTCCGCACATAGTTCCAACACCTTGGTTTCTGAGCTGGACCATGTTTCGGACTGGTCGTCAGGTATACCAAAGAAAAGCAGGTTAGAGCGGCGAAGTCTGTTTTCTGTGTCGTCACATCGAGAGGTAATTATCTTTAATTGCTCGGTTAAATTTGAGGGACCTATTGTAGACAGTTCTGTGGATGGCATTGAAATGTTTGATTTCATTTCTGCCATTTCGACCTCGACTGTACGAATTCTGGCAGAAAGCTGTTTTAGCTCAACGTCCACTGATGCTTGCCACTGTTTTAGGGCGCGTAGGTCATTCCTGATATCATCCTGGCCAGATTCAATTCTCTGGACTGTCGCAAGTACAGTTGCGAGAACGCTTTCTTGATCGGTGCCAGGCGGACCGGGGTTTGACTCTACGTCTCCAGAAAGCGCTAAGAGAATGCTGGTAATACAGAGTGCCATTCTAGTCCTACAAACAGTGAGAACATTCAACCAGTGTCTGGGGCACGACACCACGAACAAAAAACGATTCGAGGTTTTAGCAGATAAAGAGTCATCATTGTAACTGACCTGGAAGAACACGAACGGTGAGTGCTTCATGGTGAAAGCGATGTCGTGCCCCAAGAAAGCGCTGTCCGGTTGCAGATTATATCCTGCGCTTCCAACGCTGATAGCGGGGTGGGCGGATGTACATGACTGTAGTTGCCGGCCGAACTTGGCACTCAACAACTGGATGAGTTGGTACTGATTCATCTTAAAACCAGCCAGAAGACAAAACACGTGAGAAGAGAGGAGCACAAGACAAAGTTTGACTAACAACTGAAATGTTACTGAAGGAAAGAGGCAAAAGAAGATTCGCACAGAAATGCATGTGCACGAAAAACCCCAAAGCAGTGAAAGTGTGGAAAACATTAAGGGTCTAAAAAATAATCTAAAAAAAGCAAATTTCTTATGGTCAAGGACCACTCGTTACAAAAGGGAAGCCACAGATCCAAATCCAAAGGCACACTATACTGCAAAGGCAAAGGACGTGTGTGTGGCTAAGAAGTCGGTCAACAGTCTTTTGGGGCCTTTTTTACATGTGCATCTCTGTGCAAGTCTTCTTTTGCCTCTTTTAGTAAAACTTCAGTTATTAGTCCAGCTGTCCTGCAGTTCTCTCTTCTCATGTTTTCTGGCTTGTTTCAGAATGAATAAGGTGATGACTCTACAAACCTTGTGCAAACTGGAAACCAGTGTAACTGTCAGATGGAAACCTTTCCCTTATTTGGCTTTCATCACAAATAGGGAGGACTTTACTGTGATGTCTGCCAAGGCATCCCCAAAGCAAGTGCGCAAGCTGGCTGTAGCAGATGTAGCGGTGCCTCCTGTTGACAAGAGAAAAAGCAATATTCACTTTTCAGCATAGCAAAATGAAAATGTGGTTTAGGTCTTTTACAAATTTGAAAGTTATTCATGCATCTGTACAATTAATTCCCATCTAACAGAAGCTGTACAGTGTAACTTTCACTGTGAATTTATTCTCCCTGGAAGTATGGCAAACTTTGAATTCTGCTGTAGGTGATTGAGAGAATGAGACCCACCAAATATTAGAACTGCCGTGCAATCACAATTTGCTACTGCAGCAAAATAATGCCTGAAGGCAATGCAGCTTTTGACTAACAAAACCTGGTAGTCGTCTTACACCCTGTATGCTAGTGTTGTGGCCAGCTTCAATGTGCACGCCGATATCATCCGCATAGCACGAAGATGTTAAGTATGCGACTTATGCGTTAAGCAGCTCTGTGCATGGAGTCATTCTATTCGAAGGAGCCATAAACGACAAGTCCACTTCTGTCAACGGCTCTCAGTTGTTTCCCCACAACACGCCACGTGCCAGAATTTCTGCAAGTGCCGCAAAACTACTCTATAACTTCATTTGCTAACTGTAAAATTTCCAACACTTACTCAAGCTGTGGAAGTTTCGGTGTACTGGCCTTTGGAAGAACATCTTTCTTTTTTTTGGGGGGGTTGCCACATTTCAGCACATGTAAGATGCCAGTGTCGAAGAATTTTGGAGAGGTTTACTGTGTGGAGGTGTTGATGATGGTATCAGTGAAGTCAGACAATTTTTAAAATTATATTTACACACTATGCAACACTGTCACCTAATGCAAGTGGGTAAAAAAAAAACTAGCAAATAAAACTTTGAGTGCTGGTATGGTGATTGTTCTGGCAGCAAGTGGGGACATGCTATAACAAGAGTTGTCGGGCTAGTTAGTGATCGTCTGTAGAAGCCAGTCCTACTCTGTGTGTTTTTCAATTCTGTGTCGTTTTTTAGTGCATTTTCCCACCGCTTCTGCAGGAGACAGGCTACTTCACTACATGCATTTTCACTTAGCACAGACTCCTCCGAAATGAGATTGCTTTTGTACTTATTTACTGCATTTCTTGTGGCATTCCTTATGTATTCACGATTTGATTTGAAGTGCAGACATTTTTTTTTTTTTTTTTTGCCGTTACTTCACATCAGGGCAGCGGTGGCGTAGCGGTAGAACATCCGCCTCGCATGCAAGAGGACCGGGGTTCAAATCCCGGTGCCGCGCAATTCTCCACCGGATGAAAAAAAAAAAAAAAAAAAAATCCGCGTGTCGATGGAATTGCATATACAGGTTTGGGGTGCGACCTGATGCCGGTGAACACCTCCGGCAACGCACTCCCTCACCAGAACAGGAGTTGGCCACCCTGGTGCAGTAATTGGCCACAACCTCCTATGATAAGCTCCATAAAACCCCGGCCCTCAGTCACCAGCGGCTGCGGAACAACTGACCACGGCGGCGGTCAGACCTGTGACGCAGCAGGGGGTGCTAAGAAAGCCTGGCTCCGCTGGACAGGCCGCCATTGGAAACTGACCCTGGCAACGTTTAATGCTAGAACTCTAGCTAGTGAAGCTAGTTTAGCAGTGCTGTTAGAGGAACTAGAGGGCATGAAATGGGATGTCATAGGGCTTAGTGAGGTTAGGAGGCCGAATGAGGCATATACTGTACTGAAGGATGGGCATGTACTGTGTTATCGAGGTTTACCAGAAAGGCGACAACTAGGAGTAGGTTTCCTTGTCAATAAGTATATAGCGGGTAATATAGATGAATTCTATAGTATTAATGAGAGGGTTGCAGGCATCGTAATTAGACTTAATAAACGGTATAAACTGAAGGTTGTACAGGCCTATGCACCTACATGTAGTTATGATGACCAGGCAGTTGAAAGCTTCTATGAAGATGTAGAATCGGCAATGCGAAAAGTAAAGACGCAGTATACTGTACTAATGGGCGACTTCAATGCCAAGGTAGGGAAAAAACAGGCAGGAGACAAGGCAGTAGGTGACTATGGCATTAGTTCTAGGAATAGCAGAGGGGAGTTACTAGTTGAGTTTGCAGAGCGCAATAACTTACGAATCATGAATACCTTCTTCAGCAAAAGGAAGAACCGAAAATGGACATGGAAAAGTCCTAATGGAGAGACTAAAAATGAAATCGACTTCATAATGTGTTCAACCCCCGCCATTGTGCAGGATGTAGAGGTAATCGGGAAAGTTCGATGTAGTGACCACAGGATGGTGAGGTCCCGAATTAACCTAAATCTGAAGAAGGAACGCAATAGATTAGTAAGAAAGAAACCCATCAACGAATTAGCGGTGAGGGGGAGGGCAGAAGAATTCAGGATCTCGCTACAGAATAGGTATTCAGCTCTAACTGAGGATGGCGACATTACCCTAGAGGCAAGGAACAATAATTTCAGAGATATCATTACTGAGTGCGCGGTAGAAGTAGGCGGTAGGATAGTTAGAGAGGATACCGGTAAGCTGTCTAAGGAGACGAAAGATTTGATTAAGAAACGGCAGAGTATGAAAGCTTCCAATCCAACAGACCAGATCGAATTGGCCGAGATATCAAAGATAATCAATAAGCGCAAGGTGGCCGATATAAGGAAGTATAACATGGAGAAAATTGAGCATGCAGTAAAGAACGGGGGAAGCCTTAAAGCGGTAAAGAAGAAATTGGGCATAGGCAAAAACCAGATGTATGCGATAAGGGACAAGGCGGGCAACGTCATCACTAATATGGACAAGATAGTCAAAGTAGCCGAGGAGTTCTATACAGATCTCTACAGTAGCCAAAGTAGTCAGGACCGTAATGAGATTGGCGGTAGGGAAAAACAGTCAGACGTTCCACCAGTGACGAAGGACGAGGTCAAGAAAGCACTAGAAACTATGAAAAGGGGGAAATCAGCTGGAGAGGATCAGATAACTACAGATTTGCTGAAGGACGGGGGGGATATCGTGCTAGAAAAACTGGCCACCCTGTATACGCAGTGCCTGGTGTCATCGACGGTACCGGAAGCATGGAAGAATGCAAACATTATCCTCATTCACAAGAAAGGGGACTCTAAGGACCTTAAAAATTACAGACCAATCAGCTTACTGTCTGTTACGTATAAGGTATTTACTAAGGTAATCGCTAATAGAATCAGGACAACCTTAGACTGCAATCAAGCAAAGGATCAAGCAGGGTTTCGGAAACGGTACTCTACTATCGATCATATCCATACCATCAATCAGGTGATAGAAAAATGCTCGGAATATAACCAGCCCTTATACATAGCATTCATTGATTACGAAAAAGCATTTGACTCAGTTGAAACCTCGGCGGTGATGCAGGCATTGCGAAATCAGGGGGTAGACGAGCCGTACGTGAAAGTGCTGGAAGATATATATAGTGGCTGCACAGCAACCATAGTTCTACATAAAGAAAGCAACAAAATTCCCATAAAGAAAGGTGTTAGGCAAGGAGACACAATCTCCCCAGTACTATTCACAGCTTGTTTAGAGGAAGTATTCAGAGACTTGGAATGGGAGCAGTTAGGGATAAGGGTAGATGGAGAATACCTCAGTAATCTGCGATTTGCTGATGACATTGCCTTGCTAAGCAACTCGGGAGATGAACTGCAAATAATGATTGATGACCTAGACAGGAAAAGTAGAAAGGTAGGCTTGAAAATCAATATGCAGAAGACTAAGGTAATGTTCAACAGCCTCGGGAAGGAACAGGAGTTTACATTAGGTAGCGAAATACTGGAAGTAGTAGGCGAATATATCTACTTAGGACAGGTAGTAACCGCAGATCCGGATCATGAAAAGGAAATAACAAGAAGAATAAGATTGGGATGGAGCGCATTTGGCAAGCACTCGCAGATTATGACTAGCAGCTTACCGGTATCGCTCAAGAGGAAAGTATACAACAGTTGCATCTTGCCTGTACTCACCTATGGGGCTGAAACGTGGAGGCTAACCAAGAGAGTTCTACTTAAGTTGAGGACAACCCAGAGGGCTATGGAACGAAAAATGGTAGGGGTAACATTAAGAGATAGAAAGCGTGCAGAGTGGGTCAGAGAAATAACTCAAGTTAACGACATTCTAGTGGAAATTAAGAAGAAGAAATGGACATGGGCAGGACATGTAGTGCGAAGAGAGGATAACCGATGGTCGCTGAGGGTAACAAACTGGATTCCAAGGGAAGGAAAGCGTAGCAGGGGGCGGCAGAAAGTTAGGTGGGCGGATGAGATTAAGAAGTTCGCAGGGGTCAAGTGGATGCAGCTAGCACAGAACCGGGTTAAGTGGAGAGATATGGGAGAGGCCTTCGCCCTGCAGTGGGTATAATCAGGCTGATGATGATGATGATGATGACTTCACATCAATGTGTATGCCCTTTCCATTTAGAAAGTTCACACTATCAGATGATGCGTTTTCTCTCATTTACTCGTGCATGGAATTAAGCAAACCAGTAATCTGCATGATGAAACGTCGTGCTCATGCGCACCTTCTGCGAAAATAAGAAAAATATGAAAACCAGCGATGTTGTGTTTGCGCTAACGTGGCGCAATATCGACACTGTAGACAATGTATGTAGATGATAGCAAGTAAGTGGCGTTAAAGGGGAAGCTTTCTTTTATTAGCATTGCCTTCCGCAATAGATATCATTACAGCGTTTCTTGCTCGAGAAAATGAAAAACAGGCGGCCGCTTGTTTAAGTTATGTCGCCTTTCGCTCAAGGTTCCTACCTTGTGTTCTCGACTAGCAGTCCATATCAAGAAGCATTTGGAGTAAATGCGGATGATCTGTAACACCCAGACGGCTGCTTCAACTACGTAGTCGCCGCCGGGATCTCGCCAGATGCTCTCAAGAGCAGTAGGCATCGGCACGCACCGCCCGCAGCTGCACCTGTTCGAAAGCTTTGGTTAGCGATTGCGCACTCTCGCAACGGTCGAACGTAGGCTAGGCTGCAAGACTCGGACATACATACCAATGCTATAGTGCTCTACACCAATGCGTAGTTCCGAAACGGCTGGGATCGGGAGGCTGGCGGTCCGGGCTTCTGCAAGCCGGAGTTGTGCCGCGGTTACCGCGGCCTCTCCACACAAGTGTTACTGCATTGGTCGCAGGCTCCATCTTCGCCGACCTGGCACCCGAAAAGTTGCGTCGGCGTAAGGCTCAAAGCCCACGATGTAACCATGTTTTAACAGTAGCGACTATATAGCCATAGCAGCGACGTCGGTACAGTCGGCATGGACGTCGGCCATATTAAAAAACCCTGTTTGAGCGTAGAGTAGGGCCAGCGCATAAGAACCACTAAAAT
The DNA here is from genome assembly GCF_055883805.1 of Amblyomma maculatum. Classification (NCBI taxonomy): domain Eukaryota; kingdom Metazoa; phylum Arthropoda; class Arachnida; order Ixodida; family Ixodidae; genus Amblyomma; species Amblyomma maculatum. The sequence goes on from NC_139344.1 coordinate 253,721,551, forward strand.
ACACCGAGCTCGGTCAACTTCGGCTCAGCAGGCTCTGGCAACGGGAGCTTCTCATTGGCTTAGCGCTATGACGTATCTGTTGAGTTGAGGAGGACGCGCGCTAGGAAACCGAAATTCCGTTTTTGTCGCTATTAAATCAACGCGGGCGATGAAACGAATCGAGGTATATTATATGCTGCAGGATAAGGATTCCATTTAGGCAAGCCGTGCAAAATTTCCGGAAAACGTTTCACGACCCCTTTAATCCAATCGCGATTCCAGCAATCCATGCGGCAGCGTGCGGCAAAATATCATGCAACGCGCCAAAGAGGTCCAGCAGCAGACGCCCATTGTTCGCGCTATGGAATCCCGCTAGCAAAGCGCTAGTAGCACCACGAAAAGGGAAAAAAAAAAAAAGAAAACAACGGCAAACCGATTCTGCAGCCATTCCGTAGCGTGTGTCAGCACAGTGGCAGATCGTTTCATGTATTTCCTTCGTGCTCCAGCGATCGGCGCCCGAGAATCGATGCATTTCCAATCTCTGCGCGGAACGCATTGAAAAAGTGCCGTAGTCTCGTCAGTTTCTGTCGCACGATTTCCGTCCTGGTATCTACTGCCTTCTACTAAACTTCCTAAAGCACGGAACACCTACGGATAAGTACGAGTGAGCAACAATACGTACTACGCAGCTCGACTTCTCGCGCCCCGTACAAAATTCGATCGGCGCACGTATGAACAAGTTAGCGACTGCTTGATCATAGCGCTTTTTAAGCTCGTTCTGCTAAGAACGTCATCATCAAATGCACGTAAAGAAGCAGTCTACGAGGATCAACTTAATTTTTCGCCGCGTCAAGCAGGCGTTGCAGGCCACGCACCGCGGGACACTTCCCTCGAACTTTACACCCATGTTATGAGAATTGTGTCCGTTGTGTGATCGCGCTCGCCTATGGGGCCGCTCACGTTTCGCGTTGCTGCTTATCACCTTTGAATAAGATCCCAGAATTGGTGTAGTTTTGTTGGCGACAGGCAGCTTTTTTTTAAGGCTGTGGCTAAAGGTACGTCGGACGGACCCGATCAGTGGTCTTAAAGGTACGTCCGACGGACCCGGCGCGTTTTTCTTCGGGATCCGTCGGACGGATCCGGGAAATATTTTTTAGAGGTACGGCGGACGGACCCGATCGGTAGGGTTCTTCCGACGGACCCAACGCATTTTTCTCCGATATGGGACTTGGGATCCGTCGGGAAAGCCGGACGGATCCTAGAGATGTGGTCGTAGCAACATGGTAGCCATATGTAGCCAAATCGAAGTTGGTATGAGGTGTACGCATGGTGTACGTGCGAGGTGCAAGAAGTACATACTGTATGCGTGAAATGTGAAATTACAAAGAATAGTACAGTGGCAAGAATAGTGCCTAGAATGGGTGATATACTACGTGATGGCATGATGATAGGTTTACGTGAGTTGGACCGCGGCAGGGTGGCAAGCACGACCAGAGCGCAAGCGCATGTAATCGCGGTGTTGACGGCCAGCCCGCGGCCCGCACGCCCGCTCATTTGGTCCTCGTTATCATGTGGATTAACGTCTACGACGGTAGTTATGTAATTATGTAGTTTTGATTCTTCAAAGTTTCCTCACTTCCATATGTGATGAGATGCGTCACGTAACGCATCGCTTCCTGCTCGCATTGAGGTTTGGTGCTGCAAGTTCTACGTAGTACAAGCGGCGCTGAAAAAGCTGGGCACCGCCGGCGTGTCTCTAGCCCAAGCATCGCGTCATTCGTGTTTGTTGTACAACTGGAGGTGTGGTTTGTGCTTACCGTGAGATGCTGTGATTACGGATTACGTCCTACTAGAGTGCTGTGTGAGACTACGAAGAGTGCTGTGATGAGTGCGCCGATGTCCGGACGGACATCAGTGTGTCCGTTCATGATCGGCGGTGTTGCACGTGCATGTCAGTGTTTATTTGGTGCAGTGGTAATTTATTTACACGCACTGTGCAATAATCAGACGAAAGTAAGTCATCGACAATTTGTTAGCCTGCACTACAGAGCTCAAAACTTGGAAAATGGGAATGCACATGATGCATGCAGTTTTCGCATGTTGGAGTGGACCGAAATATAAGTGCCCAGCCCACACCGCCGGGACGCGCATTCCTACAGGTGAAATGGTTCAGGTTTCTGTAAAATAGCTGCCTGGCACAGCACCTTTCGAAATTTTCAGGCTTTTGTACTATTGTTGAAGGCCACTTTATCATAATAAAGGAACGAATATGCTTTATGTGTTAATGACTAGTGTTTTTTCAACATATTATGTTCATTTCTTTTTTCGCTTTTCCTTAATTCCCTTTGTTTTTCATGCTAGAAAAACACAAATAGTACACTTTTAAACTTATCAGTCCAAAGCTGAACATGAATATCTGCCATGCATGTGACAGCTTTAATGCTGGAAAAGTTGACATGTATAGCATGTACGTACACGCTGCGACATCTTAGTGGCACGTTCGGCTACTTGCCCCAAGGTCGTGATGTTTGATACCAGTGATGGCAGTCGCACTTTGGTGCAGGTGAAATGCAAATGCTTCTGTTTTCTGCAAGATGTCAATGCAAAGTACAAAGCCTAGGCAGTCAAATTAGTCTGGAGCTCTCCACTACGGTATTCTTCATAGCTACATATGTCACTTTAGGATGTGAAACCCTACATGCCACAGGTAGGCTGCATTGTTTTTTAGATTTTGTAACCTCTCATCTATGTTTTGCAACATTTGGCTAATTTTAGTTCCCAAACAGTTGCTAAAGATGAAACCGAAGCAGTTCTTGGCATGGTTTGCTGCTTAGATTAATTTGCTAATTGCAGTTCTTTGAAACTTGCATCAATGCTGGACAGTTCAAATAGCAAGCAGTTGAATAACAGAAATGATGTGGATCATGCATTTCAGTTCTGACAAGTGGAAAGTAATGGTCCCCTCCTTGCATGCATAGGTGCCTTTAGACAAATACATACTCAGGTGTGTGATTGTGACGCATATCAAGGGTCAACAGAAAGCCATGTGGAGCCAGTGTGATATTCTTCATGAAGGCTAAAGTAAAATTGTACAACAGCTGCTGTACCATGCAGAAAAAAATTGATCATTTAGTGTATGATTAACTGACCAAGAATAGCATCTTACTCAGAGTATGATGTGATATATATCTGGTTTAGCATCCCAAAATAACTACGGCTATGAGGAACACAATAGTTGAGGGCTCCGGTATAATTTCGACCACCTGGGGTTCTTTTACATGCACTGACACCGCACGGTGCATGACAGCCTATTGTTTCGCCTCTATTGAAATGCCTCTGCTGTGGCTGGAACCAAATCTGCATCTTTGGGTTCAGCAGCCAAGCACTCTTAACTACTGAGCCAGCGCAACGAGGCCAAGTATCAAAATGCATGCCATTACATTTCCTTCTAGCCTGTGGTTTTCTTCACAGAACTAATGTATACAAGGAAAAGTAAATAGCAAGAAAACACTAGTTTTATTGCACATTATATTCACATTTCAGCAAACATTCTCTAGGAAAAAATTTCTCATACTGTTTGCATGGAAACCATGAACATCTTACAAAAACAAAACAATGCACTTACTCCACTCCAATTATTAATGGGCAAGGTTGCATCTATGCTACTACACTGCACTTATCACAAAACCACAAGCCCCATCTGCTTTGGCCAATCACTTGATGAAACTAACGGAGACAGATGTCGCACACCACAGACTGGTCGTCTCGCAACATATCTCTGCATATGTTACATTTCAATTTCATGCCTTTCCACTTAGCTTCAACTGTTGCCAGCATTACTAGTTACCCATCTTTTCTGAAATTCCTTTTTTACGCTGTTGGGATCAGCATCCTTGTTAACGATGGTCTCTGGAATTTTCGATGCTATCATTTTCACATCTTCCTCATCTGGAAGAACGAAGGAAATGACAAGTGTTGAGCAGAAAAAAAATTAGGGAGACTCCTAATCTCCACCTGTAAGGGTATGGTGTGCCAGCATTAATGGTTCTTGTCTGCAGATCCCACTGTGGATTCCCGTTAATTTACATGCCCTTTGCTACAAACATAATTACTAATTCCTTAATTCATGTCTCTGTTATCTCAGATATACTCATTAGCATACGGTCGTAGGCTGCCCTGTTAGGTGATAGACAACCTGGCATAGACCTCTGTAAGCCTCAACCTTTCTTAATTGGAGCTGAAACGTCGCAGAACATATTTCAAATATAACTTTGTAAGCTTGACTTAACAGCTCCTGCCATGTTGTGTGGCCTCGTGACATATGGCTCGTGGCACTTTTGGCTTGTGCACAGGGGTCATCTGTTAAATACTGGTTAACATGCATGACAAATACATTTTCACACGAACTGGTGGCAAATGGTCAAGTGGTGCACTGCAGATTCTCAAATGTATACCTAATATGCATGCAAGGATCGCACCATCACATAACATGATCAAGAGTTCTGTCAGTAGCTGTAGTTACATAGCATTTCAATGCCCATTAAAGGACCACCTCAGACAATGGTTGTTGTTACCACAAGACCTGTTCTAACAGCGTACTGACACCATTCCACTGAGCGATGGACATGTATATGCACACCCTAGATAGCTCATGATTGTGGATCTCATTTATTTCTATGACTTCCAAGGAGTTCCTGTCGTCAGAAACCCTACACTTTATGAAATCGGGACAGTTGTCTTGAAAGGTGATGAAAGGAAATAACTAGGTTACCTTGACGCAATGCTAAATTACAGAGGGTGAATATGCTGCATGAAGGTACCAAGAAGCTTGTACAAAGAAAAGTGAGAGTGAAATGGCAGGATTTTTGAAACAATGAAATAAACTACAAACTATACTTGTCAAACCTGTCATTAAGGAATGGAAATCATGCAGTAATCAAAAACACAACACGGAGGCCATTTTAGGTCATCTTCATAAAACACATATCCACACCTCACACACAGCTTCATACTTATGAAAGAGGACAAACCAATATGCAAGGAGTGTGGAGATGAACTAACAATAAACCATATCTTACACGTGCGCCAGAGTCGAGAAAATAAGAGGAAACATTTTGTACAGTTTTGCACCAGATCCTTTTGCATACCAGCATGATTCTAGGAGAGACGTGCAAATTTCCTGCATTTTTGGTTTCCTAAAATGTTCCTAAACAAGCTACATCCTAAAGAACATTTTAGTCATTACACACAAAATAAATACATTAAACCTTGTTCTTGGTGCATGGCAGGATTAGTTGCTTATGCACCATAAAAATCAATACAATGCTGTAAGGTATACCTTGGTTAGCTATTTTATATGAGACAAGCTTTCGGTCTGGTGTGGTCCTTATTCACGTGACAGCGCTGTCATGAGGGTCTATGTCCCAGCGATCGGAAAGTGACCTATTCCAATAATTCTACAAACTGAAGGCGATTCTACAGATTTCTAAAGACTGGAGTGCTCAACTGTTTTATCAACGTCCGCCTGCTTTGACAGCCTGGAGTGAAACTGTTGAAGAGAATACATTTTTTAACATTTAACGCGTTTCTGAAGGCGTTGCTTTCAATTACGGGGCCCACAAAAACCAGCTGAATGTCAAACGCCGCCTAGGTAGGCTTTCTAGCTAGACAGCGGTGTAACGTGGAAAATCGCTCCGCCGGTCCATCGCTGGCGCCGCTGACTTGACAGGCGAACTGTTCAAACTTATAGCTACAGACCACACCTGAAACACTGAATTGCGCATGATCAAGGCAGAATTTCTCTAACACTGAGCACTGGTAGCTATCGATTTCGCGCCCAATATTGTGAAAATCTGTCCTCTCTTCGATCATTGATACGTCCACGGTTGAACATTTATGCGCCTCGGGGTAGGCCAGCCGTTGGAACATGGATGCGTGGTTGTAGCAACGATCACTTGCATGGCACACTCTGCAAAATTCCAAGAGTCAGCTTCTGCAACGAAATGTGCAGCGCACATTTTCTACCGCGTACCTAAGTCCGGCGATGCATGCATATCGATCCCGATCGTTTCAAAGCTGCGCGGCCGTTCAGTCGGGTCACGCTAACCTCGAGCATGCGGAGGTTTAAACTAAATGTACGCAAAATTCTAACGACAAGAAAAAGATGCAGGCTAAGCACAAAGAACATTGCTGTTCACATGGAAATCGGATCATTCGCGCTTCCGTCTTTCCGGTTGTGCACTCTTGCGGTGCGGTGCAGTAGGTCTTCGCCTCGACGAGTCGATGTGCAGCTCGCCGCAGTAGCAGCGCAGGCCTCTAGTAGATTCGGCATGTCTTCTGCCACGACTCTGAGGTAGAATTTAAACGAAGAATTTAGCTAGAAACATCCTGTTTCCTCGGTCTGCATGTGAGGAACAAGCATAATGCCATTTCACATACATACTTTGGACTGCTGAATGTTCTGCACGGCGAGGTGCGTGTGTGTTGTGCCAGCGCTAGATCTTCGGAGGTCGATGCACGACCTAAGACAGCGTAAATGCTAGGAATAGCTCGCTCGCATTACGGGCAGATCGAAGTGATAGTTTAGTGCGAAGCGAAAGCTGCTCGTGAATGTGCGTATCTCGATGCCAGCTGGTGGAGTTGGTGCAGTACGTAGCATCGCCTGCAGCTAATGTGCGTGACAGCGATGCTTGCCGTACACAACCCTAAGTGAAGACCGTATTCTATGTTAGAACGGATGCACTCTTCGTAGCACCTCATCGAGAGTCCGGCTAGCTGATATCATAGAGGATAAGATTCATTCAGGCGTAGCAAGCGGAATTTGGCCGCGTTCGACGTGCATATAGCCATGAGGCTGTATATCGACGTCCGCCGTATCTTTACGAGAATCGAATGGATACGTCGGACGTACCTTTAGACACTTCGTTTTTTTAAATATATTCTCAAATAAAGCTGTAATTCGCCGGCGACAAAGCTCGCTTGCAGGGCGCTCATTTGGTGAAGGGCTTGCATGCGTATCACACCTCGCCAATTATCAAAGCACCAGTGATCAAAAGTCCTGAAGCCAAAGGATTTTCATCTCAGGTGCAAAAACAAAAAAACGCCACGCCATCATTAAAGGGCGAAATGAATTTAAAATGCCTCGAAATGATTTATTACTACAGCCAGAAACTGTCCGATAGCATTTCACGGCAATTCATTCTTTAATGGCACCGTGACGGCTTCATTTTGCGGCCGAGACAAAAATCATCTGGCTTCAGGACTTCTGACTACGACTGTACATAACATGTCAGATCCAAAATTAGCCTAATTACTATATTAATCAAACAATTAAGGGGTCGCTCAATTAACTCAAAAATATACTGAAATCGACAGCTTAACTATGCCAGTGCTGAAAATGAAACTTAGATGAGCTCGTCTTTTTAACTCAAGTTCTAGATGGCCCTACACAGGTGCCTTTCATCCATGTTGCCCTAATCAAGTTTAGGATATTTCATACATGTCATATAGTAAAAGTAGAGTAAACACTGTACAGTAAGAAAAGGATATCAGTAAAACAAATGAATGATTTTACAGATATATCCAAACATCACCTTGTCAATTGCAGCATAAATGACCCCCGTGAATAAGTGAAAGTGAATGCAGATTGGCCGTACACAACTGATGCACACAACATTCCTTGCATATACATAGTGTGCTTTCTTGGACACATGGTGATTAATAGCAAGAAATGATTTGCAGCTGCTCTAAAGGCCGAGACTCATTAGACAGCTGTCAAGTGGAGCTTGATAAGATGAGGCCCATCAGCTGTACGAGAAAGCCAATGCACTAATCAGTTTTTTGTGTTTGATGACACACTATTAAAGGTGATGGCTTTCTGCACAGCAGCTAATATTTAATTAATTCCACAGCTTCTTGAGAGTGTTCTTTTACATGTGCAGTGCATGAGAGTATTGTAAATGTGCATAAGCACTCACTACATAACCGGGTTAGAATAAGTGGAAGATGTACACACAGAATCAATAAAATCATGTAAAGGTTGCAATGAGCATTCAATTCAAACTTTATTCACCATTTTTGCAGAAAAATGCAGGCAGCAGAGAGAAAAAGATGCTCTGCAGCAAGCTTGACTCAGTTTGCAGTTGACTCGGCCTCAGTTCGCAAGCGAACATTTCAACAAGAGGATATGTCTTCACCTGGGCAGAAGAGAAGTCTTGTTGAAAAGTTTGCTTCCAAACTGAGTCTCCCCCTCAATCCTTGTTTGTTTTTCTTTGATACTAGATGAGGAAGACTTCCATTTGCCACTTTTCCAATGTTCTGTTTTCAAACTGATAAATACAAGGTTAAAGGGACATCATCTGGCACAAGCATTAATTGCCGTGTGCCTCCTGCACCGGATATCAGATTTCTTCTCTTTGCAGCAAAGCATTTCTAACTTTTACATCCAGCCACACATATGGTCTTGCATCTTCCTAAGCGCTAAATAAGCCACTCAGTCTCGGCAACACGTTAACTCGGAAAGGTGTCACAAACTTCTTTCAGTAAACTGCACGCTTTTGTTAATAAAGCACTATTGCATCAATGTCTAAGTAGTAGCGACATACTGTACCTGAATACGTGCCTGCGCCCGAAACAGAGTTCTCTTGAAAAGTTTCGCTTTCTACACCTTTCTCACTTTCCCGGTTTACTGTAACAGCAGCAAGTTTGGCAATGTTTAAGTTGTGTGGAACTATAATTGGGCATCAAGTAAAGAAAGAACATAAGATATGGCTGCCATGTACTATAAACCATAAGTATGCATTATTAGCTGCTCTGCAATGCAACTTACATGAAAGGCAAAACTACTTACCACAAACAGACAAAGTAATCAGCACAGCCTTTGGCTGGAACATAGTGTTTCCAGTCTCTGAAGCTACACTTTATGCTTTCACTTTGGGTTGACAAATGAGTATTATATATCAATGTTTAATTTTTAAAGCAGAGTTTTCCTGCTATAACTTTGGCAATGCTGAGATCAGCTTGCAGTGAGCATGAACTTTGTTGTTTTCTCATGAGAACACACACTCAGACATCATACATGATGTATTTTTATTACGAACCAGGGAATGATACACTAGTTTCCTCCCTAGCAGCTTTGCACTGCTCTTCTGTGTCCTAATCTTTGAATAGCTGTAACAAACACATAAAGTGGCCCTGTCCTCATTTACAGACGAATACAGGAAGAGCAAGGAATAGAGGAAGTTGCTTAGGCAGGTGCTGGAGGCATGCATGTGAGTAGCAGACCTGCAGAATCCCTACTAAACAACAATGACATACATACTAAATGGCAAAGTAATATTGCACTCACCAAAGTATTGTGTTACAAATGGACACCAATCTCCATCAGCAGTAGCCATGTAACACTCATGAAAATCCAAGCACAAAGAAATGTCAAGAGGATGGAATACAGTGTAAGAACTTCACTCACGTGAATCTTTGCTGGGCTTAACAAAACCAACAGCAGGAGGTTTGAAGGAATTCAGCTAATTATCTGAACGATATATGAAGTGTAGAAGACATTGGCAATAAACTGATGGGCTTGTATAAAGGCGCATGAAGCCTTCTCATCTCCATAAATCATTTTTAAGTTAAGAAACCAAGCTTAAAGGGCCACTGTCCAGGGAAGACCCTTTTAAGAAAAGGAGCCCAGTGTTTCGATCAGGTACCGGAGATAGTCTGTGCAAAATTCTACAGCGACACGCGCGCTGCAAAGCATTGAAAATACAATTCAAAGCTCCCTCATGCTCTCCTTTGAGAAGCCAGCTTCACCGCTCCCTGCGCTGGCCCGACGGGCCCCGATAATGACGTACGTATCGGGAACGACGTCCATTGGTCCGTCTAGCTGACTGACGGGAGAAGGATGGGTGTCTACTGCTCGCAGCGCGCTTTTCCCTCGCCACGGCCAGACTGAATCCAGCGGCGCGCGCTCCCTCGACCGTTTTTTTTTTTTTCGCGCTCGCGGAGAGCCACGCCCCACCTCCCGCCAAACGCGGAGGAGGAAGGGGAATTTGTATTGCGGAGGCTAGACGACCTCGGGCAGGAGAGTGAAAACCCTTTGCGAGGGAACGGAAGGAGAGAGGCAGGATAGAATCGGGTGATTGCGGTGGCTGTAACTGCGTTATTAGTTACTCTTTTCAAAAACATTTTGCGGCCTTGCGTTCCAGGGGCGAAGTCTCACAGTCACCGGGGAAGAAAATATTTTCGACCGGAGGGTGGACAGTGGGCCTTTAACTACAACGTGTGGGGTGCGTGAGATACTATAATATGTTTAACTGAAAAATTGTCACTGTATGTATTACAGAATTAAACCTTATGTGCACTGGTGCTTTAATGTACAAACTTATGAAGTATTTACAACCATAGATAAGCACAATATTTAGCTCCAGGGAGGCTAGTTTGGCAGTCTAACAGTTTGTGAACTACTTTACTGAAGATCTGGTGCCCGAATAAAAACTTTTACCTCCTCCCAGTGTGGACTAACAAAGCCTGACAGTTTTTGTGAAGGAGCTGTGATGGTTTGTGCTTAGTACACTTTTGCAAACAAGTCTTTAGGAGCCTAGAATGCAGCACTGTCAAAGCATATATTCACACAATATACAATAATCATCACTGCAAAATAAAAACCAACTATTTCAGATGGCGTTCAGGTGAGTTGTGTCGCCTACCTACCATTAAAGTGCTCCATAATTGAATTTATTGTACCAGTTCCGCCGCAGGGGGCACCTGTTAAAGCAGGTGCTTGTGTCTACTGTGCGACACCATGGACCCTGAGCACCCACGCTTAGCTGTGCGTGGCATCGCCGTGTTTGGGGAAAAGGGATCCTGGTGGTTGAGCTGATGCCGAGTGTTCGAACCTTTAAGGCCCCTCGGCGGAGGCAGCACACCACTTTGGCCCACGCTTCCCACAGATGGCACCTCCGGCCTGACCTGACCAGAGGAAATGGGCAGTCGCCTTTTTCTATCCTCACCTCCATCTTTCACTTTCCTATCTTCTATCATACAACTCTCCTATCCTCTACTCTCTTTTTGGTTTTTCCTCACTTCCTGGTGGCGAGGGTTAACCGTGTGTTGAGTAATTACCCTGTGTTGCCCCATATTAGGTTATAGTTATGGTGTACAGCTAGCGGAGGCAGGACTTGTTCACAATTTCCTGCCCCAACCCCTTATTGGGTTCCATGGTGGGTGGCTGGCACCGTGGCCGAACAGCACACTTTTTATGGATCCCTCCTCAAAACCAAATGATCGCCCTATAATAGGCGGACCGAAGCAGCATCTGACTTTTTCTACAAGAACCCAAAAGATTTCATTAAGTTTCACATAATTCACAGTGAAAATCCAGAAAAGGGGGAACCCCCATTACAGTGTCTGCACACAGATCTCTGAACTTTCTCCGTGGAGTGATATCCGAAAACGACTTCTTGAACCTCACAGAGGAAAAAATGCTAGAGGGACTACAAAATCAAAATGTGACTGACGTGCACAAATTTAAAATAAGAAAAGACAACAAGGAAATACCTACCAAACACATTGGCCTGACTTTTGCAACCTTACAACTTCCTGAATCGATTGAAGTAGGGTACATCAATGTAAATGTTCGACACTATATACCCAACCCCAGACGCTGCTTTAACTGCCAACGTTTCGGTCATGGCTCACAGAGTTGCCGTAGCCACAAAACATGTGCTAGATGTGCTGCAAAGGATCATGTATCCGATGCCCGTGCTGCTGCGCCGCATTGCGCAAACTGCGAGGGTGACCATCCCACATTTTCTAGGTCGTGCCAGTCATGGAAAAAAGAAGAGGAAATTATAACCTGAAAACAACTAAAACATCAGCTTCAAAGAAGCACGTTAAAGAATCAAAGACACAAACCCGTTTGTTTTCACAGCGAAAGCAAACTACTCCAAAGTGGCATGGCGGGGCAACGCGCCACACTTGGATCTGGTTCCTTTTCAGGCTGTGCCTCGAGCAGGACCACCTCCGTCTCAAACAGGGACAGCGTAAGTTGCCCTATCAGCTGAGAAACAGGGTCCGCCGGCCCCTCAACCGGCTGCCCAAAAGGCTTCTTTGCGGAAGGAGAAGCCTGAAATCTCTGCTCCCGCAGCTCGTCTGCGAACCTCCAGCGTCTCCGAGCAGGCGATGAATACTACTCCTCACTTGCCACCGCTGGAGCGGTGGCACTCCCTTGAACGAAAAAAAAAGAGCGAAATAAAATAACAGAACTGGACAATCCGGAAACCTAAGTTTTTAGTTCCATAGCATTTCTGGCCCACTGGGACTGCCATTGACTCATTAGGAACTACAGTGATGCAACCGATCTTTTAAATTCACTTGCCCCCGGTTGTTCCATGTTTACAAAAGACAAACCTAGGGTCTAAACACACAAATATTCTAAAAAAGTATAAAATCTTTCGCTGCGATTGACAGCAAGCAAATAGGCTATCCGGAGGTGTTGCTATAATCATTCAGAATTCAGTTGCCACTCATCAAATTGACCTCAAAACTAATTATGAGGTTGTTGCGATCACTATCCTTCACTACAAAACATTAACATTATGTTCTGTATGCCTTGAACCCCATTCTGATGTCACACTTCATGACCTGGAATCACTTCTTAAACAGATACCAGAGCCTTATCTAGTAGTTGGAGATTTTGATGCACATTCTACTTTCTGGAGAAATAAACAAACTGATAGCAGGGGCCATATTTTAGAAGATTTTATTTTGTGCAACAATGTTTGCCTGCTCAATACTGGAAAGCCTACTTACTGCTTGCCAAGTACTGGAGCAATGAGCTGCTTAGATCTGTCTTTCAGTTCACCATCAATTTTAACAGATTTTAAATGGGATGTTCAGAACACCTCACAGGGGAGTGATCATTTCCCTGTCACAATCAGCTTAGCACCTTCACCACCCATCACGCTTAACAAACAACAATGGTGGGTCCATTATTTCAGGCCATTACTTCTGGACATTATTTCAATCAAATGCTAACCTCGAAAACATTTAATCAGATCACCTCAGCGTAGATGAGCTTAATGAAAAGATTACAACTTGCATCACAGCTGCGGCATACTTAGCTATCCCGCAGTCCCCAGGAGCTGTGCAAACAAATCACAAGATCTGGTATTTGTGAGAATGTAAAGAAGCAAGAAGAAAACAAAACAAAGCCTGGGGAATTTTTCGCAGGCACCCCACAGATAAACATCTAATCAATTTCAAGCACACAAGATCCAAAGCACGATATGTCTGCCGCAATGCCGAAAGGTCTTCCTGTCAAAAATATCTATCTTCCATAAATAGTTCAAACACATAAAAAAAAATGTGGGAGCAAGTTCATAAACTTGATGGAACCTTCTCTCCTTTCACAATTCCATTTCTTACAGATCCCAGCACACAAACGAGCATAGAAGAACAGGCAACACTTTAGGCGAACACTTTTCATTAAGTTTCAAGTTCATTACACAACACAAAATCCTTCTTAAAATACAAAACTTCAGCTGAAAAACAAAGACTTCCAACAAGTGGGAGTGGAAATAAACCTTACAACTCCTTGCTCACAGTACAAGAAATAAATACCGTTCTAGCTGCGGGTACAAAAATGGAGCCTGGGCCGAACGAAATACTTGAAATGCTAGAACATCTCTCCACACCTTCGATAGGAGCCCTTGTGAATTTTTTCAATAAGATATGGGTACATGGAAAGATCCCAGAAACATGGAAGAAGGCATTTATTGTGCCTTTCCTGAAGACAGAAAAGCCACCCACTGCCCCCGGTAGTTATAGACCTATATAACCCTTACAAGTTGCCTTGCAAAATTATTTGAAAGTGTTTTAAATATTAAGCTAACCTTTGTCCTTCCATCTCGGGAACTTCTAGACATCCACCAGTGTGGTTTCCAAAAAGCATGTTCTACAACAGACCATTTAGTCTACCTTGAAACCACGGTCCATGAAGCATTTATACATAAGCAGCACTGTCTTGCCGTCTTCTTTGATATGGAGAAAGCTTACGATACGCCATGGAGGTTCGGCATCCTTCGCGACCTAGCGGATTTGGGCATCCGTGGTAGAATGCTGAACTGTCTAAAAGACTTCCTTTCGAATCATATATTTCGTGAGCGCTTAGGCTCAACTTTTTCAAGAAAGTATATGCAGGAGAATGGGGTGCCACAAGGATGTATATTAAGTACAACTCTCTTTATGGTAAAAAAGATTTCCTTAAATTAAATAATCCCGAAATCTGTAATGTATTCACTGTATGTCGACGACCTACAGACCACATACACATCCTCCAATGTATCAACATGTGAAAGACAAGTGCAGCTTACCATAAACAAGCTAGTGACATGGGCAGATCAAAATGGACTTAAGTTTTCACCACAAAAAACAGTGGCTGCTCTATTCTCTCTGCGACGAGGGTTACAAACCGACCCTAACTTGCACCTAAATGAAACAATACTGCCAATAAAAAGCGAGCACAAATTTCTTAGCGTTACTTTTGACAAGAAAGTCACTTTTTTGCCACATATCAACAACCTCAAAAAGAAAGCTTCCTCATCCCTGAACATACTGAAAGTAATATCACACAAACGCTGGGGCTCTGACAGAACATGTATCTTACGTGTTTATCATTCAGTAGTACACTCTTCCCTGGACTACGGATGTGTCGTGTATCGGTCAAGAAGACCCCCTTACTTAAAGCAATTAGATCCTATGCAAAACCTTGGCCTGCGGCTTACAACTGGTGCATACAGAACATCCCTTGTAAATCGCCTCCATGTAGAAACAAACAAAGAACAATGCTTACGTGTGCTTACGTGCTGAAAATAAGGTCCATCCCAAAACACCTCTGCCAATCTATAGTCACAAAGTGCCCATCCAGAACACTTTTTAACAACAAGCCTCAAGCAATAAGACCACTAATTCTCCGTTTTTAACAAATAAGCCAGGAACTAAACATACTTGATAAACTTCCACACGTTGCCAATAGTCTGGAACAAATTGCCCCTTAGTACAGCTTCGCTTCTGTATGCGACCTCTCACTAACACAGTTTGGTAAAAGGGAGACACCACCTGACCATATAGTACAAGAGTTCCTAGCCTTAGAATAAAAGTACAAAAACCACGAGACATATTATACAGATGGTTCTAAAACAACTTTTTATGTTGGTAGTGGTGTAAAAGAAGAAAAACTAGAAAAAACAGTTAAGCTACCTCTATGTGCAACAGTTTTTACTGCCGAATGTTATGCCATCTCCTTAGCTGCGGAAAAGGTAGTAAAGTGCAACATTGAAAAAATTATAATCTACACAGACTCACTTAGTGTGATCAAAGCACTACACGCCAGAAATGCTACACAACCCTTATTAGGAAATATAATATGTTGCATAAGAACAGCTGAAACACGGGGACACGAAATTAAATTCTGCTGGGTTCCAAGTCGCGTAGGGATAAATGGAAATGAAAGAGCTGATGCATGTGCTACAGCCGCCCAAAATCTAAAAATAGAACGAGTAAATGTACCTCATAAAGATGCCATAAAATCTATACCAAGAAAATTGAAAGAGAAATGGCAGGATTCATGGAACAAAGAAATCAACAATAAGTTACAAGTACCGAAGCCCGTTGTAGAGGAATGGAAAACATGTACCCACCAAGTGTGTTTCATTGAAGTGGTTCTATGTCGTCTTCGTATCGGTCACACACATCTTACACATAACGTTTTACTAACGGAACACGATCAGACTACTTGTGAAGAATGTGGAGAGGTGCTCACAATCAACCACATCCTAATCAGTTGTACAAGACTTGAAGACCTACGACAGACTTTACAATGAACATATACCATTCCACCCAAGCTTACGTTTAGGAGATAGGTCACTCGTTGACACTTCCTGCATAGTTTCGTTCCTAAAAGAAGCAAAGTATTGTAATAAGTTATACAACCTATAATAACGTTTTAAAGCCCTTTAGCCACGGTCAGATTTTAAACCTTGCTTTTGGCGCATGATAGCCTTAGGTGACTATGTGCCATAAAACACAACACATTAATTTAAGAGTTCATGGGCACAGCACCCACAGATATGAAACTGGAGTAATGTGATGCCTATCTTATGTATCTCAACTCGGTGTTTTTATCTGTAGCCATTTTTGTACGAAAATAATATGAAAGTTTCTTTTGGCGTTCAAGTAATCGTGGCTAGATTACAAATAGGTTTGCTTTTAAGATTCGAGTAAGCAACGGATAAAAGTCAGATCAGCATTTTGCGTAAAATGTGTTTGCACAGGCTGCAGATGCATAGATTGTAAAAATTGATGAAGCATCAATGTTTATTTCTTAGTCATGCATTACAGCACTATGCTACCTCCAAGCTCTAAGGTTCTACAAGGTAAAGAGCACCCTTTTCCTCGAATTATATGATCTTCTGTAGTCTTTAGGGGTGTTATTTGGATACGCTAGGTGGCTGAGAAGCAAGCCTTGTTGTCCGGTAAAGATGGTATGTGCAGTAATTGCAGTGAAGTAATCCTTTTCATATGTGAGCCATTCAAGAGAATTTTAAGTGTCATAGACTCTACTGTTTTCCTGTCACGCTCTGCACCGCGTGCACCACACACAGGCATCCACCGGTCCTCTCGCAGCTTTCTGCAGACGCTCTTTAGCCTTGGAAGTTTCAGCAAAGTAGGTTGATGTGGACAGCAGGCCTTTTCAGCTGCATTGTTAAAAAGCACAGTCTTAATAATGAAAAGTACTAGCAGTAAATGAAAGCGCTATATGGTTCATAGGAATTGTACGAAGATAAAATTATGAAAAAAAAATAAAAACCTCTGGAAACAGCGTACAAATAGAATAACTTCACACAGGAATTGGCAACTGAAATTAGAGAAATAATGACTAAATTCCTTTACCAAAGATATGTAATATGTTAAGAAACATGTTTAAAATGACAGATTAAAAATAACAATCACATGCTGTTCTACTGTCTAGTAAAAAGGTCCAACACATTAAAGAAAGGGCAAGTGACTCTTATACCATGCTCGAGTTATTAGCTCCGAAAATGTGCAGAAGTATATTCTTACTCAAACAGACTCTTTTTTTTTTCTCTCCTAAAATATCTTCCTAGTTTTACTTTGCATTCATAGAGAACATGTTGTATATCATGTAACCAGAAAAATTCCAAACTCAGAAGCTGGTGCCAAAAAATAATAAAATAAAGAACTCTCTTGTCACCCATCCTACACCAGCGGTGCCATGATCCCTTAGCTTGAAACCATTCCATCAAAACGTAATGGGTGAGATACCATGTAACACATGTTATGGTCCAAATGATTTAGGCATCTGAATGATAAAGAGACACCACACATCCAGGGCGTGTGCTTTGCCACAAATGATAACTTCTGTGTAGAGTGCACAGTAGGGGAGCCAAAGGTGCCATAATAACTCCACTTTCACTTCAGTTGTTAAATCACTTTTCTGGTGCAAGCATCAAAAGAGCAAGACGAAAGTCAGGCTGACGAACCATGCAGGACAACGAAAAGCAGAGTCTTATGGTTTACTTTCCTGTCTGCCTTTTTAGCAATTTTCTTAGCGTCTTTTTTATGTTCGTTTAACCCTGTAACTGGGTTGGAAGTACTTCGTCGGAAGCTAGACACAAGCCAGACGGGCCGAGCAGCGTGTGAATACGACACAATACGGTATTTATACTATGAAGCGTCTCGGTCACAGACTGTCTACGTGAGCGAAAATTCCCGAGGACCTCGCTAGAGAATGAGCTTATGGTATCCGATAGCCTAGACGTAGATACACACCCGAAAGAGGCGACGCAGCACGCAGGCTTTTCGAAGGCTTCACTTATCACGCTCGCACTCTCGAGGAAGGCAAATGCATACGTGCACGACACAGCGACATAACGCGTAAACGCAAGACATCTTCCTGCTGAAACTGATACCGAGCAATGCAAGCGGCACCATCATTCACGAAAGAATTGTACTAGTCAGTGAAATGCGCCGTTAATTTAAACCCACTCTCGTGCACACTACAATTCTCATCAAATCCACATTTGTTTTTGTTTTTTTAATAATCATGATGACCTATCGCGCCACGAATAGCTTCAGATTATACTCGGAAACGAAAAAAGTACTGTAGACTAAAAAAAAAAAAAAGTTTTACAGCTGATCGCTATCAAACAGCGGCAACAAGCGCGACGACCGGAGGCTCGCCCGATGAGCGGTGCCTTTGCATTCACGAATGGCGAAATAGTATCCCACTATCTTGCGGCAAACCGTGCGTCGGCCAGACGGGCAGATGCCTTAACGAGCGCCTACGAGAACACAATAATGATGTTTTTACTCCATTAAAGGGCATCTAGGCATCCATTGCAGAGATTATAAAAGTAACGACTGCCAGCCTTATTTCCAAATTACAAAAGTGTTAAATAGACATCGGAACAAGATAACCCGTGAAATTATTGAGGCCGCACAAATCGTATGGTCAAATGGCGCCTGTGTCAGCAACCCGTCCTTGTTGTTGTCACCAAAGGAACTTAGATATCTAGCTACAGGGAAGTGACGTGGTCGCATCACACGTGTTTTCAAGTGTATAATCAAATTTGTATCACTTCTGTGTTTTCTTTTGTTGTTTGGAGCCTGATGCATATATTACCACGTTCCGAGCAATAAACATCAGTTGCAAGTCAGCGCCTGTCCGTGTCGTCTTCCTTCCGTCCTTGTCCAAGTCGCGCTATTGTTCAGAAAATGGCATACCAACTCGCCCAAGCATCAGTCGTCATGATGTCACATCACCTCATGCCGTCACGACTGGTGATGACGTCACCAGGCGATTAACGCATATATGAAGCTGACCCCATGTTGTGCTTTCTGTGTTGTGCTTTGTTTCAAGGAAGTTCCCAGTATGAAGACCGATACTCCCCTGCTTATGTAATGCCTTCTTGCCCTTAAGGAAGCAATAGATGAAATGAAATTTCAGTACAAAAGAGAGTGCGTATTTTCTCTTACATCCTTTTAATAATAATAATAATAATAATAATAATAATAATAATAATAATAATAATAATAATAATAATAATAATAATAATAATAATTGGTTCACGTGGAACGAAAGACGCAGTATCTGTCCAAGGTTTCTGTGGACATCTGAACCGCGCCGTAGAGCAAGGGAGGAATGTGAGAGAGAAAGTGGAAAGAGAGAACGAGGAGCCCTAGCGGAGAACTACTGAGTAATTACCCCCCGTGAATATCCCAAAGTTCCCAACCAACCAACCAACCACCTGGGGAACTTGCACTGACATGGCACACCTCGCGGACGCCTCTTCGTTTCAGCTCAGTCGAAACGCAGCCGCACCCCAACGCGGAATACATCAATCTATCGAAAAGTTGAAACAACTGATGAGCTTCTCTCAAATTTCGCATTAGGAAGTAACGTAATCGTCGGCAATTTTTTTCTTTAGTGCCGCCTCAATTGCATAGTCGAAAAGAACAGCATTAACTACCAAACCATTGATGCATAAGGCGCAAAGGTTTTCTCGTCATTTTCTTTGTTTTAAAAAAAATGGTTTGTCTAGCAAAAGTTTTATTACACGTTTACATTGACATGTGGGATGACAAATTACCAAAACTGAAAACGTTCATGGTTAAAAAATGGTACTTAGCATCAAAGTTGCAAAGCATCTACGCGGACGATGTGACCGTCTGGATGTGGGAAGGGAACGACTCGTACATCACATCCAGGCTCCAAGAGGCAGCAGATATATTCAGCAAACACGCAGAGGACCTAAGTCTATGCTGTTCGCCAGAAAAATCGGAGCTCCTGGTAATGACCAGCAGTAATGGGAAGATAACTACAGATATCAAAATTAAAGTAAGGCTGTGGCTAAAGGTACGTCCGACGGACCCGATCAATGGTCTTAAAGGTACGTCCGACGGACCCGGTGCGTTTTTCTTCGGGATACGACGGACGGATCCGGGAAATATTTTTCAGAGGTACGGCGGACGGACCCGATCGGTAGGGTTCTTCCGACGGACCCAACGCATTTTTCTCCGATATGGGCCTTGGGATCCGTCGGGAAAGCCGGACGGATCCGAGATCCCCAGATGTGGTTGTAGCAACAATATGGTAGCCATATGTAGCCAAATCGAAGTTGGTATGAGGTGTACTACGTGCGAGGTGCAGGAAGTATGTTACTACTGCATGCGTGAAATGTGCAATTACAAAGAATAGTACAGTGGCAAGAATAGTGCCTAGAATGGGTGATATACTACTTGATGGCATGATGATAGGTTTACGTGATTTGGACCGCGGCAGGGTCGCAAGCATGACCAGCGCAAGCGCATGTAATCGCGGTGTTGACGGCCAGCCCGCGGCCCGCACGCCCGCTCATTTGGTCCTCGTTATCATGTGGATTAACGTCTACGACGGTCGTTATGTAGTTATGTAGTTTTGATTCTTCAAAGTTTCCTCACTTCTATCTGTGATGAGATGTGTCACGTAACGCATCGCTTTCTGCTCGCATTGAGGTTTGGTGCTGCAAGTTATACGTAGTCGCTGAAAAAGCTGGGTGCCGCCGGCGTGTCTCCAGCCCAAGCATCGCGTCATTCGTGTTTGTTGGAGGTGTGGTTTGTGCTTACCGTGAGATGCTGTGATGTACGGATTACGTCCTACTAGAGTGCTGTGTGAGACTACGAAGAGTGCTGTGATGAGTGCGCCGATGTCCGGACGGACATCAGTGTGTCCCTTTATGATCGGCGATGTTGCACGTGCATGTCAGTGTTTATTAGGTGCAGTGGTAATTTATTTACACGCGCTGTGCAACAATCAGACGAAAATAAGTCATCGACAATTTTTTAGCCTGCACTACAGAGCTCAAAACTCGGAAAATGGGAATGCACATGATGCAGTTTTCGCATGTTGGAGTGGACCGAAAAATAAGTGCCCAGCCCACACCGCCGGGATGCGCATTACTACAGGTGAAATGGTTCAGGTTTCTGTAAAATAGCTGCCTGGCACAGCACCTTCCTAAATTTTCAGGCTTTGTACTATTGTTGAAGGCCACTTTATCATTAATAAAGGAACGAATATGCTTTATGTGTTAATGACTAGTACTTTTTCAACATATGTTCATTTTTTTTTTCCTTAGTTTCCTTTGTTTTTCATGGTAGACAAACACAAATAGTACACTTTTAAACTTGTCAGTCCAAAGCTGAACATGAATATCTGCCTAGCATGTGACAGCTTTAATGCTAGAAAGGTTGACGTGTATAGCATGTACGTAAACGCTGCGACATCTTAGTGGCACGTTCGGCTACTTGCCCCAAGGTCGTGATGTTTAATGCCAGTGATGGGCAGTCGCACTTTGGTGCAGGTGAAATGCAAATGCTTCTGTTTCCTGCAAGGTGTCAACGCAAAGTACAAAGCCCGGGCAGTTAAATTAGTCTGGAGCTCTCCACTACGGTATTTTTCATAGCTACATATGTCACTTTAGGATGTGAAACCCTACTTGCCATAGGTAGGCTGCATTGTTTTTTAGATTTTGTAACCTCTCATCTATGCTTTGCAACATTTGGCTAATTTTAGTTCTCAAACAGTTGTTAAAAATGAAACCGAAGCAGTTCTTGGCATGGTTTCCTGCTTGGATTAATTTGCTAATTGCAGTTCTTTGAAACTTGCATCAATGCTGGACAGTTCAAATAGCAGGCAGTTGAATTACAGAAATGATGTGGATCGTGCATAACAGTTCGGACAAATGGAAAGTAACGGTCCCCTCCTTGCATGCATAGGTGCCCTTAGACAAATACATACCCGGGTGTGTGATTGTGACGCATATCAAGGGTCAACAGAAGGCCATGTAGAGCCAGTGTGATATTCTTCATGAAGGCTAAAGTAGAATTGTACAACAGCTGCTGTACCATGCAGAAAAAAATTGATCGTTTAGTGTATGATTAACTGACCATGAATAGCATCTTACTCAGAGTATGATGTGATATATATCTGGTTTAGCATCCCAAAATAACTACGGCTATGAGGAACACGATAGTTGAGGGCTCCGGTATAATTTCGACCACCTGGGGTTCTTTTACATGCACTGACACCGCACGGTGCATGACGGCTTATTGTTTCGCCTCTATTGAAATGCTCCTGCTCTGGCTGGAACCAAATCTGCATCTTTGGGTTCAGCAGCCAAGCACTAACTACTGAGCCAGCACAACGGGGCCAAGTATCAAAATGCATGCCATTACATTTCCCTCTAGCCTGTGGTTTTCTTCACAGAACTAATGTATACAAGGAAAAGTAAATAGCAAGAAAACACTAGTTTTATTGCACATTATATTCACATTTGAGCAAACATTCTCTAGGAAAAAAATTCTCATAATGTTTGCATGAAACCATGAACATCTTACAAAAACAAAACAATGCACTTACTCCACTCCAATTATTAATGGGCAAGGTTGCATCTATGCTACTACACTGCACTTATCACAAAACCACAAGCCCCATCTGCTTTGGCCAATCACTTGATGAAACTAACGGAGACAGATGTCGCACACCACAGACTGGTCGTCTCGCAACATATCTCTGCATATGTTGCATTTCAATTTCATGCCTTTCCACTTAGCTTCAACTGTTCCCAGCATTACTAGTCACCCATCTTTTCTGAAATTCCTTTTTTACGCTGTTGGGATCAGCATCCTTGTTAACGATGGTCTCTGGAATTTTCGATGCTATCATTTTCACATCTTCCTCATCTGGAAGAACGAAGGAAATGACAAGCTTTGAGCAGAAAAAAAAATTAGGGAGACTCCTAATCTCCACCTGTAAGGGTATGGTGTGCCAGCGTTAATAGTTCTTGTCTGCAGATCCCACTGTGGATTCCCGTTAATTTACATGCCCTTTGCTACGAACATAATTACTAATTCCTTAATTCATGTCTCTGTTATCTCAGATATACTCATTAGCATACGGTCGTAGGCTGCCCTGTTAGGTGATAGACAACCTGGCATAGACCTCTGTAAGCCTCAACCTTTCTTAATTGGAGCTGAAACGTCCCAGAACATATTTCAAATATAACTTTGTAAGCTTGACTTAACAGCTCCTGCCATGTGTGGCCTCGTGACATTTGGCTCGTGGGACTTTTGGCTCGTGGCACTTTTGGCTTGTGCACAGGGGTCATCTGTTAAATACTGGTTAACATGCATGAAAAATACATTTTCACACAAACTGGTGGCAAATGGTCAAGTGGTGCACTGCAGATTCTGAAATGTATACCTATATGCATGCAAGGATCGCATCATCACATAACATGATCAAGAGTTCTATCAGTACCTGTAGTTACATAGCATTTCAATGCCCATTAAAGGACCACATCAGACAATGGTTGTTGTTACCACAAGACCTGTTCTAACAGCGTACTGACACCATTCCACTGAGCGATGGACATGTATATGCATACCCTAGATAGCTCATGATTGTGGATCTCATTTATTTCTATTACTTCCAAGGAGTTCCTGTCGTCAGAAACCCTACACTTTATGAAATCGGGACAGTTGTCTTGAAAGGTGATGAAAAGAAATAACCAGGTTACCTTGATGCAATGCTAAATTACAGAGGGTGAATATGCTGCATGAAGATACCAAGAAGCTTGTACAAAGAAAAGTGAGAGTGAAATGGCAGGATTTTTGAAACATTGAAATAAACTACAAACTATACTTGTCAAACCTGTCATTAAGGAATGGAAATCATGCAGTAATCAAAAACACAACATGGAGGCCATTTTAGGTCATCTTCACAAAACACATACCCACACCTCACACACAGCTTCATACTTATGAAAGAGGACAAACCAATATGCAAGGAGTGTGGAGATGAACTAACAATAAACCATATTTTACACGTGCGTCAGAGTCGAGAAAATAAGAGGAAACATTTTGTACAATTTTGCAACAGATCCCTTTCCATCCCAGCATGATCCTAGGAAATAAATAAGCGAGTAAGTGTCCTGTTTAAGTTGTTGCGCATTTCTCTTATATTACTATGCAGAACCAACTAGCCCGACAACACGCTC
Source organism: Amblyomma maculatum (assembly GCF_055883805.1). Classification (NCBI taxonomy): domain Eukaryota; kingdom Metazoa; phylum Arthropoda; class Arachnida; order Ixodida; family Ixodidae; genus Amblyomma; species Amblyomma maculatum. Next base: position 253,745,643 of record NC_139344.1, read on the forward strand.
TTCTGAACTTTAATCCTAGGAGAGACGTGCAAATTTCCTGCATTTTTGGTTTCTTAAAATGTTCCTAAACAAGCTACATCCTAAAGGACATTTTAGTCAGTTCAGTTCAGTTCAGGCTGAACTGAACTGAACTGAAGATTTTAAGAACATTTTAGTCATTACACACAAATAAATACATTAAACCTTGCTCTTGGTGCATGGCAGCATTAGTCGCTTATGCACCATAAAAATCAACACAATGTTGTAAGGTATACCTTGGTTAGCTATGTTATATGAGACAAGCTTTCGGTCTGGTGTGGTCCTTATTCACGTGAAAGCGCTGTCATGAGGGTCTATGTCCCAGCGATCGGAAAGCGACCTATTCCAATAATTTTACAAACTGAAGGCGATTCTACAGATTTCTAAAGACTGGAGTGCTCAACTGTTTTATCAACGTCCGCCTGCTTTGACAGCCTGGAGTGAAACTGTTGAAGAGAATACATTTTTGAACATTTAACGCGTTTCTGGAGGCGTTTCTTTCAATTACGGGGCCCACAAAAAGCAGCTGTATGACAAACGCCGCCTAGGTAGGCTTTCTAGCAAGACAGCGGTGTAGCGTGGAAAATCGCTCCGCCGGTCCATCGCTGGCGCCGCTGACTTGACAGGCGAACTGTTCAAACTTACAGCTACTGACCACACCTGAAACACTGAATTGCGCATGATCAAGGCAGAATTTCTCTAACACTGAGCACTGGTAGCTATCGATTTCGCGCCCAATACTGTGAAAATCTGTCCTCTCTTCGATCATTGATACGTCCACGGTTGAACATTTATGCGCCTCGGGGTAGGCCAGCCGTTGGAACATGGATGCGTGGTTGTAGCAATGATCACTTGCATGGCGCACTCTGCAAAATTCCAAGAGTCAGCTTCTGCAACGAAATGTGCAGCGCACATTTTCTACCGCGTACCCAAGTCCGGCGATGCATGCATATCGATCCCGATCGTTTCAAAGCTGCGCGGCCGTTCAGTCGGGTCATGCTAACCTCGAGCATGCGGGTGTTTAAACTACATGTACGCAAAATTCAACGACAAGAAAAAGATGCAGGCTAAGCACTTTAGTCTAGTCTTCCCCTAAATACCAAAGAACATTGCTGTTCACAGGGAATTCGGATCATTCGCGCTTCCGGCTTTCCGGTTGTGCACTCTTGCGGTGCGGTGCAGTAGGTCTTCGCCTCGACGAGTCGATGTGCAGTGCAGCTCGCCGCAGTAGCAGCGCAGGCCTCTAGTAGATTCGGCATGTTTTCTGCCACGGCTCTGAGGTAGAATTTAAACGAAGAATTTAGCTAGAAACATCCTGTTTCCTCGGTCTGCATGTGAAGAACGAGCATAATGCCATTTCACATACATACTTTGGACTGCCGAATGTTCTGCACGGCGAGGTGTGTATATGTTGTGCCGGCGCTAGATCTTCGGAGGTCGATGCAGGACCTAAGACAGCGTAAATGCTAGGAGTAACTCGCTTACATTACGGGCAGATCGAGGTAATAGTTTAGTGCGAAGCAAAAGCTGCTCGTGAATGTGCGTATCTCGATGCCAGCTGGTGAAGCTGGTGCAGTACGTAGCATCGCCTGCAGCTATGTGCGTGACAGCGATGCTTGCCGTACACAACCTTAAGTGAAGACCGTGATCTATGTTAGAACGGATGCACTCTTCGTAGCACTTCATCGAGAGTCGCGGCTAGCTGATATCATAGAGGATAAGATTCATTCACGCGTAGCAAGCGGCATGTGGCCGCGTTCGACGTGCATATAGCCATGAGCCTGTATATCGACGTCCGCCGTATCTTTACGAGAATCGAATGGATACGTCGGACGTACCCTTAGACACTTCGTTAAAGTAAACGGGAACGAAGTCCCGAAAGTCGATGAAATTAGAATATTAGGTATGATTATCAACCGCAGGGGTAGTAACAAAAGTCTGATTAAGAAATTAAAAGATCAGGCGGAGCTCGTAGTCAGATTATTTAAGAAGACGTCCAACAGAAGGAGTGGTCACACGGAGGCTGGTAGACTCAGACTCGTACAAGCTTTTTTCACGAGCAGAATCTGCTACGCGACTCCATTCCTAAATATCAACAAGACCGAAGAACGCCAATTAAACACCATAATTAAGAGATGCACGAAGTTCGCTCTAGGACTCCCCATAATTACTTCTAACGACATTCTAGAGAAACTTTGGTTGCATAATGAGTGGAAAGAGCTAGCTGCGGAGGTTAGGCTGTCCCAGACAGAGCGACTCGCAGGAACGGCGGCGGGTAGAGAAATCCTCGACTGGGTAAACCTACTAGCACCCGGGGAAGGCGAAAATGTCAGAGAAAGCATAGATCGAGAAATCAGAAAGCATCTATACGTATCGCCCATACCGAAGAACATACTCCCCGTACACTACGAGGGGAGGAGGAAAAGCAGAGCTAAGCACCTCGCTAACAAATTGGACAAACTCCCGCCGGGATCGGTCGCCTACACCGACGCATCGATCGGGAAAGAAGGCGACGTAACCTCGGTCGCCCTATTAGACACCGAGACCGCCATAGGAATCGAAAGAATCCGAGATCTACGGCTGGTAGAGGCGGAGGGGATTGCAACAGCCATTGCCATTGCACGACCAGGCGTGAAACACGTCATCAGCGATAGCAAAACGGCGGTTAGGAATTTTAGCAAGGGTAGAGTCAGCAATCGTGCTGCAAAAATTCTGAACGAGTCGTCTCTCGCCGAAAGCGTGACCATAATCTGGACCCCAGCACACGCCCGTCTCACCGGGAACGAGGCTGCCCACATGCTCGCCCGCTCCTCGCTACCTCGGGGGGCTGCGGACGCCTCCACAAGAACGTCTAAAAGCAAATAATGTATTGGTACGTTTAGGGATGTAACCGACAACCTGGAGAAAGACCGGAGGATATATCCTCCGGATCCCTGAGTAAAAAGGAATCATACGACTGGAGAAGACTCCAAGCTCGAAATTTCTTTTCGCCCCTATGGAGGAGTTGGACGGGTGCCAGAGGGCGGAAGAGGGACGGTGCAGAAACCGCAATTTGCAAATTTTGCGGGCACGTGGCAACATTAGATCACATAATATGGAGATGCGCTCGAGCCCCAGGGCGCAACGCGATTAAAACTATAGTGACGAATGGGAGACCACGCTAAGAAGCTCTGACGAAAAAACAGCGATTCGCCGTCCGCCTGGCGGCCGAGGCTGAAGACCTCTTCTCCTAGACGGGGCCGGGTGTCCTCCGGCCGCGGTGCGACAGACTGCCTCCCCGGACGCCTGCGTGCGGATCCAGAGGTGGCTGCCGCGCCATATTCGGCGGAAATAAATGTTCTTCCTCCTCCTCCTCCGCTGCCTCGTGCGGACACAAGAGAAAATAGAGAAAAAAGAAAAACAAGGGGGATCAGCCGTCGTCCACCACCGAAGCGTTGGCGGGTGCTATGACGCCCTAAATTTGCGATAATGCGGCCAGTTGTGCGGCAGAACTAAAATCCCCGGGTGGTCGAAATTACTCCGTGGCCCTCCACTGCCGCACCTCTTTTTCTCTTTCCGCGTTCTCTCCAAACTACTTCCCTTCTCTGAAGGCTCGGTTCAGCTGTCCGCTGACAAGCCTGACAGGTACTGCGCTTTTCCTATAAACCATTTTATGTAGACATGAAATGGTCGCGGAATATATCGAATTGTTACGGAATATTCGCTACCAATACAGGATACCGCGATGGGTTAGCCCAAAAACCCTGTGCCTCTTTTAGAAATCACCGCACCTACAAGTGGTTCATGTTTGAAATGGCTTGTGCTGCGATATAAACTATCCAGTTTTGCTTAGTATGGCAAACTCTTTTCTGCGAGATCACGTCTTGGGCACTATAGATGAGTTAGCAGCTTTTCAAACGCTGTCTTATGCATTGCCAAGATTCGTCCCAATACATAGTGTAAGAAGGCTACACAAGCGTTATTGTTGCAAAGAACCTGTATGAGATATATATTCAGTGTATGTACATGACTGAGGGCTTGTCAGACCAGTAAGTGTAAAAAAAAAAAAATATACTTTAGTTTTGTAAAATAATAAGAAAAATAAAATTCTTTTTAAAGTATAGTTCACAAAAACACTACCACGTGTCTCACGAAGTTGAACTTCTCATTCACTTCTTACAATCCTCCTACGTGGTTGGGGAGAGACGCGCCTGCAGTATTCATGCTTTGTGCGTTCACGCCACAGGCCCAGCCCTTCGAGGCCAGTTTGGTTTTTTCTGTTTTTTTTTTTTTTTTTTCACCTATGGTGTCCCTGGGACAAAAGGACCAGCCCCTTAAGGGTTGATCAAATCCATCTTCATGTATACTCTTTTCGTGTAATTAAATGTATTTCTCCTCCTCTTCCTCATTCGGTTCAGCAGCGTTAAAAAGCTCTACTTTTTTTTTTTTTTTTTTTTTCACAAAACACCGCGTATTAAGCACACTCGCCTGTAATCGAATGTGCGAAATCTCAGGGCAGCATTTTGTCTATTTCAGTATTTACATTTTGCAATTTGGTCTTTTCTAGAGAAGAGACAGAGGATTAAGCATCAGGTTTAACCAGAATTCGTTTCGCCCTTTAATCATTCCATTATCTTTGCACCAGGCTGCTACAAATACCTGCGCTATGTCTGGTTCGCACACCCTTTTCACGACGGCACGCACCGCCACATTACCCTGCCATATCCCTCAGGCTTATCAACGGTGCTGGTTACATAGCTCGTCGCTGTTCTCGGTACGGTATACGCAATGAATGCTTGAATACAACAAGTGAAGTGACGCGCTGATGTCCAGCGCGATGCTGCATTTCAGAATTCTGGCTATTTTCAACTCAGCAACGCGAGCGTCCTTCCAAAGATGGCTAAAAAAATAAAAAATAAAAAGGGATGCCTCGCGCTAGCGCCAGAATGCCGTGATAAAACTTGCAGCTCACGTAAGTAATAGGCTGTCAGATAAGTGAACAAGAGTGAATGCTCCTTAAGAATCGCCGACCCGTACCGAATTCCTGCTAGGAGTGACGACTACAATTAAAACAAATAAGTTTTCCCCCATGGCTGCATATATAGCCGCTGCCAACGCTGCAGCGCGGCTCCCTTGGAATGCTTGTACACTTAGTCCACTGCGGATGAGTCGCATAAATCAAACACGTAGTGATTAGAGTATCAGGTTTGCTCTTCGCACTGCAAATACCTAGGTGACGTGGCGCCGCAAATTTTGCCTTCAACCGAGAAAAGAAAATGCACGGGTCTGCCAGGTACCTCTAGTTGAGCGACCACCTCGCGCGGACAGAGGAGTAATGAGAGAAATAAAAAGAAATAAACAGAAAAAACCTCCTCGCAACAGCCGCCAGTGAAACGTTGGCGGGTGCCGTGACGGCACGCATAATAAATACCAAAACTCCGGTGGCAAAGCAGCCTCCGCCGAAATCGGCCACGGAGGGCCGAGAGCTAACACTGCTAACACTGCTCTGAAAAGCTAGAGCATTTGCAGCGCTATATATACGCCTAGTCACGTGGTCTGGCGATCACGCGACCGGCGCAAGAGAAGCGAGCGCACGCGCTTTCTCACCCCATGCGCACGCGCAGCCGCTCCTCGTGGTTTCAAGGACATTGCGCTGCTTTGCACACCTTGGAGGGATTTCGCGTTAGTTTGTTGCTACAAGGGCTTGCTCTGACTGCATGGCTGCCATGCCTTGTTTGTGTCAGCTTAGCATAAAAGCCCTGTGCCTCTTTTAGAAATTACTTCACTCGCAAAATTTAACTTGTCCGTGATTGAGAAGCACATGTGCTGCGCTATGAACAATCCAATTTATCTTAGTATAGCAAAATGCGTTCTGTGGGATTGTGTCTTGGACACTATAGATGAGCTAGCGTGGTGTTAAGCACTGTAACTTGAAGTGAAGATACAGTTTTCAAGGTTTTTGTGTCCGTAACTTTCCTCGGCTCGCCTGCGCACTGCGCACAGCTTTGAAACGGCTCATCATTTGATGATACGCTATCATTGATATGCGAAAGCGCTGGACAAAGCCAAGGTTGCCGCGGCCAGGAGGTTGTCCTTGAAATCCATGTAAGACGTCCGATTACTGTCCGCAGCATCCGGTGTCATACGCGACCGCTGGCGGATGCGTTTTGATTGAGGCTCAAGTAGAAGTCAGTGCGCTGTACAACCCCAGGGGATGTGCATAGGCATGCATGTACTTAGGAAGTGGAGGGTCCTGGCTGTTTTGCGGGACACACGCAAAAAGTCATGCTTCCGAAGATGTATGGGATAAGTACAATGTTCTACACAAATTTACATGAAGAACTGACAACACCGGTGTAGGAAGTATTCCTCCGACGATTTTCTACAACATTTATCCTTGTTGTGAACGGCATAGTGACCGCGCCTATCCTTACGTACTTGGAAGGGAGGGAAGTATTTTTAATTCTATGATGATCTGATTCCATAGAGTAATACGGCTACGCAAGTGTTAATGTTGCAAAGTTCCTGTATGAGATATATATTCAGTCTATGTCGTGAGCAAAAGTGGTATACAACACTCAACCGGTGGCGGAGCTCGGGAAAACTGCATTGCGACTTGATATAACAACAGCTATCTGGGATCGAGACAAAAGTGGCGGTGCCGCATTTTATAAAGGTGCACATGTCACGGTCGCTGTCTCTACCGCTATATGGCATTATTATGCCATTTTCCCCGACCTCCGTCACCGGCTGACTCTTGTATACCACTTTTGTTCACGACTATACATGACTGAGTGCTTGTCAGACCAATATGTGTCCCAGAGAAATGTGCCTGAGGATTGTAGATTATTATGAAAAATAAAAATCTTTTAACGGTCAGTGATCCGATAGTTGTTACACGTGAAATACGGCAAGGATGCCCACTCTCATCTATTCTCATCGTGCTTTGAAAAGAGCCTTTATTGCAGCAGATCCAAAACTTCAGATCTATACGTGCTTTCCCTCTCCCAGGTCAGGGTGAGGGGAGGGTTTCAGCAGTCATAATCTGCGAGTGCTTGCCAAATTCGCTCCATACCAATCTTACTCTCCTTGTTATTTCTTTTTCATGGTCCGGATCTGCGGTTACTGCCTGTCCTATGTGGACATATCGCTTACTACTTCCAGTGCTTCGCTACCTAACGTAAACTGCTGTTCCTCCCCGAGACTTTTGAACATTAGCTTAGTTTTCTGCATTTTGATTTTAAAGTCTTGCTTATTACTTTTCCTGTCTAGGTCATCAATCATTCTTTGCAATTTTTTTCCGAGTTACTTAGTAAGGCAATGTCATCAGCAAATCACAGATTGCTGAGGTATTCTCCATCTACCCCTCTCCCTAACTGCTCTCGTTTCAAATCTTTGACTACTTCCTCTATGCAAGCAGTGAATAGTTCTGGGGAGATCGTGTCTCCTTCCCTAGCACCTTTGTTTGTAGAAAATTTGTCACTTTAGCAGAACTATGGTTGCTGTGCAGTGACTATATATATCTTTCAGTACTTTCATATACGGCTCGTCTACAGCCTGATTTCGCAATGCCTGCATGACCGCCGAGGTTTCGACTGAGTCAAATGCTTTTTCGTAATCAGCGAATGATATGTATGAGGGCTGGTTGTATATTCTGAGACTTCTATTACCTGGTTGATGGCATGGATATGAAGAATAGTAGAGTGCACCCTTTCCGAAAACCTGCTTAATCTTTTGCTTTATTGCCGTCTAAAGTTTTCCTGATTTTATTAGCCTTGTATACCACTTATCTTAGCCCCCTTAGGATAGTTGAAAGTGGTTTGGCTTTGATTTTATTAGCCTGATTTTATTAGCCTTGTTTACCACGTATCTTAGCCTCCTTAGGATAGTTGAAAGTGGTTTGGCTTTGGTTTGTCTTATGTGCATTTGGTCTCATTCATTCATGACTTGTCTAATACGCACAATGTACACATAAAGGTATATATGTACGTCTTTTACGGGGAACATTCGGAGCGCAACAGTTTTGTCTTAGACTCCAGGTCACCGGATTTTTTGGCGCCGTTATTGTGCTCCGTTCTCCTAGGGCTGAAATTTGGTGCTGCGACGAAGCCCACGATGAAGCGCAGATAAAACTCGCTGACCGGAAATGCGATCAACAAATAATGGAGGCCGAGAGGCACATACGAGGACGCAATAATTGATACACCGTGTGATCGCATCGCGACTCCTCAAGGGTCCTGGCTGACTTATACGCTGGCTGGCCTAAGCCTGGTAGCGAAAAAGAAACTGTCTGAGATCGTATTGCAATAAGCGAGTAATTGTCACTGGCATCTTCATCAGCGCATCCATGGGGCAATACATTTTTGAGAAAGTTCTAAGCACCTTGAATTTGTTGATGTATCTCCGTCAGTGACGGAAAATTGAAAAGCCGCCCATGTGCAGAGCAATGTTATATCCCGTTAATTAAATAATATATAATTAAATTATTAATAATTTATACTGTGGTCTTGTTTCCAAGACCTTGGCAGGGTGGATTCAGACAGAAAAAAAAAACGAGGTATACAAAATGCAGCGGTACATAACGGAAGACGCATGACGTCACTCACTACGTGCACACACAAGCATCAGCTGAAATGCGACGCAACACAAAAACACAACTGTAACTGAAAAAATGAATACAAAAAGATCAAACGCCACATAAACACAAAATGAGATTGAAATAATAGCACTGAGCCTTGGGTTACAATGTCGTTAGTTAGATTGTTCCATTTATTAATACTTCTAGAAAAAAAAGTAATCAAAACTTGAAGCAATTCTTTCTAGTAAGTAATGGTGTTATTGTCAGCGCGTGACGTTGTCACGTAGTGTAGCCAGCCGAAAAACCCAAGGGGACGATATTAACCCAAGGGGATGATATTAATCGAGACCTTCCCTCCTGGTGCGCCCCTTTCGCTCTAGTTTTTTTACTCCTTCAGTCCCTCTTCTCTCATGGAGAGGTTGGGGTGGCAATGGGCACAGGCATCTTAACGCCGTCTACCTTTCCTCCCAACCAATTTTCCCAAGGTTAAACGTTGTATCTTGAAGCTCGAAGGCGTGTGACAAAACTAACTATGCGAGTGCGGTTGGCACCTGACAATTGATATGCCTGTGAATGCAACGCGCTGGACAGACGTGATCTCTTACGCATACGTACACATAGAAGAGCCGTAAAGCAAACAGCAAACGCAGAAAGAAGTAATTATACTCCGAAAGGCATAGCCTATTATTGTTATTTGTTTTGTTTTCGGCTCATTCACCTAACTGGTATAGACGACTAATGTGTTGTTGATCTCCGATGCTGGTACACCATGTGAGCGAACATAAGCAATTTAAATGATCGAAGTCCAGAGCTAAACATTATACGTTCAGTATGGAGCGCACCTTTACGTCTCAACATGTCGAGCCCACAAAGTATTTGGCCATTGTTGTCCCTAGGGGAGCTTGTTGAGAGAACGTCTTAGTCGCGATGCCCTCTAGGAACGAGGTCTACTGAGTTCTAGACTACTGTGGGCGCAACTTGTAAATAATCTTTGAAAGCGCGACTGTCGTCGTAGCCGCATCGTATGTCTCACCGACGGCAAAAGAACGCGTACTATGCGCACCCGTGATCTCACAGTGCACTTCTCAGCCGCGCGGCGAGGAAAAAAGAAATAAGCACGAACATCGGCTAAATGCTTACGGCTAGCTTTAGTGCTTATCGTATCTCTCGTTTGCGTTCTTGCGCCGCACCTGAGTGTAAACGCCAACGAGTTAGAGACAAGCGCGAACGCTAGCTGGTCAAAAAAGCACTTGCTGGTAAGACGGCCGACTACCGTTTTCTCCTCTGTTCAAAAGATGCAGCGTTACGTCATACCTTAACCAGAGGCGGTTGGCAGGCCTGTGCATTTTCTTCTCCACCTTCCTACAGTCGCAGCAACAACCAAGCGGCTTTTTAAACAATGTGTTCCTCCAAAATGCTTCCCAGGTCGTATCTGGATTCAGGGCGTTTGTGGTGGTAATGTATCAACATTTCACTGTGGTGTTAGTGAAAGTGTGAAAATAGTGAAATAGTGAGAAATCATATGTACACTTCACCAGAGTACCCGGGTTCGAACCCTACAGCCGCCAGCTGCGTTTTGGCAGCTACAGCCAAAATGCCCTATTACTATCAACGTTCCTTATGAATAGAGAAATGTCACCAGTATATGCTGAAACTCCAATCTCACTCTGATCTGGAAGAGGGAAACCACGTATAAATTTAAAGTTTTCGATCTGCTACAATAAAGGCTCTATACAAAGCACGAAGAGAATAGATAAGAGTGGGCATCCTTGCCGTATTCCACGTGTAACAGCTATCGGATCAGGGACCTTTAAAAATAATTTTATTTTTCATACTAATCTACAAAACTCAGGTAGATTTCTCTCGGACGCTTATTGGTCTGACAAGCACTCAGTCATGTACACTCAACTGGTGGCGGAGCTCGGGAAAAGTGCATCGCGACTTCATCTAACAACAGCTACTTAGGATCGAGACAATAGTGGCGGTGCCCCATTTTATCTACATGCATATGTCACGCTCGCTGTCTCTACCCCTATATGGCCTTATTATGCCGTTTTGCCGAGCTCCGTCACCGGCTTAGGGTTGTATATCACTTTTGCTCACGACACACACTGAGTATATATCTCATACAGGAACATTGCAATAATAACACTTGCGTAGCCTTATTACTCTATGGATTCAGACCATCACACCTTAAAATATACTTCCCTCCCTTCCACGTACGTAAGAATAGCTGCGGTCATTATACCGTTCACAACAAGGATAAATCGTCTAAAAAATTGTCAGAGGAATTCTTCATCCCCAGTGTTGTCCGTTCTTCATTTAAATTTGTGTAGAACATTGTTCTTATCCCATACAGCATTGGAAGCATGAATTTTGCGTGTGTCCCGCAAAACAGCCAGGACCCTCCAATTCCTTAGTTCATACATGCCTATGCACATAATAAATTCTACTCAAAAAGAGAATTTATTGGGTACATACATACATAGAAAAACGCACTTTACTCACAAAACAAAGCACTATACAAAACAGTATAGGTTAAATATGCATAATAAACTAAAAATAACACGATTCCCCTGAGAGGAGAAAACAGTATAAACGAGGAGGTTTCTAATAAAGGACGACAGGCATATCATGTCTGCTGCCTCGTACAACATAGAAGCGTGTGTGCCAGCGCCCCGCAGAAACCGCGTCTCGCCGTCAGTTTCTAACAGTCCAGACAGATACTTCCAGATGACAAGGCGCAGCCTCTGCAAGGCTGGGTGCATTGCTCAGCGAGGCACCTGCGATGCCACAACCCAAACAGAACCACACAGAACACAAGGTGTTTAAAAGGGGTGCGTCGGCGCATTACGCCGGGGTTCATGCGGACGTTAAACATCCTATATATGCGAGCCGCCACATTGTTCTCGCAACTACACGTTCGAAAAAAACATGAGCGAGGATCTCGAGAGCACCGCAGTTGGCACACTGGTCATTGGGTACAACACCACATCTGGCAAGGCGCTGTCTCGTGAGGAGGACGCCCCAGCGCCTAAGTCAGTCAAAATCTCGCACTTCATTTGGCAGCCGACAAGCTGCCCACGCTCGCCATTTTGCGTACATCGGTCTCTCGTTGCTCATCAGCTGAAAGCCTGCAAACGGCTAATAATTGGTTGATGAGTATGGCTGGTAGGTCGCCTACATTAACATCTGACAGGTCTGCATATAGAGTCGACTTTATCTCGGCAACCTCGCGGTAAAAAGGCAGAGGTCTGTCCGCTTGTGGACCGAGGTATTGTTCGGGTGTAAGCACACGACGCGCCATGCTCATCCAGTACAGGATGAGCGAGCGACCAGGGTAAGACTCGTCAGCTAATAGCCTCTCTACCAGCCTTAACGCGAGCACTCGAGCCACTGTCGGGATGCACGGAAGGCCAAGGCCTCCCCTGCTCCTCGGAAGGTGTAGGATGTGACGGGCGACTAGCGGTGTCCGGCCATCCCAAACAAAAGTCCCTATAAGGGACGCGAGTCTGTTCACCACCCGGCGCGGGAGTGTCGCGATACGCGCCACATGAAGGGTGAAAGCGCACGCTCGTGTCTTGACGACGCTAACTTTAGCATCGAGCGCGAGGTTGAAACTCGCTGCGTCAGAAAGGGCGTGCGTGGCTCTCGAGAGAACTACGTCGCATGTCCGGGGGGAGACTCCGCTTCGCTCAAACAGCACGCCAAGTACACGCACTGCGTCCACAAACGGTACGGCGGCGGCTAAAGGGCCCCTGAGCTGACCGAAGCGGAGAGCGTTACTTTTCTTCGGGTTGAGCTGCGCTCCTGATACAGCTGCGTATTCTGAAAAGATGTTCAAAAAAACAAAAACAATGAAGCTGTCATTGTCACGCACGAAGAATGAGACGTCTTCTGGAAGTTGAGGAAGCAGCGCACAGAAGGAGCGACAGCTTCTTCAAAATGCTCCTCCTGGTCGAGGCCTTGCGACGAAAATAGGGCCGCGAAATTCTGGCTAAACGATTTGCGGATGTCCGCGGGTTTCGAAGACGTCGTACCGTCCGCAAATGTGACGCTCTCCAAGCGCGTTCGCCTGTTACTGCGCTGGCCAACGGCTCGAGCGTGTCCGAGGTCCGCGGCATCCTCAAGCGGCACGTTTCATGGTCCCGCTGAGAGTGATGCGTGAGAACTGTCTTCGAGGATGCGGTGATAACGCTCGCGCAGCGTCTCGAGATATTCCCGCATCGCGAACGTAAGCGTTTCGCCGCCCCGTACGATGCTCATACGGCGCAGAACGTCATTCAGCATGGTCGTCATGCGGACACGCCGCGCCTTCCCCGCACTCACAAGAACATCGCGCCAGCGTGTTTTCAGCGCGTCCCAGGTAACAGGTGTTATGTCACTAACTGCTGCCACAGATAAGCACAACTCTCGGCGTATATCAGTGAAACACTGTTCAGGGGGCTGATTGCACGGCCCAGGGCTGCTCGCAGAGTTACCGTGACCGGGAAGTGATGACTTAGTTTAAGGCCTGGTGGGAAAGGCAATACCTCGCACTGTAGCAAGTCAGGTGCCATGGCGGAGGGGATGTAAACTAGATCTATTCGGCTCGCGCTCTGGCCCAAGACTTGTGTTGCCTCGAAATGGTCTCTGTGAAGAGTGCACGTCCTCTAAGCGTAATGATCGCACTAGTTTTCCAAGTGCTTTCGCGTGGTAATTGGAGGCTCCCTGACCAGGCTGCCTGCTGTCGCGAATTGTGCCTAAACACAATTGAAATCCCCGGGCAGAAAGTGGGGCATGTCGTCGAGAAAGTATGTCATGATGGATCGAAAGAACTCGTTTGTCAGACTACGCGTGACCGGCGCGTACACGTTGACAAAACGGGTCTTGCGGCCATCCAGAAGAATGTCAACGACAATCAGGCGCCCATCTATGCCATATGTACAATGAGCACATGCCCTGTATGCTTGGGAAAGAAAGATCCCGCCTACGCCACAACACCGTGAGTCCGTTAACGAAACAAAGGCCTCAACATTGAAACGAGAACGAAAGGAAAGGACATCGGCGGGGGTGCGGAAGTTGCACTCCTGCAAAACCAAAACATCTACTCGATGCGAACGCGCAAGATGAAGCACCTCCCTTTGCTTGTCAGGGTGACGAAAGCCTTGCACGTTAAAGGAAGCAAAACGAAACAAGAGCCATCATAAAAAGGAGGAGGAACAAAGACTACTATACATATCAAAGAAACAGAGGAGAACATAACAGACTCGCGGAAAAGTTCATCAAGACTGTAAACGTGTCCGCTAATCAGCACTAGGGAGGCGCTCTGGGGAGTTGAGTGTTGATTCTTTCGGGCCCGGGCCTCGACATGGTCCGTGTGGCGCGCGCGTCTGAGCAAACAAAACTAAACACACACACACACACACACACACACACACACACACACACACACACACACACACACACACACACACACACACACACACACACACACACACACACACACACACACACACACACACACACACACACACACACACACACACACACACACACACACACACACACACACGCACACACGCACACACGCACACACACAATGCACGGAAGGCACGCAGTTCACCCTCCGCAGGCCGCAGCGACGCAGCCGAGGTGACTATTAGCCGGGAGCGAGAAGCGACTGAGCCGCGTCGAAGGCACCGCCAGACCTGCGAAGAGGAGGAGGAGGGTGCTGCCGTAGAGCCTGAGAGGCAGCGCCATGCCGGTTACGACTCGGCGTCCTAGAAGTCCATCTCGGAGCCGTCTGGTGCCTTCCGCACCTTCTTATGAGGCGCTGATGCTTTCAAAGAAGATGCACAGCTCTCTGTAGCGGACAGGTGGCGCTTCCCGTCGTCCGCCAAAGGCGCTTTCATAGCGCGGTCCGTACTCAGGCGTTGCGGCCTCGCGGAGCCAGAGCGTCGTGTCACCGTAATGCTTCCTTACTCGGGAGGACGGGGGTAGAAGCTGCGGATTGCAGGAGGCGCGGGGCGTTCAGCAGAGCCTCCAGATCTGCCGACTTGACATGTGGAGCGGGCGTCTTCTGCAGGTTGTCGCCGTGTGTGTGCTAGCCCGCCATAGGTTGCGACTCCAATGCTCGGGACTCAGAGCCGGGTACGTCTGAGGAATTTTTCGAGTCGCTCTGATAGGTTGTCACCTCCGTCACAGGCTCGCTATCGGGGGAGGGCTCTATTATTTAGTGTAACATCTGGCAGGGGTACTAGTCTACGTCCCAATTTATAATAGTCGATAATTTCCCCATAATTTTGCAGACGCTCGTCGTATGCCCAGTGTTCGGGGGGCTCGACGGCTACCCGGAAGTAGAGAGGTCGGGCTAGCTCGTGAGCCGCCTCGTTACCAGGGACGGCAGCGTTAGCGGGTGTCCAAATTAACTGAATTTTCCTATTTATCGTTCTTTGGGTGAGGATTTTGGCCGCCTCCGGCGATATCCTCCCCTTCCCAAAATTTTGAATGGCAGTTTTGCTGTCGCTAATTATGAACTTGGCTTCTGTTCCTACGCAAGCTAGCGCTATCGCAACTTCCTCCGCAGTCTCTATGTTGCGGCCTCTGATTGCTGCCGCGGATATCGGTGCCCCTCGGCCATCGATTACCGAAGCTACCGCCGCACCTGTTCTGCCACTTGCCGCATCAACATAGACTACTTCCTTTCCTCCCATGTTCTTGAACCGTCGCTCTAGAGCTTGTTCATGAACCCGGTCTGGGCGTTTCACGCGCTACCAGACTTTAGGGACAATGATCTCGGTAAACACTGTGGGGCGAGAGGGACCCTCGACCACATAATTTGGGAGTGCCCACAATCTCCAGGGATAGGGCAAAATATTACAAGTAGAGAAGCCTGGGATACCCTGCTGCGAAGCGCGGACCCTGCGATCCAGCACCGCAACGTCCATCTGGCGGAAGAGGCCGCAACAAGCCAAGGGCTACCTGCTAGCCTCTAATCCGCGGGCGCACGACTCCCCGTTTCCGCTGGAATTAAAAGTTGTACAACCAACCAAATCGGTGGAGGGCTCCGTGGTTGCCCCGTAAGAGAGGGCCTCAGACGTGGTCGTCAAGGCCTCGTCGTCGTCCTTCTCTGCATCCCTGCTTGGCTCCTGGGTGTCGCCGTACAGCTCCAGGTTCACGGCCTTTCCGGGTTGTACGCCAGGCTCCGAGGACGACTTGGCAGCCGCTGCATAAGAGCGTGGTAGAAAACAATCCACCGTTGGATGTTCGCCGCCACAGCGCTTGCACGCGGAGCGGCAACTCGCACTGTCATGGCCGTAAGCGCTGCAATGACCGCAGCGCACCGCCGAACAAGCAGCGCCAATGTGGCCCTCAACGCCGCACCTGGAACACACGCGTTTCATTCCTCGATACTCCAGCATCACGCGGGTCCCAGTTACCATTAGGAAGTTGGGGGCTGACCGCGTCATTTCCAACTTGACCTGCCGCGTCCCGTTCCGGACGTGGCTCCTAGACTGGAACGCTACTTCTGAAACGGATCGGACTTTTCCGTACGGGGAAAGCGCCGCAGCGAGAGCCTCGTCGCTGGCGCACGGGGGAGGACAGTAAACCGTCACATAAACCACCGGAGCTCCCATCTGCTCCAGCGGCACTTCTTTTCCGGCGAGACACAGGACGCGCTCGCCCTCGCCACCATTTTGGTCGCTTGCGCCATGGAGGACACGGCGGCCAGGACAAGAAGACCTCCAAGGTGCTGCAGGTACTGCAGCCCCCCTACTCCTAGAACCTCCTCGATAGTGTCGATGAGGCTGTCCGCCGGAACAGGTTCCGGCACTGTTAATGTGAAGCACTGCGCCTTGAACGGGCGCAGTGCCGGGGCTGGTCGTTCCATGTCTCGATCCAGGGCCCGGGCAGTCGCGATAGGAACGCGGCGCCGGACAGGCAGGTCCTCCGGGGAGAGTGCAGGAACACTTCGGTGCGCAGCAGCCTCCTCAGCAAACACGGGGCCACTACACTTTGATCTTAGTCAAAAGACCGAGATGTTCGGCAATCACATAGAGTTCGACGACAGCGCACTTGCCTTGTCAGATGGAAGGAAGGATGCACTAGGTGCTATCCTCCTGTGAGGGTACACAGCTCAACCTGCGACCATCATCAACCTACGGCAACCCCAGGCAAGGCCTCCCGCACAATAAGGTTTGGGGCTTTTTTTGTTTCGGGGAGCGGGCTTTTCCCAGCCAAGGCGCTCATGCAATCCGGCCTGTTCCCACCGGGGTGGGGTCGCAGTGTATATGCACCACGTCCGCACCACCCCGCTGGGTCGAAGACTGACGCGAGCAAGTCTTCTAATATCTCACTTCTAGTTTTCCGTTTTCTTCTTTGAAGATCACCATGGGGTGTCTCTTTGATCTTAGCCAAAAGGCGCGATCTCAACACAAATTCGGACCATAGAGTTTATGAACCCGTTAGCTCATCTATAGTGTTCAAGACGTGATCGCACAGAACACATTTTGCTAAACTAATATAAATTGGATTGTTTATATCGCAGCACATGTGATTTTCAATCACGGACAAGTTAAAGTTTACGAGTGCAGTGATTTCTAAAAGAGGCACAGGACTTTTAGGCTAAGCTGCCACACATACAAGGCGTGGCAGCCATGCAGTCAGAGCAAGCCCTTGTAGCAACAAACTGACGCGAAATCCCTCCATGGTGTGCAAAGCAGCGCAGTGACCTTGAAACCACGAGGAGCAGCTGCGCGTGCGCGTGGCGTGAGAAAGGGCGTGCGCTCGCGTCTCTTGCGTCGGTCGCGTGATCGCCAGACCACGTGACTAGCCGTATATATAGCGCTGCAAATGCTCTCGCTTTTCAGAGCAGTGTTAGCTCTGGGCCCTCCGTGGCCGTTTTCGGCGGAGGCTACTTTGCCACCGGCGTTTTGGTATCTGTTATGCACCGCCAACGTTTCTCTGGCGGCTGTTGCGAGGAGGTTTTTTCTGTTTGTTTCTTGTTATTTCTCTCATTACTCCTCTGTCCGCGCGAGGTTTGTCGCTCAACTAGAGCTAGCTGGCAGACCCGTGCATTTTCTTTCCTCGATTGAAGGCAAAATTTGCGGCGCCATATGACCGAGGCATTTGCAGTGCGAAGAGCAATGCTTATGCTCTAATCAATACGTGTTTGATTTATGCGGTTCATCCGCAGTGGGATAAGTGCAAAAGCATTACTGCAGCGGTGGCAGCGGCTATATATGCTGCCATGGGGGAAAACGTATTTTCTTTTATTGTAGTCGTCATTCCTAGCAGGAACTCGGTACGGGTCCGCTATTCTTAAGGAGTATTCACTCTTGTTCATTTATCTGACAGCCTATTACTTACGTGAGCTGCAAGTTTTGT
The DNA here is from genome assembly GCF_055883805.1 of Amblyomma maculatum. Lineage (NCBI taxonomy): Eukaryota > Metazoa > Arthropoda > Arachnida > Ixodida > Ixodidae > Amblyomma > Amblyomma maculatum. The sequence goes on from NC_139344.1 coordinate 253,763,587, forward strand.
CACGGCATTGTGGCGCTGGCGCGAGGCATCCCTTTTTTTTTTTTTGGGGGGGGGGGGGGTGGACTTTGGAAGGATGCTCTTGTAGCTGTGTTGAAAATTGCCAGAATTCTCAAATGCAGCATTGCGCTTGAAATCAGCGGGTCACTTCACTTGTTGCATCCAACCATTCATTGCGTATACCGTAGCCGAGAACAGCGACAAGCTGTGTAACGAGCACCGTTGATAAGCCTGAGGGATCTGGCAGGGGGATGTGGCGGTGGGTGCGTGCCGTCGTGAAAAGAGTGTGCGAACCATACACAGCGCAGGTATTCGTAGCAGCGTCCTGGTCCTTTTGTCCCTGGGACACAATGGGTTAAAGGGCTGGGCGTGTGGCGTGAACGCACAAAGCATGAATACTTCAGGCGCGTCTCTCCCTAACCACGTAGAAGGATTTTAAGAAGTGAATGAGGAGTTCAACTTCGAGAGACATGTGGTAGTGTTTTTGTGAACTCTACTTTTAAAAGAATTTTATTTTCCATATTATTATAAATACCGTTTTAGCTGCGGGTAAAAAGATGGAGCCTGGGCTGAAATACTCTAAATGCTAGCACATTTCTCCACACCTGCGATAGGAGCCCTTGTGAATTTTTTCAATAAGATATGGGTACATGGAAAGATGCTAGAAACATGGAAGAAAGCATTTATTGTGCCTTTCCTGAAGCCAGGAAAGCCACTGACTGCCCTCGGTAGTTATAGACCTATATAACCTTTACAAGTTGCCTTGTAAAATCATTTGAAAGTGTTTTAAATATTAAGCTAACCTTTGTCCTTCAATCTCGGGAACTTCTAGACATTCACCTGTGTGGTTTAAAAAAGCATGTTCTACAATGGACCATTTAGTCCACCTTGAAAACATGGTCCATGAAGCATTTATTCATAAGCAGCACTGTCTTGCCGTCTTCTTTGACATGGAGACGGCATACGATACGACATGAAGGTTCGGCATCCTTCGCGACCTTGCAGATTTGGGCATCCGTGGTAGAATGCTGAACTGTCTAAAAGGCTTCCTTTCGAATCGTACATTTCGTGTGTGCTTAGGCTCAACTTTTTCAAGAACGTTTATGCAGGAGAATGGGGTGCCACAAGGATGTATATTAAGTACAACTCTCTTTATGGTAAAAATGAATTCTTTAAATAAAATAATCCCGAAATCTGTAATGTATTCACTGTATGTCGACGACCTACAGACAGCATACACATCCTCCAATGTATATGAAAGAAAAGTGCTGCTTAGCATAAACAAGCTGGCGACATGGACAGATCAAAATGGACTTAAGTTTTCACCACAAAAAAACAGTGGCTGCTCTATTCTCTCTGCGACGAGGGTTACAAACCGATCCTAACTTGCACCTAAATGAAACAATACTGCCAATAAAAAACGAGCACAAATTTCTTGGTGTAACTTTTGACAAGAAGCTCATTTTTTTGCCACATATCAACAACCTCAAAAAGTAAGCTTCCCGATCCCTGAACATGCTGAAAGTACTATCACACAAACGCTGGGGCTCTGACAGAACATGTATTTTACGTGTTTATCACTCAGTAGTACGCTCTTCCCTGGACTACGGATGTGTCGTGTATGGGTCAAGAAGACCTTCTTACTTAAAACATCTAGATCCTATACAAAAACTTGGCCTGCGGTTTACAACTGGTGCATACAGAACATCCCTTGTAAATAGCCTCCATGTAGAAACAAATGAACCTCCCCTCCCAGACAGAAGAACAATACTTACGTGTGCTTACGTGCTAAAAATAAGGTCCATCCCAAAACACCTCTGCTACTCTATAGTCACAAAGTGCCCATTTAAAACACTTTTTGACAACATATTTTGAACAAATAAGCCAGGAACTAAACATACTTGATACAAAAATTGCCCCTTAGTACAGCTTCGCTTCTGTATGCGACCTCTCACTAACACAGTTTGGTAAAAAGGAGACACCACCTGATCATATAATACAAGAGTTCCTAGCCTTAGAGGAAAAGTACAAAAACCATGAGGCATATTATACAGACAGTTCTAAAACAACTTTTTATGTTGGCAGTGGTGTATTAGAAGAAAAACTAGAAAAAAACAGTCAAGCTACCTCTGTGTGCAACAGTTTTTACTGCCGAATGTTATGCCATCTCCTTAGCTGCGGAAAAAGTAATAAAGTGCAACACTGAAAAACTATAATCTACACAGACTAACTTAGTGTGATCAAAGCACTAGACGCCAGAAATGCAACCCAACCCTTATTAGGAAATATAATATGTTGCATAAGAACAGCTGCAACACGGGGACACGAAATTAAATTCTGCTGGGTGCCAAGTCGCGTAATGATAAATGGAAATGAAAGAGCTTATGCATGTGCTGCAGCCGCCCAGAATGTAAAAATAGAATCAGTAAATGTACCTCATAAAGATGTCATAAAATCTATACAAAGAAAATTGAAAGAGAAATGGCAGGATTCATGGGACAAAGAAATCAACAATAAGTTACAAGTACCGAAGCCCGTTGTAGAGGAATGGAAGACATGTACCCACCAAGTGTGTTTCATTGAAGTGGTTCTATGTCGTCTTCGTATCGGTCACACACATCTTATACATAACGTTTTACTAACGAAACACGATCAGACTACTTGTGAAGAATATGGAGAGGTGCTCACAATCAGCCACATCCTAATCAGTTGTACAAGACTTGAAGACCTATGACAGAAGCACTTCGCACAACTTTACAATGAACATATACCATTCCACCCAAGCTTACGTTTAGGAGATAGGTCACTCGTTGACACTTCCTGCATAGTTTCGTTCCTAAAAGAAGCAAAGTATTGTAATAAGTTATACAACCTATATTAACGTTTTAAAGCCCTTTAGCCACGGTCAGATTTTAAACCTTGCTTTTGGCGCATGATAGCCTTAAGTGACTATGTGCCATAAAACGCAACACATTAATTTAAGAGTTCATGGGCACAGCACCCACATATATGAAACTGGAATAATGTGATGCCTATGTTATGTATCTCAACTCGGTGTTTTTATCTGTGGCCATTTTTGTACGAAAATAATACGAAACTTTCTTTTGGCGTGCAAGTAATCGTGGCTAGATTACAGATAGGTTTACTTTTAAGATTCGAGTAAGCAATGGATAAATGTCAGATCAGCATTTTGCATAAAATGTGTTTGCACAGGCTGCAGATGCATAGATTGTAAAAATTGATGAAGCATCAAAGTTTATTTCTTAGTCATGCAATACAGCACTATGCTACCTCCAAACTCTAAGGTTCTACAAGGTAAAGAACACCCTTTTCCTCGAATTATATGATCTTCTGTAGTCTTTAGGGGTGTTATTTGGATACGCTAGGTGGCTGAGAAGCAAGCCTTGTTGACTGGTTAAGATGGTATGTGCAATAATTGCAGTGAAGTAATCCTTTTGATATCTGAGCCATTCAAGAGAATGTTAAGTGTCATAGACTCTACTGTTTTCCTGTCACGCTCTGCACCGCATGCTCCACACACAGGCATCCACCGGTCCTCTCGCAGCTTTCTGCAGACGCTCTTTAGCCTTGGAAGTTTCAGCAAAGTAGGTTGATGTGGGCAGCAGGCCTTTTCAGCTGCAGTGTTAAAAAGCACAGTCCTAATAATGAAAAGTACTAGCAGTAAATGAAAGAGCACTATGGTTCATAGAAATTGTACGAAGATAAAATTATGAAAAAGAAGCCCTCTGGAAACAGCGTACAAATAGAATAACTTCACACAGGAATTGGCAACTGAAATTAGAGAAAAAATGACTAAATTCCCTTACCAAAGATATGTAATATGTTAAGAAACATGTTTAAAATGACAGATTAAAAATAACAATTACATGCTGTTCTATACTGTCTAGTACAAAGGTCTAACACATTAAAGAAAGGGCAAGTGACTCTTCTTATACCATGCTCGAGTTATTAGCTCCGAAAATGTGCAGAAGTATATTCTTACTCAAACAGAATCTTTTTTCTCTCCTAAAATATCTTCCTAGTGGTACTTTGCAGTCATAGAGAACATGTTATATATCATGTAACCAGAAAAATTCTAAACTCAGAAGCTGGTGTCAAAAAATAATAAAATAAAGAACTCTCTTGTCACCCATCCTACACCAGCGGTGTCATGATCCCTTAGCTTGAAACCATTCCAGTCGAAAAGTAATGGGTGAGATACCATGTAACACATGTTACGGTCCAAATGATTTAGGCATCTGAATGATAAAGACACACACATCCAGGGCGTGTGCTTTGCCACAAATGATAACTTCTGTGTAGAGTGCACAGTAGGGGAGCCAAAGGTGCCATAACTCCACTTTCACTTCAGTTGTTAAATCACTTTTCTGGTGCAAGCATCAAAAGAGCAAGACGAAAGTCAGGCTGACGAACCATGCAGGACAACGGAAAGCAGAGTCGTATGGTTTACTTTCCTGTCTGCCTTTTTAGCAATTTTCTTAGCGTCTTTTTTATGTTCGTTTAACCCTGTAACTGGGTTGGAAGTACTTCGTCGAAAGGTAGACACAAGCCAGACGGGCCGAGCAGCGTGTGAGCAGCAGTCCCTGGTGCACTGGAATGCTTGAATCATGTCAGAATTAAGCGTGAACCGTCATAAACGCGACCACTTTTCACAAAACACTACAAATTTCATCACAAACAAGGAACAGCAATGCAATCTTCAGGGACGAGTTACGTGCTCAATATTGCCGTCATTTTGCATGGTGTGATGATGATGATGATCTATTGACCATTGACCATTCCCTTTTTATCGGGTGGGCAGGGTGTTGGTGCCCCGGTCGTAAGAAAAAAATAAACCACAACAACACAACATACGAAAAAAAAAAAACACGATGCACGAAAAAAAAAAAACATCAAAGAGCACACAGCAACACACATCAAACACTTGACTGATTGACTTATAGGAAGGGAAAGGCGCGATAACTGTCTCACTAGTTTTCTGTGGACACCTCAACCACATCGTAAGGGAAGGGAAGAAGGTGGGAGTGAAAGTGGAAAGAGAGAAAGAGGAGCCGTAGTGGAGGGCTACGGAGTAATTTCGACCACACGTGCGCTGACATCGGATAGCACACGGTCGCCTCTTCGTTTCGCCTCCTTCGAAACGCAGCCGCCGAGGTCGGGTTCGAACCCGGGCACTCCGGCACAGAAGCCGGGCGTCATACCACTGCACCACCCTGGCTTTTTTTTTTATTTGTACCACTGCACCACCCCGGCGGGGCGGTCAAACAATTTGTTCAAGTGTTCGATCGCCCCGCCGGGGTGGTGGAGTGGTAAGACGCCCAACACTTGAACAAATTAGGCCTTCGTAGAGCGAGGGTGAGAGAGAAAGCGGAAAGACAGGAGCAGCAGTGGAGGGCTACGGAGTAATTTCGACCACCTGGGTAACTTCAACTTGCACTGACATAGGACACCTCGCGGACGCGTCTCCGTTTCGCCTCAATCGAAACGCAGCCGCCGGCTATCGGGATCGAGGAGGAGGACGACAATAAAACATCTTCATTTAGTCAGCGGGGGGGACCCTCAGTCCAGGGTCCCGTTGGCCGCGGCTGCAGTAACAGCGCGGCGAGCAAGTCATTGCTGGCGCTCCGGGCAGGGGTCCTGCAGGGTGGCCTCCCAATCTTGAATGCAGGGGTGGGAGAGTGAACGTAGAGAAGGGATAATTTGGCACGCCCAAACTATGTGGTAGAGCGTTTCCCGCTCACCGCAATGTGGGTAGTCAGAGGAATAAAGGCAGGAGTACCAGAAGTTTAGGAAAATGGTGTAACAAAGGTATTAGTTTGCAGGCGGCGGTAAGTTGCTGCTTCTTGAATAGACAGGGTACAGGGGGTGGCAATGTACGTCGAACAGCCTGTAGTGTTCTAGCAGTTCTGTGAATGTAAGGATCGGGGAGGCCTCGCCGCTCTCGGTATGGAATTCGGGTACTCCCGCGCAGTAGTCACGCGTCTTGTAACACCGCAGTGGGGCACCCCCTCCCACTTCCTCGTCGGCGGCGACACCGCGCGAGCCCCCCCCCCCTCCCCCCCCCCCTCCATCCCCTCTTTTTTTAGTGGCGGCGACGGTATTCTCCGGGGGCCCAAGCGCCGGCTCGGCTTCAGCTGATCCCGGTGCGTGTATCACAAGCCGAAACGCAGGGCCAAGTCGACTTGACTCGCTAGCGGCGTCAGCGGCATCATTCAGCTGCTGCCTATCTATTCGTCGTGCAACGTTCCTATGGGCCCACGCACAGGCGCCCACGACCTCCCGATAACTTAATTTCTCTCTTCGCTCCTCCTCCAGTGCCACCCCTGTGCGGCGGCAATCAGAGCGCCGGATCGGTGTCGGCGGATCTCGATATTTGCACCGCCCTAGCCGAAACGCATACCTCAATCTATCGAAAAGGTGAAACAGCTGATCAACTGCTTTCAAATTTCGCATTAGGAAGTAACGTAATAGTCGGCATTTTTTTTTCTTTATTGGCGCCTCACTTGCATAGCAGAAAATAAAAAGCATTAACTACCGAACCAGGGTTGTACAAGGCGTAAAGGTTTTCTCCTATTTTTCTTTAGCTTAAAGATTGGTTTGTTTAGAAAAGTTTTATTACACATTTACCTTGAAAATGCACCGGTCTGCCAGCTAGCTCTAGTTGAGCGACCGACGCCGCCTCGCGCGGACAGAGTAGTAGTGTAAGGAATAAAAAATAAAAAACAAACAGAAAGACGCGCCTCGCAACAGCCGTCATCCGCCACCGAAACGTTGGCGGGTGCAGTGACGGCATGCACAACAGGTACAGATACCAAAACGCCGGTGGCAAAGGAGCCTCCGGCGAAAACGGCCACAGAGAGCCGGGAGCTAATACTGCTCTGAAAAGCGAGTGCAGCTGCAGCGCTATATATAGGGCTAGTCACGTGGTCTGGCGATCACGCGACCGACGCAAGAGAAGCGAGCGCACGCGCATGCTCACCGCATGCGCACGCGCAGCCGGTGCTCGTGGTTTCGAGGCCATTGCAGAGGTTTGCAGACCTTCGAAGTTATAGCTCGGAGGGTTTTCGCGTTAGTTTGTTGCTTCAAGGGCTTGCTCTGACTGCACGGTGGTAAAACGCCCGACTACTGTGCCGGAGTCACCCGGGTTCGAACCCGACCTCGGCGGCTGCGTTTCGATGGAGGCGAAACGAGGAGGTGTCCGGGTGCTGTGCGATGTCAGCGCACGTTAAAGATCCCCAGGTGGTCGAAATTACTCCGTAGCCCTCCACTACAGCTCCTCTTTCTCTCTTTCCACCTTCACTCCCACCTTCCTCCCTTCCCTTAAGGCGCGGTTCAGGTGTCCGCAGATAACAAGTGAGAAAGTTACCGCGCCTTTCCCTTCCGATAAATCAATCAGTTATCTGACTGCACGGCTGCCACATCTTGTATGTGTGGCAGCCATGCAACCACAATGCAGAGGTGAGAGATCGCGCATTCTTTTAAATGTTCGTTATGGAAAAAAAATGGCAGTGGCTTAGCTCAGCTATGCCAGGATATAAGTTGCGAGAGGTACGTTTACCTGGCTGAGCTTGTTGTGGTCATTCTTGTTTAGCAATGAGAGAGCTTTATTTATGCCATACGGAGCACTTTGGACTACTGCAGTGCGATGAGGCGAAATCGTCTGTTGCGCGGTGTTCTGAAGCCCTTCCTCTTTTTCCTTACGACTCGGGTAAAGTGTCCGCGGAGAATTGTGACAGATACTGCGCCTTTTCTTTCCTGTAAACCAATTTGAAACGCCGCTGATGCCTACTGCACTGAGTCTGTATATGCTGCGTGGTGCGGCGTTCGAGAAAGCGCCAGATGAATTGCGCTGCAAGGACGACTGGTTCGAACGCCCAGCGGGATCAACTTCGTGTGTGCGTGATTCGCCTGGTGACGTCATCACCGGATGTGACATCATTATGACGTCTCTTCTGGTTATTAAACATGACCACATGTGACGTCGTCATGATTCACATCACCTCATGCCGTCACGACTGGTGATGACGTCACCAAGCGATTACGCATACACGAAGCTGACCCCATGTTGTGCTTTCTGTGTTGTGCTTTGTTTCAAGGAAGTTCGCAGTATGAAGACCGATTCTCCCCTGCTTATGTAATGCCTTCTTGCCCTTAAGGAAGCAATAGATGAAATGGAATTTCAGTACAAAAGAGAGTGCGTATTTTCCCCTACACCGTTTTAATATTAATGTTAATAATAATAATAATAATAATAATAATAATAATTGGTTCACATGAAAGGAAAGACGCAGTATCTGTCACAAGGTTTCTGTGGACGTCTGAACCGCGCCGTAGAGCAAGGGAGGAATGTGAGAGAGAAAGTGGAAACAGAAAACGAGGAGCCGTAGCGGAGGACTACGGAGTAATTTCGACCACCTGGGGAACTTGCACTGACATGGCACACCTCGCGGAAGCCTCTTCGTTTCACCTCAGTCGAAACGGAGCCGCACCCCAACGCGGAATACATCAATCTATCGAAAAGTGTAAACAACTGATGAGCTCCTCTCAAATTTCACATTAGGAAGTAACGTAATCGTCTGCAATTTTTTTCTTTAGTGCCGCCTCAATTGCATAGTCGAAAAGAAAAGCATTAACTACCAAACCATTGACGCACAAGGCACAAAGGTTTTCTCATCATTTTCTTTGTCTTAAAAAATGGTTTGTCTAGCAAAAGTTTTATTACACGTTTACATTGACATGTGGGATGACAAATTACCAAAACTGAAAACGTTCATGGGTAAAAAATGGTACTTAGCATCAAAGTTGCAAAGCATCTACGCGGACGATGTGACCGTCTGGATGTGCGAAGGGAACGACTCGTACATCACATCCAGGCTCAAAGAGGCAGCAGATATAATCAGCAAACACGCAGAGAACGTAAGTCTATGCTGTTCGCCAGAAAAATCGGAGCTCCTGGTAATGACCAGCAGTAATGGGAAGATAACTACAGATATCAAAATTAAAGTAAACGGGAACGAAGTCCCGAAAGTCGATGAAATTAGAATATTAGGTATGATTATCAACCGCAGGGGTAGTAACAAAAGCCTGATTAAGAAATTAAAAGATCAGGCGGAGCTCGTAGTCAGATTATTTAAGAAGACGTCCAACAGAAGGAGTGGTCTCACGGAGGCTAGTAGACTCAGACTCGTACAAGCTTTTGTCACGAGCAGAATCTGCTACGCGACTCCATTCCTAAATATCAACAAGACCGAAGAACGCGAATTAAACACCATAATTAAGAGATGCACGAAGTTCGCTCTAGGACTCCCCATAATTACTTCTAACGACATTCTAGAGAACATTTGGTTGCATAATGAGTGGAAAGAGCTAGCTGCGGAGGTTAGGCTGTCCCAGACAGAGCGACTCGCAGGAACGGCGGCGGGTAGACAAATCCTCGACTGGGTAAACCTACTAGCGCCCGGGGAAGGCGAAAGTGTCAGAGAAAGCATAGATCGAGAAATCAGAAAGCATCTATACGTCTCGCCCATACCGAAGAACATACTCCCCGTACACGAAGAGGGGAGGAGGAAAAGCAGAGCTAAGCACCTCGCTAACAAATTGGACAAACTCCCGCCGGGATCGGTCGCCTACACCGATACATCGATCGGGAAAGAAGGCGACGTAACCTCGGTCGCCCTATTAGACACCGGGATCGCCATAGGAATCGAAAGAATCCGAGATCTACGGCCGGTAGAGGCGGAGGGGATTGCAATAGCCATTGCCATTGCACGACCAGGCGTGAAACACGTCATCAGCGATAGCAAAGCGGCGGTTAGGAATTTTAGCAAGGGTAGAGTCAGCAATCGTGCTGCAAAAATTCTGAACGAGTCGTCTCTCGCCGAAAGCGTGACCATAATCTGGACCCCAGCACACGCCCGTCTCGCCGGGAACGAGGCTGCCCACATGCTCGCCCGCTCCTCGCTACCTCGGGGTGCTGCGGACGCCTCCACAAGAACGTCTAAAAGCAAATAATGTATTGCTACGTTTAGGGATGTAACCGACAACCTGGAGAAAGACCGGAGGATATATCCTCCGTATCCCTGAGTAAAAAGGAATCATACCACTGGAGGAGACTCCAAGCTCGAAATTTCTTTTCGCCCCTGTGGAGGAGTTGGACGGGTGCCAGAGGGCGGAAGAGGGACGGTGCAGAAACCGCAATTTGCAAATTTTCCGGCCACGTGGCAACATTAGATCACATAATATGGAGATGCGTTCGAGCCCCAGGGCGCAACGCGATTAAAACTAGTGACGAATGGGGGACCACGCTAAGAAGCTCTGACGAAAAAACAGTGATTCGCCGTCCGCCTGGCGGCCGAGGCTGAAGACCTCTTCTCCAAGACGGGGCCAGTTGTCCTCCGGCCGTGGTGCGACAGACTGCCTCCCCGGACGCCTGCGTGCGGATCCAGAGGTGGCTGCCGCGCCATATTCGGCGGAAATAAATGTTCTTCCTCCTCCTCCTCCGCTGCCTCGTGCGGACACAAGAGAAAATAGAGAAAAAAGAAAAACAAGGGGGATCAGCCGTCGTCCACCACCGAAGCGTTGGCGGGTGCTATGACGCCCTAAATTTGCGATAATGCGGCCAGTTGTGCGGCAGAACTAAAATCCCCGGGTGGTCGAAATTACTCCGTGGCCCTCCACTGCCGCACCTCTTTTTCTCTTTCCGCGTTCTCTCCAAACTACTTCCCTTCTCTGAAGGCTCGGTTCAGCTGTCCGCTGACAAGCCTGACAGGTACTGCGCTTTTCCTATAAACCATTTTATGTAGACATGAAATGGTCGCGGAATATATCGAATTGTTACGGAATATTCGCTACCAATACAGGATACCGCGATGGGTTAGCCCAAAAACCCTGTGCCTCTTTTAGAAATCACCGCACCTACAAGTGGTTCATGTTTGAAATGGCTTGTGCTGCGATATAAACTATCCAGTTTTGCTTAGTATGGCAAACTCTTTTCTGCGAGATCACGTCTTGGGCACTATAGATGAGCTAGCAGCTTTTCAAACGCTGTCTTATGCATTGCCAAGATTCGTCCCAATACATAGTGTAAGAAGGCTACACAAGCGTTATTGTTGCAAAGAACCTGTATGAGATATATATTCAGTGTATGTACATGACTGAGGGCTTGTCAGACCAGTAAGTGTAAAAAAAAAAAATATACTTTAGTTTTGTAAAATAATAAGAAAAATAAAATTCTTTTTAAAGTATAGTTCACAAAAACACTACCACGTGTCTCACGAAGTTGAACTTCTCATTCACTTCTTACAATCCTCCTACGTGGTTGGGGAGAGACGCGCCTGCAGTATTCATGCTTTGTGCGTTCACGCCACAGGCCCAGCCCTTCGAGGCCAGTTTGGTTTTTTCTGATTTTTTTTTTTTTTCACCTATGGTGTCCCTGGGACAAAAGGACCAGCCCCTTAAGGGTTGATCAAATCCATCTTCATGTATACTCTTTTCGTGTAATTAAATGTATTTCTCCTCCTCTTCCTCATTCGGTTCAGCAGCGTTAAAAAGCTCTACTTTTTTTTTTTTTTTTTTTTTTCACAAAACACCGCGTATTAAGCACACTCGCCTGTAATCGAATGTGCGAAATCTCAGGGCAGCATTTTGTCTATTTCAGTATTTACATTTTGCAATTTGGTCTTTTCTAGAGAAGAGACAGAGGATTAAGCATCAGGTTTAACCAGAATTCGTTTCGCCCTTTAATCATTCCATTATCTTTGCACCAGGCTGCTACAAATACCTGCGCTATGTCTGGTTCGCACACCCTTTTCACGACGGCACGCATCGCCACATTACCCTGCCAGATCCCTCAGGCTTATCAACGGTGCTCGTTACACAGCTCGTCGCTGTTCTCGGTACGGTATACGCAATGAATGCTTGAATACAACAAGTGAAGTGACGCGCTGATGTCCAGCGCGATGCTGCATTTCAGAATTCTGGCTATTTTCAACTCAGCAACGCGAGCGTCCTTCCAAAGATGGCTAAAAAAATAAAAAATAAAAAAGGATGCCTCGCGCTAGCGCCAGAATGCCGTGATAAAACTTGCAGCTCACGTAAGTAATAGGCTGTCAGATAAGTGAACAAGAGTGAATGCTCCTTAAGAATCGCCGACCCGTACCGAATTCCTGCTAGGAGTGAAGACTACAATTAAAACAAATAAGTTTTCCCCCATGGCTGCATATATAGCCGCTGCCAACGCTGCAGCGCGGCTCTCTTGGAATGCTTGTACACTTAGTCCACTGCGGATGAGTCGCATAAATCAAACACGTAGTGATTAGAGTATCAGGTTTGCTCTTCGCACTGCAAATACCTAGGTGACGTGGCGCCGCAAATTTTGCCTTCAACCGAGAAAAGAAAATGCACGGGTCTGCCAGGTACCTCTAGTTGAGCGACCACCTCGCGCGGACAGAGGAGTAATGAGAGAAATAAAAAGAAATAAACAGAAAAAACCTCCTCGCAACAGCCGCCAGTGAAACGTTGGCGGGTGCCGTGACGGCACGCATAATAAATACCAAAACGCCGGTGGCAAAGCAGCCTCCGCCGAAATCGGCCACGGAGGGCCGAGAGCTAACACTGCTAACACTGCTCTGAAAAGCTAGAGCATTTGCAGCGCTATATATACGCCTAGTCACGTGGTCTGGCGATCACGCGACCGGCGCAAGAGAAGCGAGCGCACGCGCTTTCTCACCCCATGCGCACGCGCAGCCGCTCCTCGTGGTTTCAAGGACATTGCGCTGCTTTGCACACCTTGGAGGGATTTCGCGTTAGTTTGTTGCTACAAGGGCTTGCTCTGACTGCATGGCTGCCATGCCTTGTTTGTGTCAGCTTAGCATAAAAGCCCTGTGCCTCTTTTAGAAATTACTTCACTCGCAAAATTTAACTTGTCCGTGATTGAGAAGCACATGTGCTGCGCTATGAACAATCCAATTTATCTTAGTATAGCAAAATGCGTTCTGTGGGATTGTGTCTTGGACACTATAGATGAGCTAGCGTGGTGTTAAGCACTGTAACTTGAAGTGAAGATACAGTTTTCAAGGTTTTTGTGTCCGTAACTTTCCTCGGCTCGCCTGCGCACTGCGCACAGCTTTGAAACGGCTCATCATTTGATGATACGCTATCATTGATATGCGAAAGCGCTGGACAAAGCCAAGGTTGCCGCGGCCAGGAGGTTGTCCTTGAAATCCATGTAAGACGTCCGATTACTGTCCGCAGCATCCGGTGTCATACGCGACCGCTGGCGGATGCGTTTTGATTGAGGCTCAAGTAGAAGTCAGTGCGCTGTACAACCCCAGGGGATGTGCATAGGCATGCATGTACTTAGGAAGTGGAGGGTCCTGGCTGTTTTGCGGGACACACGCAAAAAGTCATGCTTCCGAAGATGTATGGGATAAGTACAATGTTCTACACAAATTTACATGAAGAACTGACAACACCGGTGTAGGAAGTATTCCTCCGACGATTTTCTACAACATTTATCCTTGTTGTGAACGGCATAGTGACCGCGCCTATCCTTACGTACTTGGAAGGGAGGGAAGTATTTTTAATTCTATGATGATCTGATTCCATAGAGTAATACGGCTACGCAAGTGTTAATGTTGCAAAGTTCCTGTATGAGATATATATTCAGTCTATGTCGTGAGCAAAAGTGGTATACAACACTCAACCGGTGGCGGAGCTCGGGAAAACTGCATTGCGACTTGATATAACAACAGCTATCTGGGATCGAGACAAAAGTGGCGGTGCCGCATTTTATAAAGGTGCACATGTCACGGTCGCTGTCTCTACCGCTATATGGCATTATTATGCCATTTTCCCCGACCTCCGTCACCGGCTGACTCTTGTATACCACTTTTGTTCACGACTATACATGACTGAGTGCTTGTCAGACCAATATGTGTCCCAGAGAAATGTGCCTGAGGATTGTAGATTATTATGAAAAATAAAAATCTTTTAACGGTCAGTGATCCGATAGTTGTTACACGTGAAATACGGCAAGGATGCCCACTCTCATCTATTCTCATCGTGCTTTGAAAAGAGCCTTTATTGCAGCAGATCCAAAACTTCAGATCTATACGTGCTTTCCCTCTCCCTGGTCAGGGTGAGGGGAGGGTTTCAGCAGTCATAATCTGCGAGTGCTTGCCAAATTCGCTCCATACCAATCTTACTCTCCTTGTTATTTCTTTTTCATGGTCCGGATCTGCGGTTACTGCCTGTCCTATGTGGACATATCGCTTACTACTTCCAGTGCTTCGCTACCTAACGTAAACTGCTGTTCCTCCCCGAGACTTTTGAACATTAGCTTAGTTTTCTGCATTTTGATTTTAAAGTCTTGCTTATTACTTTTCCTGTCTAGGTCATCAATCATTCTTTGCAATTTTTTTCCGAGTTACTTAGTAAGGCAATGTCATCAGCAAATCACAGATTGCTGAGGTATTCTCCATCTACCCCTCTCCCTAACTGCTCTCGTTTCAAATCTTTGACTACTTCCTCTATGCAAGCAGTGAACAGTTCTGGGGAGATCGTGTCTCCTTCCCTAGCACCTTTGTTTGTAGAAAATTTGTCACTTTAGCAGAACTATGGTTGCTGTGCAGTGACTATATATATCTTTCAGTACTTTCATATACGGCTCGTCTACAGCCTGATTTCGCAATGCCTGCATGACCGCCGAGGTTTCGACTGAGTCAAATGCTTTTTCGTAATCAGCGAATGATATGTATGAGGGCTGGTTGTATATTCTGAGACTTCTATTACCTGGTTGATGGCATGGATATGAAGAATAGTAGAGTGCACCCTTTCCGAAAACCTGCTTAATCTTTTGCTTTATTGCCGTCTAAAGTTTTCCTGATTTTATTAGCCTTGTATACCACTTATCTTAGCCCCCTTAGGATAGTTGAAAGTGGTTTGGCTTTGATTTTATTAGCCTGATTTTATTAGCCTTGTTTACCACGTATCTTAGCCTCCTTAGGATAGTTGAAAGTGGTTTGGCTTTGGTTTGTCTTATGTGCATTTGGTCTCATTCATTCATGACTTGTCTAATACGCACAATGTACACATAAAGGTATATATGTACGTCTTTTACGGGGAACATTCGGAGCGCAACAGTTTTGTCTTAGACTCCAGGTCACCGGATTTTTTGGCGCCGTTATTGTGCTCCGTTCTCCTAGGGCTGAAATTTGGTGCTGCGACGAAGCCCACGATGAAGCGCAGATAAAACTCGCTGACCGGAAATGCGATCAACAAATAATGGAGGCCGAGAGGCACATACGAGGACGCAATAATTGATACACCGTGTGATCGCATCGCGACTCCTCAAGGGTCCTGGCTGACTTATACGCTGGCTGGCCTAAGCCTGGTAGCGAAAAAGAAACTGTCTGAGGTCGTATTGCAATAAGCGAGTAATTGTCACTGGCATCTTCATCAGCGCATCCATGGGGCAATACATTTTTGAGAAAGTTCTAAGCACCTTGAATTTGTTGATGTATCTCCGTCAGTGACGGAAAATTGAAAAGCCGCCCATGTGCAGAGCAATGTTATATCCCGTTAATTAAATAATATATAATTAAATTATTAATAATTTATACTGTGGTCTTGTTTCCAAGACCTTGGCAGGGTGGATTCAGACAGAAAAAAAAAACGAGGTATACAAAATGCAGCGGTACATAACGGAAGACGCATGACGTCACTCACTACGTGCACACACAAGCATCAGCTGAAATGCGACGCAACACAAAAACACAACTGTAACTGAAAAAATGAATACAAAAAGATCAAACGCCACATAAACACAAAATGAGATTGAAATAATAGCACTGAGCCTTGGGTTACAATGTCGTTAGTTAGATTGTTCCATTTATTAATACTTCTAGAAAAAAAAGTAATCAAAACTTGAAGCAATTCTTTCTAGTAAGTAATGGTGTTATTGTCAGCGCGTGACGTTGTCACGTAGTGTAGCCAGCCGAAAAACCCAAGGGGACGATATTAACCCAAGGGGATGATATTAATCGAGACCTTCCCTCCTGGTGCGCCCCTTTCGCTCTAGTTTTTTTACTCCTTCAGTCCCTCTTCTCTCATGGAGAGGTTGGGGTGGCAATGGGCACAGGCATCTTAACGCCGTCTACCTTTCCTCCCAACCAATTTTCCCAAGGTTAAACGTTGTATCTTGAAGCTCGAAGGCGTGTGACAAAACTAACTATGCGAGTGCGGTTGGCACCTGACAATTGATATGCCTGTGAATGCAACGCGCTGGACAGACGTGATCTCTTACGCATACGTACACATAGAAGAGCCGTAAAGCAAACAGCAAACGCAGAAAGAAGTAATTATACTCCGAAAGGCATAGCCTATTATTGTTATTTGTTTTGTTTTCGGCTCATTCACCTAACTGGTATAGACGACTAATGTGTTGTTGATCTCCGATGCTGGTACACCATGTGAGCGAACATAAGCAATTTAAATGATCGAAGTCCAGAGCTAAACATTATACGTTCAGTATGGAGCGCACCTTTACGTCTCAACATGTCGAGCCCACAAAGTATTTGGCCATTGTTGTCCCTAGGGGAGCTTGTTGAGAGAACGTCTTAGTCGCGATGCCCTCTAGGAACGAGGTCTACTGAGTTCTAGACTACTGTGGGCGCAACTTGTAAATAATCTTTGAAAGCGCGACTGTCGTCGTAGCCGCATCGTATGTCTCACCGACGGCAAAAGAACGCGTACTATGCGCACCCGTGATCTCACAGTGCACTTCTCAGCCGCGCGGCGAGGAAAAAAGAAATAAGCACGAACATCGGCTAAATGCTTACGGCTAGCTTTAGTGCTTATCGTATCTCTCGTTTGCGTTCTTGCGCCGCACCTGAGTGTAAACGCCAACGAGTTAGAGACAAGCGCGAACGCTAGCTGGTCAAAAAAGCACTTGCTGGTAAGACGGCCGACTACCGTTTTCTCCTCTGTTCAAAAGATGCAGCGTTACGTCATACCTTAACCAGAGGCGGTTGGCAGGCCTGTGCATTTTCTTCTCCACCTTCCTACAGTCGCAGCAACAACCAAGCGGCTTTTTAAACAATGTGTTCCTCCAAAATGCTTCCCAGGTCGTATCTGGATTCAGGGCGTTTGTGGTGGTAATGTATCAACATTTCACTGTGGTGTTAGTGAAAGTGTGAAAATAGTGAAATAGTGAGAAATCATATGTACACTTCACCAGAGTACCCGGGTTCGAACCCTACAGCCGCCAGCTGCGTTTTGGCAGCTACAGCCAAAATGCCCTATTACTATCAACGTTCCTTATGAATAGAGAAATGTCACCAGTATATGCTGAAACTCCAATCTCACTCTGATCTGGAAGAGGGAAACCACGTATAAATTTAAAGTTTTCGATCTGCTACAATAAAGGCTCTATACAAAGCACGAAGAGAATAGATAAGAGTGGGCATCCTTGCCGTATTCCACGTGTAACAGCTATCGGATCAGGGACCTTTAAAAATAATTTTATTTTTCATACTAATCTACAAAACTCAGGTAGATTTCTCTCGGACGCTTATTGGTCTGACAAGCACTCAGTCATGTACACTCAACTGGTGGCGGAGCTCGGGAAAAGTGCATTGCGACTTCATCTAACAACAGCTACTTAGGATCGAGACAATAGTGGCGGTGCCCCATTTTATCTACATGCATATGTCACGCTCGCTGTCTCTACCCCTATATGGCCTTATTATGCCGTTTTGCCGAGCTCCGTCACCGGCTTAGGGTTGTATATCACTTTTGCTCACGACACACACTGAGTATATATCTCATACAGGAACATTGCAATAATAACACTTGCGTAGCCTTATTACTCTATGGATTCAGACCATCACACCTTAAAAAATACTTCCCTCCCTTCCACGTACGTAAGAATAGCTGCGGTCATTATACCGTTCACAACAAGGATAAATCGTCTAAAAAATTGTCAGAGGAATTCTTCATCCCCAGTGTTGTCCGTTCTTCATTTAAATTTGTGTAGAACATTGTTCTTATCCCATACAGCATTGGAAGCATGAATTTTGCGTGTGTCCCGCAAAACAGCCAGGACCCTCCAATTCCTTAGTTCATACATGCCTATGCACATAATAAATTCTACTCAAAAAGAGAATTTATTGGGTACATACATACATAGAAAAACGCACTTTACTCACAAAACAAAGCACTATACAAAACAGTATAGGTTAAATATGCATAATAAACTAA